>NC_058410.1:26432213-26530308 GCF_002201575.2 Neomonachus schauinslandi | reverse complement strand
AGAAAGAAAGAAAGAAAGAAAGAAAGAAAGAAAGAAAGAAAGAAAGAGAAAGAAAGAGAGAGAGAAAGAAAGAAAGAAAAAGAAAGAAAGAAATTATCAGAGTGGATTAAAAACAAGACTCAACTATCTTTTCTACAAGAAACCCACTATAAATACGAAGACACATACACATGAAAAATAAAGAGATGGAGAAAGATATGCCATGTTAATACTAATCACAAAAAAGCTGCACTATATTAATTTCTGACAGAGCAGATTTTGGAGCAGGGAAAGTTATCAGGGATAAAGAATAGCATTACATAATGATAAAGGGGTCAGTTCTCCAAAAAGACATCATCATTTTTTAATGCATATACATCTAACTACAGAGTGTCAAAATACTTGAGGCAAAAACTGATAGAATTGCAAGGAAAACTGGTAGAATAGAAATCAAGGATGAATCCATGATTATAGCCGGAGATACCCCTCCATCAGAAACAGATCTAGCAGATGGAAAATCAGTAAAAACATAGTTGAAATTATCGAAAACTGAAAAATACCACCAATCAATTGGATATAATGGACTTCTGTAGATGACTTCATCCAACAACAGCTGAATACACATTCTTCTCAAGCTCACATGGAACATTCACCAAGATAGACCACATATATTCTTGGTCACAAAACACAGTGTAACAAATTTAAAAGAATAGAAATCATTCAATATATGCTGTCAGACCACATTGGGATTAAACTAAAAAATCAGTAACAGAAAAATAGCTGGAAAATTCTAAAATACTTAGAGCTTAAACAGCCCACTTGTAAATAATACATGGGGCAGAGAAGAAAACTCAAGAGAAACTGAAAATATTTTGAACTAAATTTAAAGGAAAATGCAACTTATCAAAATTTGTATATGCAGCAAAAGCAGTGCTTAGAGGGAAATCTATAGTATTTAATGCATATATTAGAAAAGAAGAAAGATCACAAATCAATAATTTAAGCTTCCACCTTACAAAACTAGAAAAGCAAATTAAATCCAAAGTAAGCAGAAGAAAATAAATAATAAAAATTAGAGAGGAAATCAATGAAAATGAAAATGAAAACAGGAAATCAGCCGAGAAAATCAAGAAAACCAAAAGCTGGCTCTTTGAAAATAAATGAAATTGATAAGCTCATAGCCAGGCCAACTAAGAAAAAAAGAGAGGATACAAATTACTGATATCAGAAATAAAAGAGGAGACATCACTACAGATTCCATGGATGTTAAAAGGATGAAAAAGGAATACTATAAATAATTCTATGCCCATAAATTTGATAACCCAGAAGAAATGACCCAATTCCTTAAAAGATATAATCTGCCAAAACTCATGCAAGAAGAAATAGACAATTTGCATAAGCCTCTATCTATTAAAGAAATTGAATCAATAAAAACCTTTCAAAACAGAAAGCACCAGGAGACTAGGAAGGTCACCTAAATCAATATTCTTCAAGGCATGATCCACAAAATGGTGTGGCTCACAATCTATTTGTCACCAGTCTGAGATAAAATAACTAGAGAAATTGACAGTAAGTGTTTAGAAACATCATAGGAATTCAATATTTTTACAAAATCCATGTGCATCATCAGTGGACTCATCTCACTGAGCATGGTATAGACCAATTAAATTCTTGTTGAACTCGTGGGTTAAGAACCACATAATGAGCTGTGCCTAGTCTTGTGCAGTAAAATCACATACTGGTTTATGATGAACTAGAAATTATTTCTTAAAGGGAGAAGGTTCTTCGTCACAGACAGCTTGAGAAGCACTATCTAGAAGACAAGATGTCCCAGGCATTACTGCTGAACTCTTCCTCCATCTTGGAGCCAAGTCAATCTGCCACTGACCTCTCCCATGCTTGGAACTCATTCTGAACATGCAGACCCACACAACCACACAAACTCAGGCGTGGAACTGCCTCAGGAGACCATTCTGCAGGACCCAAGAAAAGGCTGAGAGCTGACTGATTCACAGGTGTATGTTAGATTGGGGCTGAGTGGCTCCTCTTCTCAGAACCGGGAGCACTGAAATACTGAACACCTCTGTTCTAAAAAGGTCATCAGGGAATCGAGTCCAATTCCTATCAATTCTTTCATTTTTTTTCATCAAGATATAATGTAATAATGTATGGCAACAGCAAAAGCCCCATAGATAAGAGCTTAAGGGAACATCTTAACTGCCCTCAGTTTTTAGGAAATGGTCCTTAATCAAGTGATCTATTAAAAACATTTCCTCTTAGCTGCATCAAGGATTTAGTTTCTTTTTAAGAGCTTTTTGAGAGTGTGAGCTATCTAGCTATCTAGCTGCGGCATAGTCGGCTATTTTTACTTCAGAGCATGAACCTTTTAAAATCAGTATGAATATCCCTCTCCTTTTTTTTATAACCAGTCACCACAGTCTCAGAAATTATATCAGGCCTCATAGTGATTAGAACTGATATTTTAATTTTTCAAGACATTCTCAGCTTTAGACTTTAGCTGCCTATTCCTCGACCCCACATTCAATAAATGTCTCTTCATTTTCTGTGGCCCATTAGGAAGGTGGTTCACAGGTGCTCCTGAAAACACTCAGTCACTATCAATGCGTCTGATAAATTCTGACTGGTATTCATTCAACATTTATCAAGCAATTATGTGTCAGGCCCTGAGCAAAGTGCTTAGTGTAAGAGGAGCTTCAGTGGGTTGGCTTGCATCTCAATGATGGATGAGTATTATAATTCTCACCAAAACTAAAGAAGAAACCAAGCAAATTCAAAGGTTACACTTCCTGTTAGACTACTGAGTTGCTACCCATTTTACAGTTACCATATTTGAGATAGTGGCAACTCTAAAAAGACCAAATATGTAATTATGCTATGGGTGCAGGAATGGCCCCAGAGTAAACAATAACCTGACTGCACAATAGATGAAGACTAGAAACACATGTTATGCATTACTAAAACCCACCAACATCTACTACACCGCTATACATAGAAGGTACTTTTTCAGTTATTATCCCGAAAAACATATCACCCCAAACTTAGTGGCATAAAAAAGTAACCATTTAATTCTGCTCCCAGATTCTGTGGGTACTGCAGGGACAGCTTGTATCCGCCCTCTGATTTCTGGGGCCTCAGCTTGGAAGAATCGAGGATGTCTGGTGGTGACTCAGTGGTGGGGAGCTGGCACTGTCTGAACACGTGGTCACTCAAATGGGTCGGCGTCAATGCCAGGTATCAGCCAGACACAGGCCTCTCCATGGAGCTGGAGCTGCCTGGGCTTCCCTTCAGCATGGTTGTTGGGTTTTAAGAGTAATTGTCCCTGGGCACCTGGGTGGCTCAGTCGTTACGTGTCTGCCTTCGGCTCAGGTCATGATCCCAGAGCCCTGGGATCGAGCCCTGCATCAGGCTCCCTGGTCAGCGGGAAGCCTGCTTCTCCCTCTCCCACTCCCCCTGCTTGTGTTCCCTCTTTCACTGTGTCTCTCTCTGTCAAATAAATAAAATCTTAAAAAAAAAAAAAGAGTAATTGTCCCAAAGAAAATCAGGTGGAAGTCCTTAATGATCTAGCCTCAGAAGTCACACATGGTGACTTCTCCTGGAGTCACAGACCTGCCCCATTTCAAGGAAAGGAAGCATAGACCTCCATCTCTCGATGGGGGGTGGGGATGTAGCAAAGTCACATAAGGACAGCATGTTGGATGGGAGATAATATGGCCACTATCTTTGGGAAAGAAAATCTGCCACAAGGATGGACTAATCAATGAGCGACTAAATGATATCAGTAATGAACATTAGCAATTCTCTCAAATAGTTGAACTCTTCCTTGAGAGCACAGTGTGACCGCACTTTCCCATCCTCTTGAGGTTAATCAAGGCCTATGATTTGCTTTGGTCAATGAAATATGGATGGAAGTGACTTGTGTGACTTACTGCAGGAAGCATGTAGAGTTGATCCTCCTCATTCACAGATTCTGTATGTGTAAGTTCACCAACTTGTTGGTCTATATTTAGAATTCCAAACTCAATGCTCACAGCACCTTCTTGGTCACTGGTGGACATCTGCATGTGGAGAGTAGTGAGAAATTCCAGCTACTGTATGCACACATTTCTAGCTGGGGTCAAATAAGGTGGAGCCCTGCCTTCTAGTTTCAGCTCCCACACAGTAAACAAGTGTCCTCTTTGCAGTCTATTTAGTTCCATGGTTTTTTGCATTTTTGTGCTTCTTGTTGATTTTGTTGCTTAAAATGGCCTCGGAACAAAGCGGTGAAGTGCTGTCTCCTTGCCTGAGGGGCAGGAAGGCTGGGATGTGCCTTTTGGAGGAGATATGTGTGTTGTATCAGCTTCATTAAAGTCCGAGTTACAGTGTTGGTGATGAGTTCAATGTTCATGAACCAACAATATCTACTAAATAAGGTATCTTTATCCAATAACACATATAAAACAAGGTTATGTAGTGATTGGTTGACAAAAATATTGTGACCCGAGGCTCACAGGAACCTAACTCTGTATTTCCTCTAGAAGCAATAGTTCAGGATTCATTAATTCAATGTTCATGGCGACTTTATTTTTTTTTAAGATTTTATTTATTTATTTGTCAGAGAGAGAGCACAAGCAGGGAGAGGGGCAGAGGGAGAGGGAGAAGCAGGCTCCCCACCGAGCAGGGAGCCCAATGCGGGGCTCGATCCCAGGACTGGGATCATGACCGGTGCCCAAGGCAGACGCTTAGCTGACTGAGCCACCCAGGCGTCCCTCGGGGTGACTTTATAGAACAAAGCTGCTGCAAAGAATGAGAACGGGCTGTGGTCACTGCTGCAGGGCTCTGCAGGCTCCCTCCCCCGCTGGGGTGAAATGGAGGGTACCTGTTCTCAGAACCGAGCCCCATGGCGCCACCGCATGTGCTGTAAAGCTTCAATAGAATAATCAACAAGATTACTAGCTAGATTAATTAATAATTAATTAATTAATCAATCATAAGAAAACTAGCTAGATTATTCTGACATATGGGCATAAAACTTGAGCCTTGTGAATTTCATTAAATTCATGCTAACCGGAATTCTATTATTCTGAAATAACTCCTTTTCCTTCCCTCCTTCTGTTCTTGTACATGGCTAATTATCACCTTATAAATATAGATAACTCAGCTGAGTCACCTGCTGTTACCTTCATTAATTGTACATTCCACACCCTATTAAATGAACGCCTCCAAATTTAGCCTCAGCTTTTCTACAAAGAAAATGCTCACCACCCGCCCCACCAAAGAAGGCATTGATAACTCTAAAAGGTACTCTGCAGATGAAAAGAACAACAGGAATCTTAAACAACAATATAAATTATTTCCTTTTCTCTTAAAACTTTCTGCGAAGTAAAATTATATTCCCAACTTTGCAAAGTCACCTAAGCAGTGGATCACATGTGATAGAAGTTAAAATAATCAGGCTGTTTTTAAAAAAACAGTCAAGGGCGCTTGGGTGGCTTAGTTGGTTAAACGATTGCCTTTGGCTCAGGTCATGATCCTGGAGTCCCAGGATCCCGTCCCATGTCTGGCTCCCTGCTCATCGGGGAGCCTGCTTCTCCCTCTGACCCTCTGCCCTACTCATGCTCTCTTTCTCTCTCTCTCATTCTCTCTCTCAAATAAATAAATAAAATCTTTAAAAAAAAAGATTTAAATAATTTTTAACAAAATAAAAAATCAGTCCAAATTCATTATTTAACCTTCACCAAAGAATTCAAACTTAGCTCAGCATAATAACAGATTTGATGTAAATACTAGTGAGTGCCATGTGTCCACAGGCCACTGCCCACTTGTTAGGGCAGGGAAGGGGAAAGGAAAAAGAGAACATCAATTGCTTTAAAAGCAGTAGAATCACACAATGGGATAGTCTTCAGCAATAAAAAAGAATGAAGTGCTGATACATGCTACAACACGGATGACTCCCAAAGACATTGCACTACGAGAAAGATGTCAGTCACAAAAGAACACATATTATATTCCACTTACATGAAATGTCCAGAATGGGCAGATCCACAGAGATAGAAAATAAATTAGTGAATTACCGGGGCGCCTGGGTGGCTCAGTTCGTTAAGCGACTGCCTTCGGCTCAGGTCATGATCCTGGAGTCCCGGGATCGAGTCCCGCATCGGGCTCCCTGCTCGGCAGGGAGTCTGCTTCTCCCTCTGACCCTCCCACCTCTCATGTGCTCTCTCTCTCTCTCTCATTCTCTCTCTCTCAAATAAATAAATAAAATCTTTAAAAAAAAATTAGTGAATTACCTCCTAGGGGCTGGGAGGTGTTGGAGATTGGGAGTGACTACTCAATTGTATGGGGGTTTCTTTTTGGAGTGATGGAATGTCCTGGAACTGGTGATGGTGGTTGTACACCATACTGAAAACACTAAAACCCACTGAATTGTGCACTTTAAAGTGGTGAATTTTATGTTACGGGAATCGTATCTCAAAAAAACCTTTTTTTTTTTTCAAGATTTTATTTATTTATTTGAGACAGAGAGAATGAGATACAGAGAGGATGAGAGGGAGGAGGGTCAGAGGGAGAAGCAGACTCCCCGCTGAGCAGGGAGCCCGATGCGGGACTCGATCCAGGGACTCCAGGATCATGACCTGAGCCGAAGGCAGTCGCTTAACCAACTGAGCCACCCAGGCGCCCTCAAAAAAGCCTTTTTTTTACACCAGGCACACAACAATAAGATGGCTATAATCAAAAAGTCAGGTGATAACAAGCATTGGCAAGGGTGTAGAGAAACAGAGTGCTCACAGCCTGCTGATGAAAACCTAAAAAAGTACACCCACTTTAGAAAACAGTCTGGCTGTTCCTCAAAAAGTTAAACATCATGTTACCATTTGACCCAGCAAACCCCACTCCTGGGAATTCACTCAAGAAAAATGAAAACATGTCCATACAGAAACCTGGACACAAATGTTTGTGGCAGCATCATTCACAGTCCAAAGCTTGAAACAACTCAAATGTCCATCAACCAATGAAAAATATTTATCCAATGGAATATTCTCAGCCACAAAAAGGAATGAAGCACTGATACATGCTAAAACATGGATGAAACCTGAAACATTTTGCTAAGTGAAAGAAGCCAGCAATAAAGGGCCACATGCTGTATCCGATATGGTCTGTATGCTCTCACCCCCCCAAAACTCACGTTTTGAAAACCAAATGCTCAATGTGATGGTATTAGGAGGTGGGCCTTTGGGAGGTGATAGGTCAAGAGGGCAGACTCCCTCATGAATGGGATTATTGCCCTTATAGAAGGTGGGGGAGCTGCCTTGCCCCTTCCACCCTGTGAGGACACCACCAGCAGTCTGCCACTGGGAGAAGGGCCTGCTCCGAACTTGCTGGCATCCTGATCTTGGACTTCCAGCCTCCGGAACCTTGAGAAATAAGGTTCTGTTGCTTATAAGCCCTGAGAGTGTGATATTTTGTGATATTTTGTTACAGTAGCCTCACAGATTAAAACACTGCATTGTTTCATTTATATGAAATGTCAGAAATAGCAAACCTATAGAGACAGAGGGCAGATTAGTAGTTGCCTAGGGCTGGGGGATGGGGAATTGGGGCGCGATGGCTAAAGAGTATGGGGTTGTGGGTGGGGGGAGAGGTGATAACAATGCTCTAAAATTTATTGTAGTGATGGTTGCACAACTGCGAATATACTAAAACACTGAATGGTACACATTAAATGGGTGCATTTTATGGTGTGTGAATTATATCTCAATAAATCTCTTAGGAAAAATACGGAATAAATCTAACCAAATAGTTTCCAAGGCACTAGAATCGCTCTACCCCCTATTTCTCTGCCCCCCTTTTACCTCCCTCCCCCCAGCCTGATAGTTGTAGTGCGACCAACTCGAGGGTTCTGGGATCCTTTTCAGGCAAAGGTCAATAAACCAGGACAGTTGAAGATTCTCTCTAGGCATGACTGTAGCCCCATCTACCTCCTCCCGCGAGGGACCCTGATGGATGTTGGGCACCTTGGACACCTTCTAGGTGTGAGTAGAGGCTCACGTCCCTGGCTGGGTCCCGGATCCAACTCGCGCATGGAGCCCTGGGCCCACGGGGGTGCCAGAAGGTACAGCCAAGGTCCCAGTCTGCAGCCCGCCCACCTTCCCACCCAGCGAGCAGGCGCCCTCCCGCCTTCCACTGAGTGCACCCAGGCTGCGGGCCTGGCTCACGCCACTCCCCGGGGCTAGTCGAAACCGGCTCCCTGCCCGGGTGGAGCCGCGGAGAGGTTCCCAAACCGGTTACATCAGAAACCCCGCAAGCCAGTTGCTGAGTCCTCCACCCCCGACTCCCACAGTGGACACCTTTGTGCGCCGGTTAATTTAAAAACAAGGGCGGGGGACGGGAGGGACTCCCAAAGGAAGCTCGGGCTAAGCGGACCCTGCAGTCCGGTCTCCGGCCCTCACCGCTGCAGGGGCGGAGCCCGGCAAGGGGGGCGCGGCCCCGCGGGAGCTGCCCGAGTGGGAATCGGGGGCGCGCTCGCGGTCGCAGCGCCCCCTCCCGGCCCAGGGGCGGACGGGCTCCTGCGGACTCGTTCCCCCTCACTGCGGGGAGGAGGGGCGCGGGTCGGCGGGGTGACCGGGGCTCCGGGCAGCGCCGGGGCGGGGACTCGCGGCCGGGTAGGCGGGCGCGGCGCGCACTCTCAGCGGGGCGGCCCCGTCCTGCTCCTCTCGCCAGCCTCTCGCCAGCCTCTCGCCCGCCCCGGAGCGTCGGCGCCGCGCATGGCCGAGGTGCTGGAGCCCGACCCCGCGACAGCCGAGCGCGCGGCGGCGCAAGCCGTGGAGACGCCGGGCTGGACGGCGCCGGAGGACGCGGGCCCCCAGGTAGGCGCCTCCCCCGGGCGCGGACGGTGCGGGCCGGAGCGCGCCGGGTGATTTGCAGTGGGGCCGGAGGGTCCCCCAGATTTAAGTAAAACGTTCAGTTTTTAAAGTTGTCTGGGTCCCCAGCTCCGTTCCTGCCCAGATGGGGAAATTCGGTCGGTTAGCCATAACCCTAGGTTATGGCTCCATCTCCATCTCAACTGGCCACATCTCGGTTTCTTTTGAGGTTAAAAAAGAAAAAGGAATTGATCAGGTCCCAGAGCCTGCGGTGGGACCCTCCTGCCCAGAGGACGGAACAGATGCTAGGTCTTACCGACCCCCCGACCCCTACGTGGGGGCGGAGGCCCCCAGCGTCTCTAATCCAAGGATGGGAGCCTCGGGGAAGGGGCGCTGCCAGGTCCTAAGGAACCAGAACCAGGGGTCCATCCCAGGTGGACCCGAGATCAAGGGACCTGTACTGTTGCCTTTCACGTCCTGCCTTTTTAGAATTGCTTCCCTCAGTTTTCTCTGTTCCATTTTAGCCCGGAAGTTATGAGATCCGGCATTATGGACCAGCCAAGTGGGTCAGCACTTCCGTTGAGTCCATGGACTGGGATTCAGCCATCCAGACTGGTTTTACAAAGCTGAACGGCTACATTCAAGGCAAAAATGAGAAAGGTGAAGACGATTTACCTTACATATATTGTGGTTGAGTCCCCTGGCTTATCTTGCGTTTTAGGTTATTAAAGAGATCTACTTTAGAATAGAAAAATGAGATCATCGAATACTTAAATGTTTGAAGACAGGGACTCTGCTCAGGACCCTTAGCAGAGTCTAGAGGAGGGTAGTGCTTTTCAACCTCTATTCTTGTCTGTTTCTGCTGGATGAACTGGGCCTCTGTGTAACTGGTTAGTTAAGTCCTTTTGATGGCTAATGCTTCGAGGTAATTTGGTGACTGGTAGGTTAAGAGTGATCAGGAGGCAGGAAGGTACTAAGAACCCAAGATCAAGGGTCTCAAGACATCTGGTTCGGGCTCTGACGCTATTTATGTTTTAGCTGGTCACTTAGCCTGTGGGATCTCAGTTTCCGAATTGTAAAAAAAAAAAAAAAAATAGGCTGGACTATACGATCTCTAATTTTCCCTTCCATCCCTAAAACTAGAATTTATTAACCAAAAATAGTACTACAGAAGGTGTTTAATGCGGCCAGTGGATAATTGAATCATTCTGCCCTTATTTTTTAATGATGAAAATTATCTCAAAGGTAAATTTTATGTCAGTAGCATAATGTAAGTCAGGAAACTCAGATCAAAAAATAGTAGGTTAAGTTTTAAAAGTAGTCATAAATATGCTAAATCTGCTTTGATGGTCTTCTTGCGGTATTTAAATATATTATTTTATGGTCCAGAGATGAAGATAAAGATGACAGCTCCGGTGACAAGCTATGTGGAGCCCGGTTCCGGTCCTTTCAGCGAGTCTATTATTACCATTTCCCTGTACATCCCCTCTGAACAGCAATCCGATCCGCCCAGGCCTTCAGAGTCAGATGTCTTCATTGAAGACAGAGCTGAAATGACTGTGTTTGTACGGTAAGTGGTAGGTAATTTATAGCCCTGCTGACTGCTGGTTTTCCTCACCTGCTCTCAGTTGAGCTCCTCTGCAATTTCAGCAGGCTTTTCACCCTTCCGTAAAAAAAGAGGTCTAATGCATTTTGTGGTGTTTTCCTCCTGGCTCAGTTTTATGTGTTCCTAAGGGTCTACTGCAAGATATAATTAATTCACGTAATGAAGAGTTTGTTGCATACCTTCCACAACTAAGACACAATGCACATTATTCTCAACCTGCCGTTGAGGTAAACCTGAATAAGAATCCTAACACACAGTGCAGGGTACTCCTCCTCCTCCCAGCTTCTAGGTTCTGATAGCCCCGGACTCTTCCTGTGTTCCCCAGCCCGAGGGATGCCAGCTGCTTCCTGCAGTCATTGCCTCTGTTCATCGAGTGGTTCCTCATACTGTTTTAGGCTTCCGGTACCTGTTTGACACATTCTTAAATTCTCTCTGCTGAAATCTAAAACACACACAGAACATGGTAACAGTCTCATACTGGTGTTGCTTTATTCCTTTCTCTCCTTCTTGTCACCACCCACCTGCTAAAGGAATCTGTCTGTCTCTGTTTCCACGGGCTCCTCAGACCACCACAGTCTGGGAGAGCCCATACCATCTCCTTGGGGCTGCCCTCGTCACCCTCAGCTGTGCCCTTGCCTTTGGCACGTGATGGCAGCTCTTGTCCATGTGACCCCTGCGGCCTTCGTGTATTGACCCATCTGGTCTCTTGATGCTGAGCCATCCTGTTCAGTCTCAGAAAGTCACTGTCTTGCCATGCTTCTCCTCCTGTTCCTCTCTCTCACCCAGGAAGCGCTGTTGATGCCCCGCATTGACTCCCATGTCATAGCAGACTTGCTCTGGGTGATCTGTTTATAAAACTTCAACTACGTGTGTCCAGTGACTCTCAAAATTTAGTGTCTCCAGCCCCGATTACCCTACTTACTGGACATTTCCATGGGAGGTAGGTGGGGATCAAACTCAACAGCTCTACAAATGAGCCTTCCCTAGTTCTCAATGTATGTGAGCAGTGATCTCTTGCCTGTCTCAGCAAAGGGCTTCGTCAGCCAGACAGCGTCCCCAGCAAGGACCTCAAAGGCCACCATCAGCGCACCCATCCCTGACAACTGGTTACCAGATCCGGTCCAGGCTCCTTGGAAATGATCCATGATTCTGTTCCCTTTCCCCTTCCCTGTGACTTCCTCAGGTCCTCATCCTCTAGGAACCACACCTCAGTCATTTCTGTGTGCCCCAGTGCTTGGCACAGTGCCTGACACTCAGTAGGTGCTCGGATGTCTATTCTTCTCAGGTCTTGACTGCTCCACTTCAGTGGCCTCCCAACTGCTGGGAGTAACCTGCCCACCATTCTCTTCCTCTCATGCTCCACACGGGAACCCATGGTCTTTCTTACCACCACAGCAGCAAAACAAAACAAAACAAAAACCCCACCCTGTGACTTCACTAAAAATCTCTGTGACTTTCCACTTGCTTCAGGGTGAAGTTCAGACTATTCACAATGCCTTTTATAATGTGGCCCAACCGTGTCTCCCCACTAGCTACATTCCATTGACCTTCCCACCCTTCCCTGAGCAGCCCGTGTTCTTCCACATCTCTCTTTTTTTCTTAAGTTTTTATTTCAATTCCAGTTAGTCACCATACAGTGTCCTCTTAGTTTCACGGGATTCAGCACTTACCTCCATCACCTGGAGCTCATCATGACAAGTGCCCTCCTTCCTCCCCATCACCTGTTTCACCCATCCCCCACCCACCTCCCCTCTGGGAACCACCAGTTTGTTCTCTAGAGTTAAGAGTCTGTTTCTTGGTTTGCCTCTCTTTTTTTTCCCCTTTGCTCATTTATTTTGTTTCTTAAATTCCACATGAGTGAAGTCACATGGTGTTTGTCTTTCTCTGGCTAACTTATTTTGCTTAGAATAATACTCTCTAGCTCCATCCATGTTTTTGCAAATGGCAAGATTTCATTCTTTTTATAGCTGAGTAATATTCCATTGTGTATATATAGCACATCTTCTTTATCCATTCACCCATCTATGGACACTTGGGCTGTTTCCATGTTTTAGCTGTTGTAGATAATGCGGCTGTAAACATCAGGGCACATATATCCCTTTGATTTAGTATTTTTGTATTCTTTGGGTAAATACCTAGTAGTGCAATTGCTGGATCGTAGAGTGTTTTTTTTGTTTGTTTGTTTTTAACTTTTTGAGGAACCTCTATACTGTTTTCCAGAGGGGCTGCACCAGTTTGCATTCCCACCAGCAGCGCCCTTTCTCCACATCCTCGCCAACACCTGCTGTTTCTTGTGTTGATTTTAGCCATTCTTACAGGTGTGAGGTGGTATCCCATTGTAGTTTTGATTCGCATTTCCCTGATAAGTGATATTGAGCATCTTTTCATGTGTCTGTTGGCCATCTGTATATCTTCTTTGGAGAAATGTCTGTTCATGTCTTCTGCCTGTTTTTTAATTGGATTTGTTTTTTGGGTGTTGAGTTTTCTAAGTTCTTTATATATGTTGGATACTAACCCTTTATCGGATATGTCATTTGCAAATATCTTCTCCCATTCTGTAGGTTGACTTTTAGTTTTGTTGATTGTTCCTTTGCTCTGCAGCTTTTTATTTTGATGTGGTCCCAATAGTTTATTTTTGCTTTTGTTTCCCTTGCCTTAGGAGACATATCTAGAAAGAAGTTGCTGTGGGCAATGTGAAAGAAGTTACTGCCTGTGTTCTCTTTTAGACCTTATGGTTTCAGGTATCACATTTTGGTCTTTAACCCATTTTGAATCTTTTTGTGTATGGTGTAAGAAAGTGGTCCAATTTCATTCTTTTGCAAGTTGCTGTCCAGTTTTCCCAACACCATTTGTTGAAGAGACAATCCAATATCCCATTGAATATTCTTTCCTCCTTTGTCGAAGATTAACTGACCATATAATCGTGGGTTCATTTCTGGGTTTTCTATTCTGTTCTATTGATCTAAGTGTCTATCTTTGTGCCAGTACCATACTGTTTTCATTATAGAACTTTGTAATATAACTTGAAATCTGAAATTGTGATGCCTCCAGCTTTGCTTTTCTTTTCAAGGTGGCTTTGGCTATTCGGGGTTTTTTGTGGTTCCATACAAATTTTAGGATTGTTTGATCAAGCTCTGTGAAAAATGCTGTTGGTATTTTGATAGGGATTGCATTAAATATGTAGATTACTTTGTGTAATATAGACATTTTAACAATATTTGTTCTTCCAATCCATGAGCATGGAATGTCTTTCCATTTCTTTGTGTCCTCTTCAATTTGTTTCATCAGTATTTTATTTATTTTTTTAAAAGACTTTATTTGAGAGAGAGAGAGAGAGTGGTTGAGAAAGCAGGAGTGGGGGGAGAGGTAGAGAGAGAGGAAGAAGCTGACTCCCCACTGAGCAGGGAGCCTGACTCGGGGCTCAGTTCCAGGACTCTGGGATCATGACCTGAGCCGAAGGCAGACGCTTAATCAACCGAGCCACCCAAGCACCCCTTTCATCAGTATTTTATAGTTTTCAGAGTACAGGTCTTTTACATCTTTGGTTAGATTTATATCTAGGTATCTTATGGTTTTTGGTGCAGCTGTAAATGGGATTGATTCCTTAATTTCTCTCTCTGCTGCTTCATTATTGGTATATAGAAATGCAATAGATTTCTGTAAATTGATTTTATATCTTGCAACTTTACTGAATTTGTTTATCAGATCTAACAGTTTTTTGGTGGATTCTTTCAGGTTTTCTATATATACTATCATGTCATCTGCAAATAGTGAAAGTTTTACTTCTTCCTTGCCATTTGGATGTTTTTTCGTTATTGGATTGCTGTGGCTAGGACCTTCCACATCTCTTTACCTGTGACCTCAGGCAGGTTCCTCAGATTTTCTTGCCTGAAGCTCTTCATCTGTAAAATGTGTATAGTTATAGTACCATTTCATAGGGTTGCTATGAAGACTAAATGAGTTAATTTCTCTAAAATAGTTAAAATGTGCACCTTACCTTAACTACTAGTTCTAGCTCTTTCTTTCTCCTCTTCCTGGAGCATCCACTTTCATCCTTCAGGACTTGGATCAAATGGTATCTCCTCTGTGATGCCTTCCTCAGTTTCTCCAGTTAGCTAGCCACTCTGTTCTTCTATTATTCTAAGTTATAGTGATAGAGGAACAAACTGTAACTTTCTCAAGAATACTGCAACATGGTACTCTGTTCATACCCTGCAGCTCCTAGCAAGGCAGATGTGTGGGAAGAGAATCATATGTTTGTGTATTGAATAAAGCTGTGAGGGATCATTGTAGAACAATATGTATTTGGAGAACAAAGGATGATTTCTAACTAGGGGGTTCGAGATTTGATTTCAGGGCAGAAATAGGATCTGAAAACAAGTTTCCTTAGGCAGAACAGACTCTGAGTTGGCTCTTCATTAAGGAAATAATAGATTTAGGAGGCAAATATTTCCTAACACATGGTTCAGAATTATCATTATCAGTCAACATTCTGAAAATTAGAACAGTTTTATCAATTTATCTTCAATGTTTTGTTTCATGTACATGTGTGTATATAGATTCCTATACTATTCGATGAGGATTTAAAAGATACCGTATGCTACGAACAATTCTAGATGCCTCATGAACATCGTTGAATCAAATACACATAGTGTGTACCCTTGAGAGCTTACATCTTACCTGAAGAATGGTAGGACTAAGCTTTTCCATTGGCACATTGATAATACAACTTATGCTAAAGAAGGTATATTGGGAATATTCGTGATTTTCTGTGTTTCCTATTCTTAACTTTCAAAATCAGATTCATCATATTTACATGTCAGCAACTCAGCTAGGTCTGGGTGTTGCCATAATTTAACCTCAGGATAGTTTTGTTTATATACTTGAAAATCTATACTTAAACTTTTATTCTCTTTTCCCACTTTTTATTTAAATCTTTTGACTGTCTTTTCTTCCTAATCCCCACAGCAACCTCCAAACTGGCTCCTTCCCTCCAGTCTCTTTTCCATCTGTCTTTCCCGGATCCTAAGAAGTTACTTTTCTGCTCAGCATCCTTCAGAATAATCTCAAAAGGCCTTGAGATGACATAAAAGATTCTTCTTTCTGGCTCTGACTCACCTTTCAGAGCTCATTTTGTGCCTCACTATGAACATGCTTTGTATTTTTGAACTTCTGTTCCTTTTCTTCTCCTTCCCCTTTTCCTGCTCAGCAAAGCCATCCTCCATTCCAGACCCAACTCAGATGACATCCCTTACCCCTGATTCAGTCATATCCTCGGGGTTCCCAAGCATATCGATCCTGTCTCTGTTAAATCTCCTCAGGCTGTATGTAAAGAGCTGCCAAAATGTTCCCCTCTTCCAGTAGACTATAAATTCATAGGGTCGAAACTCTACCATATTCATCTGTGATGTGGCACCTACCTTTTTCCCAAGGAAAGGAGGGGAGGGGAACTGTTCCATAGAAAATTGGAAGTCTGAAAGGGAGTCTTCTAAGGGGGTTTCAGTACGGTCCTCTGACCGGCAGCATCAGCATCATCAGGAGCTTGTTAGGAATGCAGATTCTCAGGCCCCACCCCAGACCTCCTGCATCTGCATTTTAGCAAGATTCCCAGGTGATTAGTATGTGCTCGTGAAAGTCTGAGAAGCAAGAGTTAGAGCACGAGATGGTGAACGTTCCAAGTCTGCTTGCCAGCAGCTGGGACATGTGCCTCCTCATGGGTCCCCTCCGTGTGTGGCGAGGTGGCGCTGAGAATGGGAACCAGAGGAGAGGAGGTTGGCTGCTGGGGGAGGGGGGGGGCTGGGGGAGCTCGGAAGCTGCACTTGATCCAGCCTCATCATGTCAGCTTCTGCTCCCCTTTTCGGACTGACATTTACATCAGCGTGAACATCATTCATGATTATTTACTTTCTCCTTCTCAGGGCTTTCGACGGATTCTCTAGTGCTCAAAAGAATCAAGAACAACTTTTGACATTAGCAAGCACTTTGAGGGAAGAAGGAAAAGTTTTCAATGAGAAGGTTTACTACACCGCAGGCTACAACAGTCCTTTCAAGTTGCTTGATAGAAATAATGAAGTGTGGTTGATTCAGAAAAATGAACCCTCCAAAGAAAATGAATGAGAAAAAAACCCGAGGAAGTTCCATTGCTTACTGTAGACATCAACACTACCTACCCACAAAATGCAGGTCTAGTTGCTCTACCGGAGTGAACTGTGATGAACTGAGCTTATTTCCAAGGTGCCTTTTAATGCTTGAAGCTTTATCTAGATACACAGGGAACAGGGGACAGTATTCTAGAAACATGTGAATCAGTCACAGCTCTGGGGGAGTTTATTTCTGTGAGGTTCCCGGGAAGTGTCCTGTTACTTGACCCTTCTTCACATCATGTTGCCTTTTTCGACTTGGATTTGTGTCATTTGGATATTATCCCCTCCAGATATTATCAATAAAAATGCCAAAGAGGTATCCTGTATCGCACGGCTAGGCTGTGAAGCCTTGCGAGGTGAAGTTCAGTTGAAAACAAAAATCAGATTCTTTTGCACCTGACCCTGTCACATTCTTTGTGGGCTCCTCTTCCCCATCTGCCCAACCGTCCTCACCGCAACAGAAAATTCCCACCATACCCTAAAGGGTCGATAATATTTCATGGCAAAGAACAAATTTATGAAGTTAGGGACTTCTATTCCAAAACTCAATAAAGGCATGTTCTTTCCCGAAGGCATGTATACAAACATGTAATTTTAAAATTCACACCCGCTTTTAAAGTATTTCATCTAGTAGGGCGCCTCAGTGGCTCAGTCGTTAAGCGTCTGCCTTTGGCTCAGGTCATGATCACAGGGTCCTGGGATTGAGCCCCGCATCAGGCTCCCTACTAGGTGAGAGGCCTGCTTCTCCTCTCCCACTCCCGCTGCTTGTGTTCCCTCTCTCGCTGCGTCTCTCTCTGTCAAATAAATAAATAAAATCTTTAAAAAAAAAATAAAGTATTTCATGTCATTCTGGAGGTCATATAAAAATGATTATAGTTGGGCGCCTGGGTGGCTCAGTTGGTTAAGCGACTGCCTTCGGCTCAGGTCATGATCTTGGGAGTCCCAGGATCGAGTCCCGCATCAGGCTCCCTGCTCAGCGGGGAGTCTGCTTCTCCCTCTGCCCTCCCCTCTCTTGTGCTCTCTCTCTCTCATTCTCTCCCTCAAATAAATAAAATCTTAAAAAAAAAATCATTATAGTTATTGAAAGGATGAGTTGCCGTAAAATCAAGCAGGTTGAAATCTGTGCCTAATTGTGTCCTGGAGATGTCAGATGTAACTGGGGCCCAAGGATGCCAGAGCACCTGGCTCTGGGGGTCCCAAACCGACCAGGTTCGGCCACTCACTGCTGACAAAATCCAAAGCCAAGGATATGAGAGGTGGTGAAACAAGAAAGGAATTTATTTCAGTGAGGCCAACACTGGGACGACCGGGGACTAGCGTCTGAAGACGATCTAACATGCTGAAAATATTTCCAAATTTATATAATGACAATGTGGGACAAAGGTTGGTGGGTACACGCGGGTGGGCAGTAAAGGTCAGGTCAATCATTGTCTTGCAGTCAATCACATGAGGTCTTTCTTGCTTGAGCAGGTAGTTTCAGTTCCCATCAGGGGGTACTTGGTCCATCTGGTCTTTTGCCTGAGTTAACAGATATGCTGGAAAGAATCAATTAGAAAGCACAAACTGAGGTCAAAACTGGGGTAGCTGAAGTCCTCTTCCACAGAGAGGAAGCCCGTTGTGGGAAAGGCAGTAACTACCGTGGCCTCCCAGAGCATGGTGGTTGGAGGACTGAAGGAGAAAAGCAGGTTGGTGCTCAGTAACTTCCCAACAATGCAGCTGCCTGTGAATGACACCAGTTCTGGTTCCCATCACCGTATGTGGTTAAGCAGAGAACGTGTCATCACTTCTAGAGAAGATTATCCAATGGTAAGAGGATGGAGCCAGATGATGCGCTAAGGTCCCTTCAACCCCAACATTATGTGATGTCTCTTAAAATTAACCTCCCTAACTGGGATATCTATAGTGAGCATAATCCTAGGTCCCCCTGGACCCTTCTATAGGACAATAATTCCCATCTCTCCCTTGCCCGGATTGCTAACCTGGATAAAGACATACCTATAGTTAATGGTTTCCATAGCTAACTAACACTTCAGGATTACCTTCTAGGTGCACCATTCTAAGTGTTTCACCTGAATTACTAACATTCAGCCCTCAGAGCAACTCTCTGTGCCACATTTTATCAGCTCCATTTTGCAGATAAAGACGTGGAGGCACAGAGATGTTAGGTAACTTGCTCCAGATGAAACTGTAAGAGCAGAGGCTAATTGGAGCCCAGGCAGTCTGACTCCTGGATCCATGCGTTAACTGGTAGGCCCCACTGGCAGACGGCAGAGTGCAGCTTTCTCGGGTCACGAGTGGCTGGGATCATATGGAGCCGTTCATCCTGCATAGCCTATGTGCATAATCAATGTGATTATGACCTCAGAGCTACCTTCTAGGTTGTAATTTTTGATACAAGACAAGCTAGATTTCTGGCTTTGAAATTCTTATGGATATAAAATTTTAAAATCTCAGGCAATTATTTTCCAAAGGTATTTGCTCGCCTTGTTTATTTATTGGTTCTTTGCCTTTTTATGCTTGCCAAAATGAAATCAAATTTCTTCTTTAGCTCATATATTAAAAAAAACAAAAACTGGAGGACCCCTTCTAGCCCTCCTACTAGAATGTCCACAGTACTAGCCTCTGCTGGTATGAGGTAAATATTTCTAATATTTACTCAATAGTTCTATACAAATAGGCATCTCTTAGGCAATAAATTTCATTTTAAACAAGAGAAGCATATTTCTGATGATCAACATCTAGCTGTAATCTGAAACATGTTCAAGAAGAAAATTGCTTTTGTACCATTCAAGTCCAGGATATCTCATTTTCCCCTTCTCTTCCATAAATCATAAACTAAAACATTTTTCAACCCTAAATCAATCCAGACAATATTTCTCATAGCAATGAATCAGTTATTTTGATTACATGGCTGGCACTGACTACCAAATATCCCTTATGTCTTCTGTGGAGATTGTTCTTCTCTTATCTATAGCAAATTTATGTGTAGACTCTTTTCTAAGGCTAAGGCTTCCACCTTTGCTGTTCGTGTAACTCTTGCTCCATCAATTAGCATCTCTCCTCTCCTCTCTAGGCTGTCTTGCACCACACGTTCCAACCACGTTCCAAACACTGAACCTACCAACAAATTCTGCCTGATCCTCCTCACCGCCCAAAATTAAATCCTAGTTACCCCCTAGACTTTTATGGGGGGCAATAATTCCCATCTCTCCTTTGCCTGGATTATCCAATTTCTCTGGAAAGAACGATCAAATGTCTTCCTTGGAGTTCTAGGTTTTAAGGAGGATCTCAGGGATCATGAGAGGGATTAAGGTGGGCAGTCCCCCACCCACCACTGCCTTCCACAGAGCTATCCACATGTTGATGTGTCCGTCCATTTTTCATAAGATTATCTTTTCCAAAGTCTGAAAACAATCCATTTAAACTCAGTGCATTCATACCATCTTTTCTAGTTATCACTTAACATTTCTCCCTAAACATTTCACTGGAAGGTCATTTACTTTCCTTCACTCTTGAAGAAGTCATGGTGGCATGTCTACCATGTTGCAGGCACAGCACTACGCATGGGGCTGGGACATAGTGGTGACAGAAACACTCGCTCGTCAACAACTTCGTAATTATCCAACCCCACAACACCTTTTGCTCTTCCATTCAGTCCTCCTTCCTGAATGTCCTCGTGGGTTTATGTTCTAGAAAGGGAGAGAGTGTAAATGAAATGAGGGTCTGGGATGGTGGGTGGCGTGGCCAGGGGCAGCAGACATCACACAGCAGGGACAGCCCAGGCCTTTCTGAGGAAGAGACATTTGAGACTAGGGGGGCGAGAAGGGGCCGGTCAGATGAAAGCCTGGTGGGTTGTGGACATCTTGGGCAGAGATGACCGGGTCGAAAGAAGAGGCCACCTTCACTATTCAGAACAAAAAGCTGCATGTAGTGATTGCTGAGCAAGAGAGACAAGAGAGAGCTATGCTTGCAGTCTCTCTGGACAAAGAAAACTGCTGACCTGGTACAGGGCTGTAGGAATTCCGTGCCGGGGTCAAGGGTTAGCGGACTTTCAGAATCCCCTAGGAATGGAGCTTTTGTTGTGGGGTGCGGTCAGAGTGAGGCTGCTGCTGAGCCTGACTTAGGAGGCTGGTTTAGAGGTGAGATTACTGACATGAAGTTGTCCTTGATCATTTCTGGTGCTTATGTGTAACAGTGGCCAAAGACCAGTCATTTCTTTTCTGGGACCTGGGAAGGCAAGCACACACAGGTGTGCTCCTCAGATCCACCTTCGAGAAAGGACCAGCTACCTGGCTTCGAGGGATGTGGTCAGCTGATGTCTCCAGCTGACACTCTTTTTGGGGTCGGCGGCAGATTCAAGATAAGGACACATTTTTCTCGGGCGTAGTGAGCCTATGCCTGAGCAAGGCAGTGGGAGCTGACAGTCTGCTGTTTTCTGGCATCTTCCAGCCAAAGACTGAGCAAGGTGGTGGTGCAAGAAGCTAGCTGTTTCTGCCCAACTCAGGCCCCTTCTGAGTAAATAGTCTTCGCTCTGGAGCTCCATGGTGGGCTGGCAGAGCCTTCACCAGATCTGTCATGAAGCCTGACAGCTCCCCCCCAACCACAATCTCACTTTTCCTTTCTGCTTTCAGAGACTGTTAACTTTGTCATACATTTTTTGTGCTCCTAACTCCATCCCAGGGTCAAACCGGCATAACTGGGATCAGAGTGGCCCACGATCATGGGCGGTAAGAGCATCTTGACACCGGGTCACTCCCTGCCTGGCTGGTTATGAGGTTCACATCCCTGATGGACGGGCAGTGCATAAACAGCTCCTGGCATAAGAGGGCTGTCTAGTTATTAAAAGTTTAGATGGAATGACCTACTTCTGGAGAAGCGTACAATGGCTGGTAGATGATTCGGGTGTCTCAAATATGGGGTGGGGCTGGATAATGAGTACAAGGGCAATAGACTTGAATGGTTATTACTAACTTGAATTGATGTCCTCCAGGTGGATAAGGAAAAGCTGAGGTCAATTAACAGACAATTTAAAACTAAGTGTGAGAGCCAGAGTCTCTTTGGGAACTTGCTAAGAAGCCCTCACCTCATGCCGAAGTTAAGCAGAAAAAGCTGAAGGT
This sequence comes from Neomonachus schauinslandi, assembly GCF_002201575.2. Taxonomy (NCBI): domain Eukaryota; kingdom Metazoa; phylum Chordata; class Mammalia; order Carnivora; family Phocidae; genus Neomonachus; species Neomonachus schauinslandi. Next base: position 26,508,605 of record NC_058410.1, on the reverse strand, counting down.
CAAGCACAGGATTTGATGGCAAAAGTAGTAACCACCAAAAATGTTCAACCAGGGGAGCCTGTGTGGCTCAGCTGGGGTGTCTGCCTTGGGCTCAGGTCATAATCCTGGGGTCCTGGGATAGAGCCCCACTTTTGGGGGGGCTCCCTGCTCAGTGTGCGGTCTGCTCTTTCCTCTCCCTCTGACACTCCCCTGCTCATGCTCTCTCTCTCAAATGAATAAATAAAAATCTTAAAAAAAAAAAGTTCAACCAAACCAGGTTTGTTACACCAAGGCCAGGACTAAACCTGGATAATGAGAAGGGGACAACTGGTGGATGCCCCCAACAATTTTGACTCCCTGAAAGTTTCTGAACCTTCTGGGCCTGCAGAAGAGGCTCAGCCTTTTCCCATTAAGAACTAGAATCACCCACTCCCCCTTCTCACACCATAACAGGAGGAAATGCAATATTCAGAGAGATCTGTCCCCATAAGGCAACAGGTGCCCCTAGAAGCTGACGTCCCTGTTTCCCAGGCCTGTACCCAAGGTGAAGTCATAGCATCACCTGGCTGGGGCCGTGCCAGGCCCGATGAAGGCAGAAGTGGATAACGCGCCTCAGGTGCTGCAGAACCTAGCCAACGCCCACTGGCGGGGGCCAGGATTGTGCCCTGGGACCCCAGTTCCCCAGGTGCTCAGTCAGAAGACTGGATAAGGGAAAGCTTACTGGCTTGGGGGTATCACTCGGAAAAACTCCAGAGGATGGTGCAAACTCAGGGCTTTAGGGTGGGTGGCTCCTAGAAGCCTGGAAGAAGTGATAGAAATGTTAAAATGCCTGAGCTGATAATAGATAGAGAGATAATAGGGGAAGGAATGCAAAGCTCACAGAAGAGCCCAGGCTGGATAATTAGCTGCAGCATCAGGCCCCACCTGATTTTTGTCTTAATCTGCTAGGGTGGCGTAACAAACCACAAAGACTGGGGGGCTGTTAAACAACAGAAACTTGTTTCGGACAGTGCTGACAGCCGGGAAGCCTCAGATCAAGGTGTTGGCCAAGTCAGTGCCAGCTGAAGGCCGGCTTCCTGGTTGGCAGACCGCCGTTTTCTCACTATATCCCCACATGGCCGAGGGGAGGTTGGAGGAGGTCAATGGGGAACACACCACTGCCACTTGACCCCAGAGCTGGGCCCAGGCAGTTGGAGGCTCTGCACCCCCATCCCTGTCGGGGGAATGCGCGCTCCACTTGCCCTCCCCGCTCCTAGAAGCTTCTGCGAGGACACAGCCATGGGATGGAAATGGGGCTGGGGCTCAGTTCAGGCTTCTAGGCACAGTCGTGCCCCCTTAGCTGCAGGGGTTACATTCTAAGACCCTCAGTGGGTGCCTGAAAACACGACAGTACTGAATCCTCTATGTACTGGTTTTTCCTATACGTACATACCTATGATAAAGTTTAAATTTATTTTTTTATTTTTTTAAAGATTTTATTTATTTATTCATGAGAGACAGAGAGAGAGAGAGAGAGGCAGAGGGAGAAGCAGGCTCCCAAGGAGCAGGGCGCCGATGCGGGACTCGATCCCAGGACCCTGAGATCATGACCTGAGCCGAAGACAGACGCTTAACCATCTGAGCCACCCAGGCGCCCGATAAAGTTTAAATTTATAAAAATTAGGCACAGTAAGGAGTTAACAATAACCAATAATAACATTGAAATAATTATAACAATATACTCTACAAAAGCTATGTGAACATGGTCTCTCTCAAAATACCTTATTGGACTGTACTCACCCTTCTTGTGAGGACGTGAGCTGGCAAAATGCATATGTGACGAGATGAAGCGACGTGAGAGACACAGGCATTGTGAGGAGTGCTCGGCTACTCTGACCTGGTGGACATACTTCGCAAGGAGGAGATGCGGTTCCCGGGCTCGCAGCAGAAGCCGCAGAGAAGGGGGTCCACAGTAAGCTTTTGAGATTCTGGGGGGCAGGTGCGGAAACCTACCCGTCTTGCAGCACCTAAGACAAACCTCCTACGTTCCCTTGTTTATCAAAACTGCCGCCTACCAATATGGAGCGGTTTACCTTTGGTCTCTCCCTGCCCTCTGCTTTCGGGGACCAATTTCAGGTGACACCCGGGATGTTCCTGAGCAAGTTGTGAACCAACAGGAGGGTTCTTTTTCTTCTTGTGAGAACACTAAGCCCAACTTGAGGGCTCCTCCTTATGACCTTACCAAAACCGAATTATTTTCCAAAGGCCCCATCTCCAAACAACAGCCACATTGGCAGCGAGGACTTCATCGTGTGAACTTGCGGGAGGGGACACAACTCGTCTCATAGCAATTATGTTCCATGGGAAGGCTCAGAGGACCCGCCGTTCAGCAAGGGGCACAATTACATGCCCCTGGAAAGGCACAGGAGCCAGGTGTGTGAGCAAAACCAGGTTGCTCAGCGGCGGCTGTCCTCTGCACTGGAGGCCGGCAGGACAGGTCAGGGAGGGATCTGGTTCGCCAAGGCAGCAGTGTGGGTGATGAGCAGACTATGACAAGCCCAGGTGGCAGCACTCGTTGCAGAAACCAGGAAGCGTTGATCATATTGACCACTAAGGTCAAAAGGGCAGCCAAGGGGGCCTATCCTGTAAAGTCTTACGGAGATGGTTAGTAGAACATGGCATCTGGAAGGACACAATAGATGGGGTAGCCAACAAGGGTAATGCTCTTTATACATAATCAAAGAGAGCAGGAATGGATAAGCAGGGGGCTGAGATCACCCCTACCACCGCCCCCCCCCCCACCCCCAACACTGACCTCTTGCCCAGTTTCCAGAGTTGAGTCTCTTTTCAGACTCAAAACTCACTGAAGAGGTGGTTGGGTTCCCAGGAAAAAGGTCCCCGCAATATTTCAGTAAGTGTGCACACTAATGAGTCCCCCAGTATTTTTCTAAAGTAACCTGTGTCCATTTACGCAGGTGGCTGTACCCTGGAGACACAGAAATACCCAGATATGCTGGGGTCCAAATTGACATTGGATGCCCAGAAACCTAGGGTGTCATCATAGTTCCTCTCCCCCATTAAAGTGGGAGCATATGGAGGTTAGAAAATAAATGGAGTTCTAATCAAAGTTTGCTTCCACTTGGTCCCCTGGGCCTGCAGACCGACCACCGGTTATTGCCTCAATCCCTAAATGTATAATTAAGATTGACATACTTGGAAGGTAGGATAACCCCACATTGATTCTTTGACCTCTGAGAAAAGAGTGTAAGCTTCTAACCCCCCTCTTCCTGAATCAAAAACAGTATTCCCTTGAGCAATGTTTTTAAATATCCCCAGGTGGACACCGACTTCTAGCTGTGATGGTGAAACAGGAACCAGACATCGAAAGTCCATAGCACCTGACTCGGATCTCAGAGAAGGGTGGGGGGCGGGGGTGTGTGGAAAGGTGAGTTCAATGACTGTCCAAGCTTATGGTTTCAAGGCTATTTCTAAACAGCAAAGCAGGGAGGGGGAAGCCAAACAGAGACCACTAACCTCACTGAGTTGAGAAGACATAGATCAGTGTTAGGGGATGCCAAAGTGAACAGAATTTGTTCAGCAGCATAGAGGCATAGAGGATGAAGAAACACACACACACACACACACACACACACACACTTCTATGTATCTGCAGCGAGTCCTCTTAAGTTCTTGGCCAAGCACTCATCTGTGAAGGTATAAGAAGAAACTACCCAAGCCATGAAATGAACAACTGGAAAACAGAAAAAGAAATGATTCACAGATCATATTTCAGGCTGGGAACAGTTTTTGTTTTTGTTAGCAAGAGTGGAAATAACTCATAATGTGTGGGGTATCAGGTAGTGCCCTCACAAGGGTATTACCTTAGTAATGAGGTTAAACTGTCTAAACCAAAGACTTTTCTGGACCTCCCCTAATGATGCTTAAAAGCAAGCCTTGAAAGGATCAAACTAATTCCCAGAAACTTGGCTGTGCACTGGAATAAAGCCCAATACTATTTAAAGGAATACAACAAACTCCCACTACAAACAACCGAATTCCCAACATTCAATAAAAAAAAGTTTAGAAAAATATACAAACAGAAAAGTATGACTCATAATTAGGAGGAAAAAAATCACTTAGGAACAGACCTAGATGTGACAGATAGGAAGGAATTAGCATAGCCCATGTGATCTGGCAGACCTATGCTATTGGAGGTGTCAGTGGTGAAAAAAAAAGCAATGTAGAATTTATGACAAGCCCCAGGGAGAGAATCACAATGCAGGTCCCGGGGTTCCTGAAGCAAGGCTTGCTAACTGCAGGAGAGTATGACATGCTTTTTAAAAATAGCTTCAGGGGGCGCCTGGGTGGCTCAGTTGTTAAGCATCTGCCTTCGGCTCAGGTCATGATCCCGGAGTTCTGGGATCGAGCCCCGCATCGGGCTCCCTGCTCAGTGGGAAGCCTGCTTCTCCCTCTCCCACTCTCCCTGCTTGTGTTCCCTCTCTCACTGTGTCTCTGTCAAAAAAAATAAATAAAATCTTTAAAAAAAAAAAAAAAGCTTCAGGTAGGCTGCGGGGCCCTGGGAGAGATGCAACCATGAGACCCCATGTGATGATGTGTCCGGAACTGCCCATCTTACCTAGTTTCTGTCATAAAGTTGGTAGGACCAGTAGCAGTTCGTCATGAGATAGAAATGATACATCCAGGAGCAATCATGAACAGGACCAGAGTACATAAGCAAGCTGCATGAGCAGGTTGCCCAAGCTCCCATGTCATCATGGTTGCACCCAACCGTCCCCCCTTCCCTCCCTCTGGTTATTTGGAGGACATGTATGATAGCTGAAGGAAGAGGGAAAAGCTTAAACTTGGCATACTGATGACTTGGCTTACTCTTGAGGGTGCAAGATGAATAGGGACAACAGCTGGATTACACCCTCACTCAGGCGTGATGATGAAAGACAACTTTGGGGAAAAAATTTCCGCGATCTTTCTGGAAAAAAAAAAAAAAAGGCCATTTTTGATAATGGACCTGGTCATTTACTTTGCCAGGAAAAAGGTAAAATATACCTGGAGTCATGGCAATGGCAAATGGCCTGGCCAACGGGTCAGGAGTTTGGAGAGGGAAAAGAAAAAAGGATTACTGAGACAAGGAGGTCTGGGGATAGAGGTACGTGGATGGGACAGAGCATGAAAAGCACTGCTTCAGATGTTAATGCCTTGTGTCCAGGGTCCAGCAAGCAAGAAGAGTCACCATCTTGTCAGGGCTAACTAACCTGGAGTATAAAAGGAGGTAAGCCTGCTATTATGTGATGTGTGGAACTCAGGACACCCACTTGCGGCACCCATTATACTCTTTGCCCAGTTGGAACTGTGAATGGACAAGTGTAGCAACCCTAGTCCCAGAATGGTTTGATTCTCAGGACCTCAGAACCCTCGGGAATGACAGCTTGGTTCACACCATTAGGAAAGCCAGCGAGAGGAGCAGAGGTGGCAGTTGAAAGTAAAGGACACGGAGGGGAGGATGAGTATCAGATGTGGCCCCAGGCCAATGGCAGAAAGGGCTGTAGTTGGTCCCACCATGCTCCTTTTCTTCTCAGGAAGAGAAGGCCACCAAAGCCCTGGAGGAGTGGCTCTCCATGTTTAGGGGTGGTGGGGAGAGGACCTACAAGGTGCAAGGGGAGGACCGTGGCAAGCATGGAGATGTGCCACTTAGATCTCCTTTCAAGACTTGCCAGCCAGCTGCAAATAGTGTGGTTGGTTGACAGCCTCTAACTGTTGGCTTCATCAGGGGCCACCTTAGCTTTCAAGCTGAGGTCATACTATTCCCAAATCAGAAAGGGTTGGTGGCCAATGATCACACTAAGTAGTGGAAATTGAAGGCACGCTTTTCTCAGCGCGGCCTCTTAACCAAAGACCAAGCAAGGCAGTGGTAAAGGACCTAGCTGTTTCTGTCCAACACCGGGCCCTCTAGGGAGCCATCTTTCCCCCAGAGTTCCCATAGGTTAGGCAGACGTGTAAGGTCAGGACTGCAATCTGACAGCTCTCCTGGCCTCATCTTCCTTCTTCCCTTTTCCTTTTAAAGATGTTACACTCCAGTAAAGCCTTAGGCATTCTTCATGGTCTTGGTGTCTACTTCCCGAGCTAGCACAGAAATACAGGAACTTTTCAGTAGTTAAAATAAAGGCTCTGAGGTGGGAAGTAGCTTCTGCTAAGGGACAAAAAGGAGAGTAAGGCTAGACCCTTTGAGTGAGGGGAACAGTGGCAGATCTGAAAGGCCCCTGCAAGGTGTTAGAATTCTAGTCTGATGGTAATAGTCTTTGAAGGGTTTCAAGCAATGGAGGGCTATGAATTGTCTTTAAGAGCTTATTTTGTGTGGCAAATTAAGAGTGACTGAAGATGCACCATAAAGACAAGACCAGGTGGCAAGCTTTTCTAAGAGTCTGGGTAGGAGACAACAGCTTGGACCAGAGAGGCAGCAGGGGAACTAGTGAGAAGTGATTGGATTTGTGAACTATTTTGGCAATATGGTTGACAGGACTTGCTGAGGGTTTCGATGTAGGTGAAAAGGAAACAGGCCACAAGAAGGAACCTAGATTTGGGGCCTAAGCCATAGTGTGTAATGCTTTTAATTGATAAGGTAGAGATGTGTGTGTGTGTGTGTGGGGGGGCAGTACATATACATATATATATATATATATATTTTAATACTATGGGATTAGATGTAGTCAACAAGAGTGTAGAAGGCTAAGAACCAAGGCAGGTCATACCATTCTCCTTATAAAATCTTCATTGTTTCCCAATACCACAGAACAAAACCCAAATTCCTTGGGAGGACATACCAGGCCCTCTACATTCTTGCCGGAGACGACCCTTCCAGTTTCATGTCCTACTACGTTTTCCTAGAGACATTTTAACTACCTGGCTTCCTCTAAACACTTGGCCTCTGCGTCTTTGCTCGTGCTATCCCCTTCATTTGGAGTGTCCTTCTGCCAGCTTCCCCTGCTTGGTGAAACCCTCCTTATCTGTAAAGTCTTAGTTCGGGTTCAACATCAGTCCCTCCCCCCATCTACCTAGTCAGAAGCAATGACACTTGGGGCACCTGGCTGGCTCACTCAGTAGAGCATGCGACTCTTGATCTCAGGGTTGTGAGTTTGAACCCCACATTGGGCGTAGAGAGGGCTTAAAAAAAAAAGCAAGGACACCTTCCTCTGAGAACCTTATCCCTCACTTATCCCTCAACTGCAAGTGAGTGGAAAAATGACTTACCCAGTGTGCCTAGAGGTAGACAGCCCAAGGCTGGTGCAGTGGCTCTAGAGATAATCAATGGACCAGGCTCCTTTCTCCTCCACCTTCCACAACATGTGGCTTTCAACCCATTGGTGCTGAAAGGCTGGAAGAGTACGGCTCCTCTTCTAGCCTCCCATTCATTCAAGGAGAAAGGGAGAAGGGAAGCCATGAGAGATGGGGCTGGCTCCTGTATCAGCAACCTTCCTGGAGATTTCCAGACTACTGCTCATGTCTCATTGGCCAAAACTATGCCCTCCTGACTACAGGGGAGGCTGTGAGGTAGTGTTTTGGTTGGGTGCATCACCAGCTTGAATCAATGTCAGGTGTTCCAGTGGTAAAGGAGAACACACAGCGGGTCAGGTCCCAACAGGGTTTGCTGTGGAGCCCATTCTTCCTTTTCGTCTGACATGTTTTACAGGATAGTTGGCAGTGTGTGTGTCTTTTTTACTAGATCTGAAGCCTCTCAGCCACATTTTTTAATCCTAGGACTCCCTCACCTTTACCTAGCACATTAGAAGTATTTAATAAAGGGCTTTTTTTCATTGCCAAACAAATGACTAGATCGCTCTAGCGCTTTTCTATGAGTAAAGGCCTGCCTGTGTAGAAGGTAGTTTAGAGCAGCTCATTGAAAGAAACTATATTACAGTAACTGAATAGCTTATTACAGAAAAACAGGTCTCAAAATCAAACGGACCTCAAGACTCAGGTCACGTTTTGTTCGAAAGACCCTCTTTCCAACCCCATCCCCCAATAAGATCCTAATACCCACCCAAGTATATTATCCTGTTGTACTCATTTCATGATGGAATCTCAGCAACATAAACGGTTATTCACCTTCAGTTAATATGCTGAAAACACATTAAGGCAGAACCAATAAAGCCAATCCCATGCTTCACCTGTCCTACCAGGATGCCCAACACAGAACTGGGCATGGTGCCCAGATCAAGATGTGGAAATGCCTCCTTTCTTCCTCTTGTCATTGTGACTCCCCATGCGAATATACTCACATCCCCACAGGAGAAGCAATGGTTTCAATCAACATTCTTCAGAAGTAGGAGGGCAGAAATCAGACCAAAGTTGAGGAGGCTTCCCACTGACAGACCACGTGGTCATTTGTCTCTCCCCCAACTCCCAGGACAAATAAGGGGGAAATAATTTAGCCCTAGGGCTTCTATGATTATCTGGCACTTACAGTCTCAGGATATAAGGAAGGGTGACATGTCTACGCTCATTGAATTTTTAAAGATGAAATGGTCTGTTAGCAGCGAGTCCTCACAGAGAAATAAAGCAGCAAAGCTAAAGACACCATAGGTTTCAGGGGTGAGTCTAGATTCTTGTCTCCCTATGTCTCCACATGCACTCCTGTGAAAAGTTCTCACATCCCTCCACATGCCACATCACCTGAACTATCAGTCAATACATTATTCATTTTTTATTCAAGAGTCGATAGGACATTATTCAGAGTTGTTTTTCCATATGTCCTTTTAGATGGCACCATCCACAGTGTCTGTGATGTTCTATCTCCTCTCTGTTGGGTCCCCACCTCCCACAGGAGCCTTCTGGTCTTCACTGCTGTTCTGTTTGTATCCAGCAAAGCACTCAACAGTTCCGTGAAAGGAAACCTACCTTATTATTCAAAACTGCGTGTACAAACAAAAAGAAATAACGTTCAAATATTTACTTTACAATTGTTTTATTCAAAGCAAATTTTAAAACCTAATGTTTTTTTCTTTAAAAACGGGGATTTTTTTAATAGTTTTATAATTAGTTTTGATGTTGTTTATACCTTTGACATAAGTGATTTATATATTAAGTTAAAGTTTTCTGATTATTCACGTACATTCTAATCTTCCTTAGGGAGCTATGAGAAGATTTCATATTCAAAAGCCAACACCACTTTTCTAAAATTGAGAAGAAAAAATCCTTGTGCCCAATGTAGTAGACAATTGCTCCAAATGGTAAAAAGTCCTTTAGCCTTCAGCCAAATGTTAGGTCTTGATTTCTGGTTGTGTGAAAAGAAGTGTTTTGTTTTCTTCAGAGAACGGAAGAAGTCTTATTCTTTAGGTTTGTTTTTGTCTCAAAGCCGTGTCTAAAATGGATATCTAAAGTTGTAAAGTATAACAAACCCTTTGATAATCTGGCCTGTTAGTCCAACTTTTCAATTACATTTTTATACCCAAAAAGATAACCATTGGCAGCTGCATTGTACCCAGGCCAAGAATCTCAGTATTGTCCTCTTAGGTCCTTTGAATGAAGAAGACAAGACTTATTTTACTTAGCCAACAAATACAGGAGTCCAAGTACACGTCAGTTGGGAGGGAGTGGGAGAAGGAGGTCACAAGAATAGGGCATAAAAATAAATACTTTACACACTTTCCTCCCATGCCTCAGAGTATTAAAATTCTAACTGGAGAAGATTAGAAGGTAATTAGCCAACTCAATTCCTTATAAAAAATATAAAAACTCACAAACCAGATGATGCAAAAAATCTTTTTAATCTAAAAACTCATTTCCCAGGGCTAATTAATAGCCAAGCCCTGCCAATTGGTATTAGTTTGACTAACAAGAGCTATTCAGTATTTTCTTCCAAGTAAGGTAATATATAATCGATTCTGATAAACCTTTCTAAATGAGGACATGATACTGTAGGCAGTTCAAGGAAAAAAATAGCCATACCTTTTTCTTTGGTGTAACCAAAAGGATATCCAAAAGTTAGCAAATGTTGACGTTTCAAGTGATAAGAAACTGCCAAATGGAAGTTTAAACTCTGGTAAAAACAGTCGTACAAGGAAAATCTCCACCCACAGTTCTGTAGTGCAAGTTTTCAAATTTAATTCTGAAAAAGAATCTCATTGAATAAGCAGGAAATGGCTTCCAGCAGCGTATCGCACGCCCCCTCGGCTCTCACCCTCTGCGCGTGCGCACCGTCGTGCTTGCCTCCAAGGCCGCCTCCGTGGCTACTCAAGGAGCAGTACAAAAGGACCCACGTGTCTCAAAGTCAGGCTCAAAGTCGTGTGTCTGTGGCTGCAGAGCAGCAGGCTCCGAGTTACAGTCTGCCCCCCCCCCCCGTGTTTCCCATTTTCACAAAAAAGAGAGAAAGCCCCCTCCCACCCCGGGAAAAAAGTACCTGAACCCATTAGTCAGTTAGCCCTTTCCCATCGTTTTGGGTTCATCACGGCATGGCTCGCCTCGAAAGCACACCGGGGCCCACATCCATGTGTCCTCTGCGGTGGCACCCGCGCGATGGCCCCCTCTTGCTTAGAAGGAACGCTTCTCTCTCTCGTTCTTCGGGAACTCACTAATTTCCCAAAATGTAATACTTTTAAAGCAATTATTACTGCCTAGTCCAGAAGCCTCCATTCCTCTACCCAGCTTAACTGTGTTTCCTTCTCCTACTTCTGTACATGCTGTATGTGTGTGTGTGTTTTAAATAAAAAGTGGTCAAAATGCGCGCACGCGCACACACACACACACACCCCTCCACATACACACCCAGAATTTAGCAAAAAAAAAAGAAAAAGGGAAAAAAAAATCTTCCCCAGGAAGCACTTTCAGAAGTTAAGCTTCTACTTGCTTTTAAGCCACAGGGCAAGTGCCAAGTGAGTCCTACGTGATACTCGCCTTCCGCTGCCGGGCTGGCGGCGCCTGGGCCCACGGCATGAACGCTGGGTGGGATCCACGGGCCAGGCAGGGAAGGGTACCTGTCAGGCTTTCCTAGAGCCACGTGTTGTGTGCCTCCCTCACCATTACCTGGGAGATTCACACTCATGTCCCTAGCTCTCTTCCCGCAGACGACCTCCACACTGTTCTGCTGGATCTGTGCCCTGGGCGCTGACCGTCCCCTCTGCGGGGCCAGGACCCTGTGCCTGCAGCGAGGCGGCCGGCTCCCTGCCACAGAGCAGGCTGCCCTTGTCCATTTCACCCCCCACCAGTCCATCCAGAGAACACCCCCTGGCAGCGCCCAGGGCCCAGCGAGCCCTGTTGTCTACAGGCTCCATGGCCTCCCCCTCGCCTTCCGAGATGACAGTCATGGGGCTGCTCTGGATCCGGTTCCGCATGCTGTACCTGCTGCTGGCTGCGGAAGGTGGAGTCCGACTGCGGCCGTACCTGGGGCCCGAAAAGGACAGACTGCGAGGCATCAAGCCTTCATTCTTGGCCCACTCCTCCTGGGCCCTCCTGTTCTTGCTTGGGGAGCAGCTGGATGGGCTTTCGGGTGTGTCTGGCGAAGGCTCTGACCTTGACCTCTGGAATCTAGGGTCTGTGTTCTTTAGCATCTCAGCTGCAGACATGCGGGCACTGGCGTCTGACCGACTCCCCTTTTTTAGCAGCAAAGCTTTGAAGTTGTCACTGCTGGTGCTGCTCTTACGAACACTTCTCTGAATTGAGCCCACTTGCTTTGGGGATGCCAGGCTTGGGGCAGCACTGGTGGGTGTCACTGGAGGGGAGGGAGAATGGTTCCGGGAGTGATCGTCATCTGAATCTTTACGGCCGAGGACTTTCCTCTTGGATCTGAGATTTAATAACATTAAGATAATGGTTAATTCCCAGTGGGCCACGGGATGTCAGTCATACTGCATGCTTACGTCACCATTTATTAAGAGTTACTTTAATAGTTCCCTGTATTATCATGTGAGCCCCTGACCCAGCTACAATAATGATTAACTTACGGCCATCTTTCTTTCATCTCGACCCTCACTGGATTATTTTGAAACACATCTCAGACATCCTGTTAACTTATTTTGGTGAGGATCACTTCAAAAGTTTCGAATAATTGTCATATTTTATCTAACTCTCCTACACTGGACAGATCCTGAGAGCATTTCAGTGCTGACCATCCTTTTTTCTACTCTTTCTTTTCTTGTTTGGTGCTAGCCCTTCGCTAACAGGTAAGCCAAACCCCAGAATATCCCCTATCCTGAGGTAAGCTCCCACCTCAGGTTCTAGAATGACTCTACAGCTCTGCATTAATCATTCTAGAGGTTGACATAAAACCAGTCTTCCTTGGCTCTTATTGGACCGTATGTCAACTTCTCGAAATCCAGTTTTCCAGAAAACAAGAGTGAGCCTTCCACACCACATCCTGTTGCCTGACTGACTTCAGAAAACCTCTAACCTATCAAGAAAATCTAAGGAATGTGGGTGGAATGTGAAAGAGGAGGGGCCTTTAGGGAAAGTAAAACGTTTCCTGGAGGTGTTTCTTGTCCTCAGTCTCTAAGAACCTCACTGTTCCATGTGTTTTGTACTGAGAGTGATTCAGAGGTAATAAAGCAGATGAGCCAAGGGGCCCCTTGCTGGTCTCTTCATAAGAACAACTCAGTCTGCAAGGAATCTTTCAGCTAAGTGCAGGTTCTTTAAGGAAACTCGGTACATTTAATAAAATAAAGATATGGCTATATCTCTTTGTTTGCTATAAAATTCTAGAATATGCAGCAGGGAGAGATAAAGAGGATGCTATTGTATATACAGATAAAGAACTGAATTTGAGTGCTACCAACTTCTAGCTGTGTGACCTTGGGCAAGCTACTCACCAATGCTGCAACTTAGCTTTCATACTTGCAAAAGGGGGGTAAGGATACTAACCCCATAGGTTTGTGAGGACTCAATGAGATAAAGAACCTCTGGAGTCACACAGACCTGGGTTAAATCCCACACTAAAGCTTCCTTGCTCTGTGACCTTGGGCAAGTTAAAGTTTCTGATCCAGTTTCCTACCGGGAAAGGGAAATAATAGTAGGGAGTTCACACTTTATCAACAAAGATGAAAGCAAATAACAGCCATGAAGTGTCAGGCATGGAGGAGTGTCATTTAGGGAAATACAATTCTTCCCTCCTGCCACCAGGCCAGGCTTCAGGGCTGTTTTGACCTGGCCTGCACAGCCAGGTACAGGGGAGGATGGGCCCTTTCCAGGCTTCTGGCCAAAAAGACGCCCCCCAAAAAGCAGGAGACAGGAAGTGGTGAGGACTGAATACGAAGTCTGAAGGGTGGCCAGGGCTGATGTGGCACCAGCCGCTTTGAGACTGCAGAGCCTGGCCTATGAGACTGTGGCTTGATGGCTCTGCTCAGTTGTCAACCAAGAGCAGCGCTCTGGACTACGTTAACGACCAGCCCACAAAACCCCCAGAAATAATAACGTCTCAGAATCTTAGAGCTGGAAATGACTTTAGCTCGTTTGGTCTGACCAGAGAAGGTAACTGAGGCCAAAGAGTGAAGCCACACAGCTTCATCCAAGAACTAGGACGTGACAGAGTATCTTTCCATCTATAGTGCATGACCTCACAACCTCTGGAGGCTCCTTCTCAAAAGCACCTCTGTTCATCTGATTCTTGCAGGGACTGCTTTGTAGCCTCCGTTTTTGTTTGGGTTTTAAAACGTGAGGGTGTACTGAGACCCACACATCAAGCCATGGCTACACTTGATTCAAGTTATGGCCTTTAACTGTGGATTTCAAATTAAGAGAGGAGATGGGAAATTATAAAAGTTTTGTTGTTTCTCAACTGCAGTTGCCCCCTGAAAATGAGGATTCAATCTAAACATATGAATTCTCTGCATATACACATGTCTATGTGTGTGTACACACTGCACACACGTGTGTATTTCTAAAGAAGATGGCTATAAAAAGTGCTCAAACAGTTAACACTGGCTTGAAAACTAATTACTTCAATGAATATAAAAATTTCACACCTCGACTGGTGTTCTACATTTTCCATCTGGCTTTAAATCTGAAGTGAATTAATTTGCATTATAAAATTTGAAAGCTGTGGTGCAGTTTAGATACTCTTTCTTTTAAATTATTAGCTTAGGTGCTGAAGAACATAAAATAAAATAAAGCCCTAAAAATCACAGACTTCACATGGATTTTTCTTATGTCTGCTAATACATTATCAATGCTAAAACAAAACTTAGCAGGTGTCCTTGCTCTCTTTGCGATCCATACTTGGCCTTTATTTCTATCATGTGTACAGAGAATAATAGAGACTGGCTGATTTCCACATCTGCGGTAGATAGAATTCACTAGTAGGAGAAACCACAGATTTCTCAGTGCCTTAAGAAGCTTCCCAAAGTAAAATATGGACGCGACCTTTGGCATATTTTTCAGAAAAGCACATAGTAACTTGGCCCCACAACAGTTGGGTTTCTCACCAAGACCAAGCTATTTAGTACACAAAGCAACCAGCAATGCGTCTTCTCTGTGGACTGCTACTATAAATATATATGCCTACATGGTTAGCAACCCAGTGCATTCCAGACTAAATGAAAGACACTGAGTCTTGGAAGAATTCCTAAGAGTTAAATTCCAATTGGTTTCATTTAATTCAGAAAATATTTATTGAGTGCTTATTATGTGTCTAGCATGGTTAGAGTTAGAAACATCTGTGTAAACTTCTAGAAATGCCACTAAAGTTGGTTTCAAAGGATGGAGCATTTTCATTTCACTGTTCTGAGAAATAATTTAGTAAGAAACTACCTCTTTCTTTTTTTATTTGATTGTTTTTTATTTAAATTCAATTAGCGAAGGTATAGTACATCATTAGTTTTTGATATAATGTTCAATGATTGATTAGTTGAATATAAAAAATCCAGTGCTCATCATATCATGTGCCCTCTTTAATTTTACTCAGCCATCAGAAAGGATGAATATCTATTTACCTCTTTATTTCTAATGAGATCAAAGATACCAGTCAGATGATGTTAAAGAGGCGGTCTTTAGGATCTTTTGGGATATTATACCAATACTAGGGCCAAGAGGTAAAGAACAAAATTCTTGACAAACACCTAATTCCCCAGCTTGGTTCCACCCCTCTCCCCCAAGTTAGATATTTATATGCTGCATGGGGGATTTCAAATCAGGACAGCCCTATGCTTTTCATCTCACGCAACAGCCTTTTCAGTTAGATTCCAAGAATTGGAGAAACAGTCCTGACACAAGGTTGTTTACATAGAGAATCAAATGATTTTTTAGGATTCTTTGTTTCAGGAAAAAAAAAGAAAAAAAGGGAACTCCATTCAGCACAGTATATGGCCTTGGCAGCATAAGGACATTCATAAGAATTATTTGAAAATACTGTGGTAAAGAAGTCGAGAAGGAAGCAAAGGGTTTATATAGCATTGTGGTTGAAAGTCCTTGCACATATACAATCTTATCTTACAATGACACTGTTGTGAGTACAGGCTGTTTACAACCAGAAAAAAGGTAATATACATAGTTTTCGTGCTAAATCATATTCACTCTCTAAGGTGACCACATGCAAAACAGTTCAGGCAGTTATTTTGAAAAATCTACACTTTTTTAAAAACCCAACAATTTCTCACGCCAGTAGATGGCACTAACAGTATACACTAACAAATTTGATTCCTTCCACTCCTGCTTTGAAAAGATTGTATTCTTGTATTGAAACATTTAAGTAGCCAAAGACAACTGCACTAAAAAATCCTATTTCTGTAAAATAAAGATAAAAAAATAAATAAAAACACCTTTAGGAAAAAAGTCCTGTAGAGCTGGTCTGTGTATCTTGTGTCCACAAAACACAGCATCGCTCATCCTGGACTGGACTATCGGTTGCTTGAATCCAATTCTTATAAATACTCCGTCATATGACTGATACATTGCATTTCTTGCCACCAAGCACAGTGCCAAGCAGAAGGCACCACATGGAGTCTCTGTCCCCCCACGTCATCATAAAAATCAGTGAAACAAAGTAAAACAGAAATTGGGAGTCAGAGGAAATAAAAATATAGAAACACACTAAAAATAAATAATCAAGCTAATGGCTAACAGAGAAAAAAACTCAAGGAAGACAAATTGAGGAACCATTTAGAAAGGTAGACTCGTAGAGTTGATCAAAATTAAGAGGAAGGAGTTTTAGATACCTGTGAATAGCTGCAAAAAGGTCTTCTGTGGTCCGGGGTCTACTGGGGGTCATCACCTCATCACTCCCTTCTTCCCTAAGGGAGTCACAGGCCTCCGAGGAAGGACCAGCCGTGTCAGGCTCTGGAACCCCAGCTACAGAGAAGCAAGCAGACACACGCAGCTCGCACAAGTGACTTGAATTTCAGTCTTCAGCCAGCCTTCCCACTCTGCTGTGCTTGCCATTCCCACCAACGGAGGAGCCACAGGGCAAGGCAGGCAGCGGGCTCTGTCGTCTGATCTTTTATTTTGATCACAAGAGCCAAAGCTCATTCTTTTCTGTTGAAGTCTAGAACTCCTACTGAATCTCTCTTAAATTTTGTTGTAACATTTCTCTGCAGCTATCCAGAAGGGAGATTACTGCTCACTGCTATTTAATACCCTGTCTGCTGCAGACCACCCTACCCCTCTATTTTCTGACGTTCAGTAAGCAATACCCTGAGATTTAGGGGTTTTTTTTTTTAATTTCATAAAATGCCAAGTCGGTAACCCAAGTGTGAGGCACACGGGCAGCCCACATGCTGCTGGCTTTCCCGGGAGCACACACTAGCCCTCTCTTGTGCCTTGCTGCATATGGTCGGAGGGGAACGAGAGAAAAGCATACTCACGCCCTCCGTCCTGTAGCGACAGGCAGCTCTCCACGTTGCCCCCACCATCCGCACTGTTCTCGGCACCTGGCTCCTCCTGAGAGGGGGCTGGTGCTGCATCGGGCTGCACCATGGGGACATTGGCTTTCACTCTACCCGGGGATGCAGATCCTGCGGCTCCTCCCTCAAGAACCGAGCTGCCAGAGCCCGTCTCCTCAGCACCAGCCCCGGCTCTACAACTCTCTGTTGCCTCTCCCCTCGTGGGGCTAGGTGATGCTCCGCGCACGTTCTCCGTTGTGAAGTCTCTCTGTGGAGGTGGCACCACGAGGAACAGTTTGGGCTTCTTGGAAATGGGGGGTGGCTTCCTGCTGGGTGAAGGGCCGGGGGGCTCCTGGCGCGGGGCGGCCCTGGGGCCGGGCCCAGTCTCTGCCTCCCCGGCGCTGCCCAGGCTGCGGCTCGGGAGGCCGCGCTCGGCTGCACCGTCCTGGTGACCCTGACTCAAGCTCTTGGCAGGATTCGGCGGCGAGCTTGTCACAGAGGCAGGCTGGCTTTCACTCTCCATTTCATTTATGCTATTTCGGGATTTCAAGAAAGCAGATGGCTTTAAATGATACTGGGGAACAACCGGAGTTAGTTTTTCCTGAGATACTTGTTCATGTAACAGTGCTTGCTCGGTTCCTGAGTTCTTTTTCACGGGCCTCAACTGTACCATCTGCAACGCTTCCGTGGTTATCAGGGGCATGGGGGGTCTGCTGCCCTCCTCCTTGCTAGAAGGCTGCCGAAAGGCCTCCCAGGAGCAATCTGGCTGGCCAGATTTTTTAAAAGAAGGCCTGGCATCTTTCATCCATTTGGGGTCAAGGGGTGGGGCAGGCGGGGGAGCTGAGGAGGGTCCGAAAGCGGGGGCGGGCGGCAGGGAAGCAGGTGCACCCAGAGTAAGGGGGCTAGGTGCCATGGGGGGAGGAGGAAAGCATGCGCTGGTGGGGGGAGAGAAGGGGGTGAGAACCTCTGGCGGTGGAGGGGGGAAGAGGGGAGACCGAGGCAGAGAGCCATCAGGGGACTCTACTAAAGGTGGGGGAGGAGGAAGGAAAGGAGACCTGTCGGCAGGACATGGTGAGGGAAGAGAGGGGAGAGGGGCAGCAGCAAGGGGAGAGGCCAGCACCAAATCCAGCTTCTTCACGGTCCCGCTTCCTTCCGTGGAAGTATTGGAAGACAGAGACGTGGACGAGGAGGAGATGGATACTGAAGACAGCAGAGAGGACTTCCTTTCTGGCACCTTGGGCTTGGTCTTCCCCTTCCCGTTCGCTGGTGACGCTGATTTTAAAAACACAGGCACAGGGGTGAGTGCTGTGGGTGTATTCGACTGGCTGGAATACCCACTGGAGGGAGAAGTGACTCTGTGGGGCTTCTCCGGCGATGTGATCTTTGGTTTGACGGAGCCACCAGGCACCTGGGGCATCACGGTCCTGGCTCCCTCCTGGACGTGGTGGACTGGCCCGTTCCCCGCCGGCGCGCCGCTGCCTGCCGAGCAGCCCCCGCCGGCAGTCCTGGGGTCTTCCTGCATGCCGGTGTAGTCAATGTAGTAACCCCAAGGGTCCGTGTACTCGGACTTGACGCTGCTCGTGTCGCTCTGCGCCGGTGTGGCTCCGCACAGGGCGTAGACGTTAGGGGTGGTGGCCGAGGTCATGCTGCTGCCCGCGCTCACCGTGCTCTGGCTGCGGGAGCGAGGCAGCCAGGGCTCTTCGAAGTCACTGCAGGGGCTCTGGGAGGGCGAGCTGCCGCCCTTGCCCGGGAGGTTCAGCTGCAGCGAGTGCTGGAGCGAGGCGATCAGACTCTCGTTCAGCGCCTGCCCGTTCGACTGGACGCCCTTCTTGGGAATCCTGCGCAGGGAGTCCGTCCGAGAGGGTGGCAGAGGCGGCTTCTTTGCTTTCTTCAAAGAGATGTTTCGCGAAAGGGACTTGTCATGGTGGTGCGACCGGTCCCCTTGGTTTTTCTGAGCTCTCCCATCAAAAACATTGACCACACTGTGCCTGGGGTTCCCAAAGTCATCGCTACTGTACTGGTTTCCAGATCCGTGTTCCGGGTCGGGGTGCATAGACGAGTAGTAGCCATCGTGCTCCTCTGAATACAGGGACCTGGCATCATCTTTGGTGGAAGTTTGGTCCAAACTACAGCTGCTCACATTACTTCCGGGAGTGGAGTAGCCAGGAGCTGCCACATGTGCCTTCAGTGGGGATGCCTGCCCGTTACCGGGGGCACTGTATTCCCAGGGCTCTGAGCTGCCAGGCCCCGTGCCTCCAGAATAACTGGACTCACTCTTGCCATCAACATCCTGGGTGTGGGCTGGAGAGCTCAGGTTGTTTTTACAGTTATAGCTCATGGCTTGGGATCCATTCTCCCGATTTGCTCGAGTATTTAGAGAGACCGCTGAGTCACAGAGGGACAACAGCGTGGTTGCAGCGGGGGAATGGGAATTATCTAAGGCCTGTGAAAGAATGCTGGGGTGACCCTCCATCCAGTTCCCACTGGGAGACTGATGATCCTCTTTACTAGCATGCCTGGAGAGGAGGTGGTCCCTGGATTTGATCTTTGTGTATGAAGAGGAGCTGGTAATTTTACTGTCCAGTGGTCCTGAACTCTGAGCAGTGTGAATAATAATAATCTCCGAAGAGGAAGAGAGTGTGGCATTTGGGATGATGCTGGTGGAGTAGGTGGCGTGAGGAGAGACCACACACGCCGGGCTGATGACATTCTCAAAATGCCTCAACTCCTGGGACTTGGGCCTCAAAAGCATTCCAGTCCTTGAGGCACCTCCTAAATTTTCATCTCCTTGTGGGTTGTGACCGCTCTGGTAGGGGTAAGTGCCATCCAGGTCTTCTGCGGGGCCCAGGGCACCCAGGCGTGGCTCGAGGGACTGAACACTCGCCCTCGCCCCAGAACGTGGGAGACTGTGGAAACCGGCATCGCTGCTGAGGCGAGAAGGAAACACAATGCCCGCAGAATCACTCAGCACAGACATGTTCCCAGAGGAGCCTGAGAAGTGGCTCATCTGGGCAGCAATGCCTTGACCCTTCTGTGCCCGGATTCTTCTCATGGAAGGCGGTACAACTTTCACTTCCTCAGTCTGACAGCTGGAGTCCCTGGTTTCTGAGCGCAGCCCCGCAGACCGATAGCTATCAAGCCTTCCCAGTGTGGAGCAGTGGTCTGGGGAGTATCCTGAGTGACCACCGACATCATCTTGGCCAGTGCCCGATGCTGGAGATAAAGCAGAAAGAGGCTTGTTATCTAAAAATATCTTAGTTCATCACCTGTACCCTCATCCCCTTCTTACCCCTGCTGTACTTAAAAATATATATATTTTCTATTTGATCTAGTTTCTTTTCTCCTGTAGGCACCTGAGTGAGAGTTTAAATACTTACTGACAGCTCCTAAAGTAAAAACCTTCATTATGAATTTCATGTACTTTTCTTGATTTGTACTTCAAATCCTCCTATAGATTAAGGCTACATATGGAATTCTGTTACTCTCTTTGAGATCAAGGCTGAGTGCTCAGTGGAAGATTTACTTTTCAAATAACCTCCTTTTGGTATAGATTTCAAGGTGGCCTATCACCCACCAGGTGACTGCGCAGAGCATCTATCAAGCTGTGACCGTCTTTCCCAAAGACAGATGAATGGAGTGGTTCAACAGTAGGCTACAGAGAGACCATTTACAAGGGGTACTGGTATAGAACGGTGTTAATTACATTCGTTTTTTATGTCAGAAGGAAATCCTAAGAAAAAATGATTTACAGGCCCATCTGTGTTTCAAACATTTCATTATTCATCTTACACCATTGTCATCTGTCTGTCAGTGACATTCAAAATCCAATAGCAATCTGTTGTGTTCTGATGGGGGAAAAGCAGCAGGAACTGATCCAGTGAGCATTTCCTCAAATTAGGGTTATTCATTTCTTGGAGCTTTACAACCAAACTGAGAGTAGGTATATTTAAAGGAGAAAAAAAAAAAAAAGCATAAAGAGGGCCAAACAGAGAGGGAAATGGATGAGGAAAAAACCCTTAAGTGTAGATAACAGTTAGATTTCAAGCTACCTAGAAAGGAACAGAAGCTTAAAAAAAAAAAATCATGAAACCAACAACTTAGCCGAAGTGTAAAGAGAGAGAGATAGAGAATCAATTCATGCATTGTAACCATTAGGATACATTAAATCTTGAAAAATAACAGCATAACCAGTTTCTCTCTACATTGTTTCAAAAACTTAAAAAAATCTCAAGTATGGGCTTTGCTGAGCAATGCAAGCTGAGTGCTGCGGGCATCGCTGTTCACCTAGGCAAGGACACTGGTAGTGACAGGATTCCTGGGAACTCCCTCCCTATCCCACATGAATTAACCACATGTCCCTGACTGGATATAAGGCTTTATAGCCTTTTGCTCATCTGAATAGCAAAGGATATTACAAATATGGCAGTGATTTTCTTGTATGAACCACAAAGGAGATGTCATCCTATGAGGAATAAAGCATAAAGTGCTTGTTCTTTCACTTGTGATGATGGAGAATATTTTCATACTTGTATCTTTTAGCAGAGAGCATCTATTTCCTCCCCCCTACCTTCTGCCAGGCACACTCACTGAAGACAGACAGACAGACACAGACACACACACATACACATAAGGTTCTCCCTTAGAAAGAGAGGAAGTGGGCCAATGGGCAGGAGCAGGAGAGAAGTCCACTTTGGAAAACAAAAGATGATGTTTTTGCCACTTGGGATTTCAGGAGGTGGGAAATTGACTTGTTTGGCTGTATCAGTTTGCACCAGTTTGGCTCCAAATATTCAAGATACAGTATATCATTGATCATAGGGACCACTGTAGTTCTATTCCCAAAACAGATCCTCAATATTTTCATAGTACAAAAAGTGTTACATATTACAGGACACAAATGAATGCTACCTTGACTAGAATTAAATAACAGAAACAGACTATAAAAAGAGATCTGCAAACAAATATAGACCTCTAAGGTGCTGTGAAAAATCTTGATGGGTTGTATCTGATTTTACAATATAATGTAAAGAAATAATTATTATATATTTTTTACTTATTACACAATACTACAAGGATGTCCAATTTTAAAAAACATGTTTTTACATGTAAAAAGCGTGATGACAGGGGCGCCTGGGTGGCTCAGTTGGTTAAGCATCTGCCTTCGGCTCAGGTCATGATCCCAGGGTCCTGGGATTGAGTCCCGCATCGGGCTCCCTGCTCAGCAGGAAGCCTGCTTCTCCCTCCTGCACTCCCCCTGCTTGTGTTCCTGCTCTTGCTGTGTCTCTTTCAAATAAATAAATAAAATCTTAAAAACAAAACAAAACAAAAAAAAACATGATGACAGATATCTACAGGTCAGTTAATTTAAGGTTTAATATGTGAATTCTTAAAAAGTTGTGTCTGGTCTTATGCTCTTAATGTTCTTAGTACAAACTATCAATAATTATTCAGAACGGGATTCCTTTATTTTTTTAAAGATTTTATTTATTTATTTGATAGAGAGAGAGAGAGAGAGAGCGGGACAGCATGAGCCAGGGGGAGAGGGAGAAGCAGACTCCTCACTGAGCAGGGAGCCCGCCGCAGGGCTTGATCCAGGAACCCCGTGATAATGACCTGAGCCAAAGGCAGATGCTTCACCGACTGAACCACCCAGGTGCTCCAAGAGGGGAATTCCTTTAAATGAAGTTTTTTCTGCTTGGGGAAGAGCTATTGTTCCAGGAGTATCCAAACTATTCAGTAGCCAAATATAATGATATAACAACAAAATGATCCTGATCCTAGAAGATGAAACCTTGTGGTGGGTTGTTCAAATATGTTTCTTTGTACATTTAAGATAATAAGAGTAAAGAAAAAATTAAAAATTTTGTCTGGTTCATTTAAATGGAAGGCAACAAATTATAAGCCATAAACTGCTTGAAACAGTAAATATCATACTTAACTTAGCATTATAAAGTGGCTCACCTCTAGAGTTCACTATTTATGGATTTTGAAGTGAAAACCACATGCAATTAAGCACAATCAACTAATTCTGGAAGAATCTCTGGTTAGATTTTCAAAAATCCAAATCCCCAACAACTTGGGCAAGGTCTCGTGAATAGCAAGTATCTTTCCTAGTGAATGTCTTTTTTTCAGATAATCATTTCTCTTTTTATCTAATCTGTTTGACAAATTCCCTATGTTTCATATCTAGAAAAGACTAATTTTTTAAGGAAAATACTAAGTGTCTGTTTTTGAGAATCATTAGTTAGGTAGTACAAAACTCTGAAACACCAGATACCTTATGAGTACAAAATATTGGGGAGAAAGGGGAAGATCAACCAGAAGTCATAAAATGAAAAAAAAATGTATGATCCAAATTTTCTGCTAAATGTTACTGTATTTAAATGTTATTTTCCCTTACTCTATCAATCGTTCCAACTAGCCTATCTATAAAACTACATTGTTATTTGTCTTTTTCTTTCTTTCTTTCTTTTTTTTTTTAAGTAGCTCTAACTTAGATACAGCTGTCTCAGTTGACCACCAGCTAGGATCCAGGTCATGTCACTGACTATGAAATGACATCAACTGTCTCCTGTTTGGCAATCACAATGCAATGATACGGGAAAGCTATTTTCTTTCCTCCAGCATTACTGGTGTTTTTATATTACATGCAAAAGAGAAATGAACATGGGCCCCGGGGACTCAATCATTTATTTTAAAAATAAAATTAGAGAAGACATGATTTACCTAGCTGATCAGATCACTCTAGCAAGGTCAAAGAGGCAACTGAGTTATTGGCTCCATACTGGTTGGTTTAGTAATGAAAGTGATAAAAGTTCGTATTTCTGAGGTTCTAGAAATCATATTACATATACACATGTATAGAGTGTGGGGGGGAGACATACAGAGAGAGAATTCATACTGAATACTTGTGTGTATATATATCTTTACCTGGGCCAAACTATTCTTATACTCTTTGCACAAAGCCATCCAAAACTTACCTATTTTGATGTATAGCCACTAAAATGTAGACTACCTCAAAATATCAACCTTGTTATCTTACAAAGGATCTGTCTTTAAAGTCATTCCTTCAGGTTAAAGAATGTCCCCTACAAGATCAGTTAAAATATAAATGTTACCTGAGTGCTGTAAAAAATTAGCCCATTAAGCATCTACTGAACATAAGAGTATGTACTAGTTTCTCACATTAGTTAGCTGTCACCTAAAGGGAAAAAAAAAAATAATAAAGAGTCTGAAAGAATGAGATCCAGGAGGGCTGGCCCAGATCTGGAAGCAGATGCAGGGGCACGAACCAAAGACAAATTTCATAAATCCTGTGGATGCAGTCTTGCCTTTGTATGTGATAAAACCCTGTGTTATGAAATAAGACAGGCACCTGTATGTCATCTGGGTCACTGGAACTACCTAGAGCAAAAGCAAAGCATTGCTATTCTTGTCCCACTGTGGCTTCACTCTGGAAGGCGGAGCGTACATACTGTAGAACCAGAAGGCAGTAAAAGAGAGAATACCAGGTAAAGAAGAATGAGCCTTCCATCCCTAATACAAGGCATTTAAGCAGGAGTACTGGGAAAAAACACATGGGAACAATGTCTGTAGCGCTCGGAAGCTGCAATGCCACCTCAAAGTGCTGTAACAGATAGATCACCATAGCAAGGATAAATTCATTTTGACTCAAAGGCTCCTGGGCATGTTCAGAAATAACTATTCTGCATTTCTAGACTATAACCTTCAATAGTAAATAAAAGTAAAAACATCAGGTGAAAGCAACTATAAGGAAATCCCTCCATAGTCTGGCTGAAGACAAAGAGGTAAATTTCAAAATAGGTACTATTACGTTCTCTACAATAATTATAAAAGCAGCTATTATGTTAACATAGAGTAAACATATAGTACCTGGCACCAAGTGCTTCATCTGTATAAATTCATTAAGTCCTCAAACAACTCTATGAGATATGCTCTGTTAGCATCACCAACCACATTATTTGAATGAGGAAGTAGACTCAGAGAGGTAAAGTAACCAGCTTGAGGCCACCCAGAGAGTAAGTGGCAGAGCTAGGGTTCAAATCCACGCAGCCTGGCATCAGAGTGCCTGCCCCTGACTGATATGCTTGGCTGCCTCTGTAGACATTCCCAATGGGCCCATTAAAAACCAGAGAGAGGAAGTGAATATAGAAAGAAAGGATTATCCAAAGCATATATAAAGATAAGCAGAAATAATTCAGGTAAGTGAATTACGAAGTAAATAACCCTCTCCACCAGCGCCCGCCCCCCACAAAGGGGGGGGGTGTCTTTTTTTCCTGTTTTTATCACAGGTTGAAAAGTACTGACCAGAAACCTATTGACATTGTTTCATTGGAAGTTCCATTAAGGCACTATCCAACACAAATGACTATTTCCTAGTGTCTCGAAATTTACTAATTATCCCACACTGCTGTCTCTTTGATGACAAAATGCCACCAACACTGTCAGTATGACTAGTGAAGTCCATATTCATAATTTAAAGTCCTAGGATGAGTTTTCAGTTTTATGAACATTTAAGATCTAAATGAAAGGTGAATTTCATTGTGGAAATACCCAATATGCAAGGTTCACAGAGATGAGGACATTACCGTACCTTTCCATCATCCCAGTTAACAGTGTTCATATAAGCTCTTCCTGTCACCAAAATTCAACAAATCATCTGCACGGGATGTTAAGACTTGCACCCAGTGCCTCACTCAGGAGAGAAGCTGTCCCTCTGGGGACACCAAACGGCTATCAGAATGTATTGATCTCATAAGCACCAGGATGAGGTTAGCGTTGTAATGCTGAGCAGTAATGAGGGACAACAGAATACAGTTCTGATGAGCCATACCTAGCTCCTTCTGTATGTTGTCAGGGATTCCTGTAATAGTCTTTCTCCTTTTGACTTTCTTCGGTCGTCTTACCAGAGTGTCTGTGTAAATTAGAGACCGCCGAAGGCTGGCCTGGCGATCGAAATTCTCCCCTAATATAGAGTAGTAGAATAAGCAAAGCAATGTTATTTTCAAGCAAGCCGACACCATGCACTTTCTTCCAGAAGCTTGTTGTAAAATGATAAGAAGGTATTAATAATGATGTTAGCCAGTCATATGATGATAAATGAATGCTGAAGGACAAAAAAAAAGGAAGGAAAGCAGATTATCATCATAAGGCTATTTTTTTTCATTTCCAGGTGTGTGTCCTTCCAAAGGAAATACCTTGATCTCATTTGCAAACATGCTGCGGTAACAAGTGCAAATCTGTTAATAACACACTTGAAGAGTGATTCTGTGTTATTTAAAAAATGGGTCATTTTGGAAGTGTTTTACATAAGCCCTCTGGTCACTGAAATCACTCTTTACATTAGTGTACATGAGACAGCAATGGGCATGTTGGGTTCATTTGGTTATCTCTAGAGAGCAATATAATGTCTTGTCCTCTGTGATGATACAAACAACTTAATCAAGGATTCTTGGATGAAGAGCTTTTTCTTTCAGTCAGGGAAGGTGACAATTTGGACATTGGTAAAGACAATTTGGTAATTGCTATGGTGTGAGATACAACTATCATGACCAAAAAAAGCCTTATAATGATAAAGTACTTTTACCACAATGAGACCCAGTAGCACGCTGTTGTTAAAGCTGAATTGCTTTCTCTCTGTTTCATAATCACCTTTTACAATTGATTTTAATTCAGACATTTCCAGTAATTTTGCAATCAAACCTAGAATGCCACATCCACAGGACTTTTTTTTATCTCTACATTCTGAGCTTTTGTGATTAACACACCAATGGGAAACCATAAAATGACACAGTATCAGTTACTGACTGGTCTGCTTTAAATTATTTGCCAGTTTAATTAAAGAAAGTTTTATAGCACTGTCTTTTTTAATGGTTATTCTTCTCAAAAAGAGATTTTAAAAATATATATGTACATAAATTATATACTTCCATCATTCTTATGTTGTAAAAGAAAGTATAAAAACATTCACTCTTTTTAGCAATATTGACATACATTCAAAGTGGGTATGTTGTAAACAGTGTACCCTCTATTTAAATAGGAATAAATTGTAAATAGAAACTTATCTAATCTATACAGACGATAAAAGATCTGAATGATCAAAACACATTTCACCTACGAAGCAACAAACTTAAATAAATGCTGGCAACTTTGAAAATGCTTGCAACTTTGTTCCTAATGGAGAAAACCAGAAACAATTGAGAGAAGACAGTAAGACACCAGAAGGTGCCATCGCTGTGATAAATGCATCACCATGTGCAATAGCATATATGGTGCTTGTAAGGGGCAAGTCATGACTTCAATCGTCCATTAGTTCCTGCGGCAGAGGAAGACAATTTCCTTGTATCAAGGGATTAAGAACAGACAAAACACTGATGGTTACATCTACTCTCTAGTTTTACTTCCTAAAAAAACAAAAGGTAAACCACCCAAACTCCAAGGAAGTTAAGAAACCAACCATGAGAATGGACATCTAAGACATACGCTGTTAAAGGCACCGAACTCTCCATCTTGCATCATGACCCAAAAGGTCTGTCCCTCCTGGTGGACTAAACATTTCTGGAGGGTAGGTACCATGACTCACATATCTGAGCACCACCTGCGTCTCTCAGTTCGACGCCTGACACAAAGCAGGCATTTAATAAATACCTGTTGAGAGGAAATGAATCACTCCCTTTCATTGAAAAACAGCCTTAGTCATGGTTACTACTTAGAAATAAACTTAGCTAATTCAGACATTAGTACAAAGCCAGTTTGTCAAAACTGTTGAAGCATGGTTACCCACTCTATTTATCTTCCAGGTGGAAGACTTGTTATCCCACATGGCAGAATATGAAACCTACACATATATACATTTCATTTGAAACATGATGAATCCCTAGAACATGATGAATCCCTAGAACATGATGAATCCCTATAGGACTCTGACTAAAGGGATTAAATTATTTTCAGGCTGGCAGCTCATTGTGCTAATATTCTACCTCTATGCCTGGCCGGCTTCACTCTGGATAGTATATTTATCGACATTTCTTCTCCCTGCTGAACCTGACTGAAAAATCAAACTAGAGGGTCAATGTTCATCCAAATAAATGAACATATGAAAATTCCCTATGGGAAGCTACATTTTAGTCTCAAAAGTTTTCCAGGGCTTCAGAAATATAACATTTAAAGAGCAGGAAGCTATATAACCTATGTCAATTGCTTAAAGTGAAAAATTTAAATATAATGCTTCTT
The DNA here is from genome assembly GCF_002201575.2 of Neomonachus schauinslandi. Lineage (NCBI taxonomy): Eukaryota > Metazoa > Chordata > Mammalia > Carnivora > Phocidae > Neomonachus > Neomonachus schauinslandi. Next base: position 26,480,580 of record NC_058410.1, on the reverse strand, counting down.
TATATCAGAATATTAGAAAAATCATCTCTTTATGAAATATATGTGTATGTATGTGAACACATGGATCCAGAAGATAGATCAATAAATATGTAATTAGGTATTATATTTAATTATTACATTTCGGAAAATGTTAATCACTCAAAAGTAAATTGCTTTTGACACAACTCATATTGCTCATTTCTTTACTGTCATTCACCTTTCCTATGTGGTATCTGAAGGACTCCTTTTAAACTCTATGTAATTCATATCCACTTAGTCATCAACAGGAGAGAATTACAGCTCAAAGAAATGGCATTGTCTACTGTTGTTACAATGCATTTCATTGCAAATAATTCTTTATTTCTGAAGCTATAGTTACTCTGTTTTAAATTTCCTAATCTCAGGATAATGCATTTATCCTAATTCCATTAAGGACTGTCATATTTCATAGCACAATCTTCTTATCTTATAATACTACCTCTGAGGTATTTAATCATATATAATGTAATTATGTTTCTGCTGCATTTAATCAATCAAATAATGTAATGCATTTTCTTTTTTTTTTTTTTTTAATATTTTTATTTATTTGACAGAGAGAGACACAGCGAGAGAGGGAACACAAGCAGGGGGAGTGGGAGAGGGAGAAGCAGGCTTCCCGCCGAGCAGGGAGCCCGATGCAGGGCTCAATCCCAGGACCCTGGGATCGTGACCTGAGCCGAAGGCAGACGCTTAACGTCTGAGCCACCCAGGCGCCCCTGTAATGCATTTTCTTACAGAAAGTATGTGTTCACATATTCCATCAAGCAATAAACACACTTTATTCTGAAACACAGCTACTTACAAAAATGATCTTAAAAAGATATGACCTAGGTGCCTGAGAATCACACTTGGGAAGATCACAATGTTATTTGCAAAGAAAATGGAATAAAATACTATGCTATTCCTTTAGGCTTAAGAACAGTAAGTATGGGAAAATGTACATGGAATTTAAAATAATTCATGCACTTATTTACTAAATTTCTCTACGATTCAAAATAGATGTCATTTTTATTCTAAATGGAATTTTTAAACATCTGTAAAGTTTTTAAAACATCTTCAATAACTATCAACACGTACAAACCTTTCTAACAGCGGTCAAAAGTGGTAGCTTTAGAAGTATAGCAAGGGTGCTGTGGGTTTCCATCCTAATTTTTTATGAAAATTCATCCTTATTGATCACCTGGTTCTTTTCAGGTTCTGGCCCTACAGGCCATGCTTTGTATGGACTTATTATCAATGATGATTATTAATAATCTGTTCCTCTTGGACACCCTGTCGAATGTTAACTCTTAACACATCTATTTTATACTTGGTACACCACTGACCTATCTTCTTTGCAAGCTCTGGAACTAATAAAGCAAGAAAATTTTTACTTTTAATCTTTTAACAACTCCTCTAAGTTTGTGAAATATTGCCTTTGAGCTTTACGTACCTTGTTATTCGTCCCCTTAAATATCACAGATGATTAAAACCTGAGCATAATATTCTAAAAGAACTTGAATTTCATGTTTGGCAATATTCATAATCCAACTTAATATAACATATTCTAAATATTTTACATTCAGAAGGAACTGATTTTTATTTGAATTGTAGAATTCAAATTTATGGGGATCAAGATATAATTTTACCATCCTACTGACTTTAAAATATTTTTATAATTTTTATTGTTAATTCACTTGATATTCTTATTTTAAGCCATTTTTCCCTTTTTCTACTTGAGAAGACAAAAAAAAAATCTATCATTTAGAAATATCACAAAACTGTTATTTCTTCACTTCCATAAATACTACATAAAATAGCCGTTTAGAAGGGAAACATGTCATTGTTTTCTTACCTACGACCACGTTTAGAAGATGTTCTCAAACAGAATATTTAAAATTAGATATTTTAAGTAATTCAATGGAAAAAAAAAACACACACTTTTGATGAATTCCATGATATCAACCTTTGGTAATACAGTGCTCTAACAAGCAAGAAATTATTTCATATGCACGCCCGTATACAAGTTTTAATATTCCTTTCACTAAACAAAGAGCAGGAAGCCAGAATACAGCTTTTTACCTTTGATGTATAAATGAGCTAAAAGCATATAACAAACAAAAGCCAAAGTCATTCTCCCAAGTATGTTTAGAAAGCTATCTGCAAAGCAAAGCATACCAGTTATGTTAATGGGAACCACATCAGCCTGGACTGTTTGGGCTTGCTGTCGCATCTTCTCTTCTGGTGTTGGCAAGGGAAGTGACTTGGCCCAATTTGTTTGAGTATTAAGGTCAGAGAAGTCACTTGAGGTTGGCGTTTTAGGTCTCCTGATAGAAATAAATCTTTCTTCTTCTGATGAAGAAATAGAACACTGCAGGAAAAAAAAGGAGGAAGATGTAAACAGCTGGGAGAAACATTTAAAAATACACTTCTTATTTAAAAAAAATTTTAAACTGATTTAAAGCAAGCAAACAAAAAAAGGTAACATTTAAGAAAGAAGCAATGGTTTGCAAGGAAACTCATCTTGAGCATGACCGGTTATATATATGATTCACACAGTGGCTTTAGTCTCTAAACCACGAGGACTGCAAAAGGTTTTGCTGACCCACAGTATCTTTTCAGTTCTTCCTGCTTTTCCTCTATTTACTGTGGTCAGAAAGCTTATGGATTTAGTTTACCACGAGAAGCCTAGAGAAACATCACGGCTGTGGCTGGTTTCCATTTTTATTAAAATTTTATTTGCTCACAGTAATTTCTAGCCTCAATCTTATTTCTCTTAGGCACTGACCTCAAGGAACACTTCTGAAATGATGAAGCTATTGTTGCTCAACTATGTGTGCTCTTCTGAAACCATTTATACGAAAAAAATCAGTGTGAAATTGTTAAATTCTAAGAAGCTGACTGAAGCTCTCTGCTCTGAGCCTTATCAGAATTCCATGAAAACATTTCTGGCAGGGTCTGTTTTGATACAGATTAACATCCTAACTGGGGAGCCCTTCTTCAGGATCTTTCTTCCCACACCATCTTAAAAAGCACAAGCAAGAAAGTTGTTCTGGCAAGCACTTTCCGATGGACTTCGCTGTGGCTGCTGGGCAGCTGGTTCTTGGCAAAGCAGCTCCAAGAACGCAAAAGAAATGCAATGTGCTCGCAAATAACAATGATGACCAAATAAGGGTAAGTGGCTTTTGTTGGGAAATGGCAGTTTACAACATACAACAAATGTCTAAGCACGGCTCTTCGAGTTGAAAGCATTTTGACCAACTTTCCACCTATGGAAGTAAGGCATTTAAAAGAGGTTTACTTAAGAATAAACAGTCAATGAACCTTTCCAAGGGAGTACCGTAGCACCAGCACCCAAGTCAGTTCAACACTCGCCCCTCCAAACCACACAGGTAACTACCCTCCTGACTTCTAAAACCACAGCTTTTTTTGCCTGTATCTGACCAATGGGAATCATGGTGTACATTCTCTTCGGTATCTTACTTCTTTCATTCAACGTTATGTTTGTGAGGATTCATCTGTCTTTAAAAAGCAGGCATTGATACCTTTCTGGATTTAATGCAAGTTTCTAAGAGGACACTGGTAAGAAACTTAAAGAAATGCACCAGTTAGAAATTTCAATCACTTAGAAGAACACTGTCATCACTGTTTATTACTCTTGGATTCATCTTACTGCAAAATATCTACTTTTATTCTACAACTACCAGCCCTCCACAAATTTAAAAAAGACTAAAGAAGAACCAGCAAAAATGGTTTGGTGTTGGGGACAGGGTCTAGACTAAGAATCCAAAGACTGGAGTCTATTCACTTTATACCTGCAAGTCAAGTGACCTCCAGGCTGCTCCTGAACCCTAAAGTTTCCTTTGCTGTAAAATGGGATTGTCTGTTTACCTCCTGAATCTCCCAAAGAGCTACTCTTAAGATCTCTGAGATGATACTGATGAAAATGTCTCTGACAAATCTTATGGAAATGAAGGTAATGGTAATAAAATGTGACTTTAGGAAAGCAAAATCATGAATTGACAGGTACCCAATTTTTTCTTTTATTGCAAAAACACTACCAATAATAAAGGTGTTGTGGAAATAAATGATATAAAATAAACCATAATTAAACATTTCTATTTTTTACTTTATATTCTTGATATATAAAACATGTAAAATGATATTCTAGTTTCTTTCCCACCAAAGGAAAATGTGAAATAATGTTTGTAATTAAACTGACAAATAAATACACTCAACTTATGATGAGCATATGTTACTGACATCTGATTATGATACTAAATTACACCATATCCATTCATGTTTGATCCACTTCTGGGAAAATGGGTACAACTCCTACAGATCCTTGAAAGACAATCAAGGGAATTTTGGGGTCAGCAGCAGCAGCTAAGCCATAGTGATATAAATAAATAATTTCCAGCCTTTTTGCACTTGTAACACTCTTTTTAAATTTGACTTACATATTCTCCTGAGATGGAGACACACATACACACACACACAAGTAAATAAAAACTAATTTTATATAAGAATTTCATGACAGTTTCAGGACACTGAAGACTGATCTCAACCTAGTAAACTGGGTTACTCCAATTTTCTGATGTACACAGAGAAATAATTTTTCAGATCACCTTGAAATATGGCACAAGCTTTGAAGACCATGGGAAGCACATGCTAACGAAAGAGGTTTAATAGCAAGAAAAGTAAAGCTGCAGCTTGATGGAGAATAAATAGCAGGGTGACATCCTGCAGAGAGGGTTCCCTTTTCCACGTGACGTCTGCCAAGGGAGATGGTGAATGAAGCACTGTTTCACAGTTTGTGTGCATCTCAATGGTGCTCATCAGCCCTCATAACCTACTTTGCTTTTAGTTGGCTGATAGTGTCAGGATTGATAACTTATCACAATGAAACAGTACTGCATTTTAGTCTTTTTGCCATGGGATAATCACCAAGGATAGCCCAGTATGACAACTTTCAAAGGTAATCTGTTCTATAAAGTACTCCCTTCATCTGCAAGAAAATGAATAAAGTTATATACAAATGTGACTATTACGCAGTGCTACAACTTACTAAAGCAAAATTAAAACCAGGAGAGTAATGACTTCCAGAACGATCTGACTCCTATCCCTCCTAGTATTTATAGACACAGCAATGGGCATAGGAAAAACCTCCTGCATCTCAATGGCAGAACACATCATAATTACTCCAGTAAGATGGATACTGTAATGCTCTGGGGATTATTATGTTAGCCTCTTAAGTAGTCTCCATGCTTCTGTCTATGTTGACTACCCTCCCACTCCAACAGTCTATTTCTCAGAGGCCAGAGGGACCCTTTTAAAATTTAAGTCAGATCATGTTGCTCCTCTGCTCAACGCCCCCAACATCCTTACTATGACCTACAAGGCCCTATGTGATCTGCCAATGGCCCACTGCTCTCTCTTACCTAAACTCCTACTATTCTATCCCTTATTCTACTCCAGCCACACTACCCTTTCCATGCACTTTCTTGTACATATCATGCACACTCCTGCCTCAGGGCCTTTGCCATTGCTGGTCCCATTGGCCGACATGTTCTTCCCTTAGACATCTACACCGTATTTTTCTTTGGGTGTTTACTCAAGAGTCCCCCTCTTGTTGAGATCTTACCTGTTCAGCATCCCTAAAATTTTAACTCCTCCCCAATATTTTGTTTCTCCCTTCTCCGTTTTTTTCTCTTTAGTACATATCACTTGTATACATATATTTTAGTTATTTATCTTGTTTATCTCTCCCATGAGAACATAAGTTCCATGAAGCTTTAAATCAGAATCGCATGGAGAACTCCTGCAGAATTCTGGCTAAAAAAGGGTCACCATTTAGTAACTGATTGCTATATGCCTCGCTCTGGGTTACAGACTTTAAAGAAATTGGTACCTCATTTTTATCTTTATAGCTTTAGCCTCATTTTATAAATAAGGAAATGGAGTAAAGTAAGTTTATTTTTGGGAAGTACACAGTGGACAACCGGGATTAGAACCCAGACTTGACCTCAGAGTTTCTGCTGTTAAACAGTGTAAAATAACAACTTGACAATATTTGCAATCAATTACTGGGTTGTCCGATCCAAAGATAACAATCTCCATTTATATCTCTTATTCAAGAACAAACCTTTTGAAAATCTATAAAAGCCCGAAGTGTGGTGTAATGGAAGGAGCACTATACCCTGGAGTAAAATGCTAAGTATCAGCACCCTGGCTCTGTCATTTACTAGTTGTAGGTTTTGAGCAACTCAAGCTCCCTGTGTTCAGAAGAGAGTAACTCAAATAGCTTCACCATGCTTCATATTAATGGACTCCCTCAATATGGAGTGAATTGTTTTTTTAAACATTGAGTTTAAAGTTGCCTTGCCTTCAAAACTTAAGTGCAGTTTTTAGACCTGTCTATTGGTCAGTACTGTTCATCAATACCCCATCCCTTAGTCCTGGAAGGAATGGAGAGACACAAATGAAACAAGAAACAACAATTACTCACGCCAAAATACTTAATTTAGAAAGGGAAGTCACTGGCCACACCAGCAGTTGTTTTGTAGATTTTGGATGCTGTAGACCTGCATTTCGGAGACCTGGTCCTGTCTGGAAACCAGACAAGCTCCCACCAGATGGACAGTGGAGACTGAAATATGGTCTGTTTGGCAGTTGGCCAAGTTATCAAAAAGTGGGCTTAACTGTGAATCATAGACTAGCCCAGGCTTTTTTTTTTTTTAATCGGCTATCTCTTAGAAATTAGAAACTGGAATTATAACCAGAGCTAAATTTAGCAATTATTACATGAAAATACAGAACAGACGAAACTATATAGAGCATTATTTAAGAGGATGTCAACATATATTCCACTCCTTTTTGCAGGACACTTATTCAGTCTTTGGTGTTTTTCTTCCCAGCATTAAATCTCTCTTTATTTTGTTTTTCAAGATTTTAGATGGTTTTATAAGGTGTCAAAACTTCTGCAGTCTTTTTTGGCTATATGCTTCTACCTTCAATGTATTCAGACACAAAAGATCCTGACTTAATTCTGTTCTCTCCTATTTCTCTTTCCCCCTCTGGACCCAACAACAACCAAAAAAGCAGGGATGGTAGAAATGGATCCATACAGAAGCACAGTTCATGGTTCATCCAGCCAACTCCATGATGACCAGGTAGTGGTGACCATATCCACATTATTAAATAACTTTGTTCCTTTTCTTCCCATCAGTGTATTAGTCCATTTACTACAAAGCTAGCCCCTTTATCAATACTACATACTGAATTTAAAATACTGTGGATTTAAACTCTTGCATTAAGTGATCTTTTCCTTAAAATAACAGAAAATACTTAAATTAGAACATAAATGTTTAAAATGGTGCAGTATTTGTTTTTAATCTTTTAATTTTCATAAATGATATATACAAAGTATATAACATAACATTATGAATACATCAGAACTCACTACCCAACCCATGACTTACATAAAATATTACCAATAACTGCAACTACCTCCATGCTCCTCCTTGCATCCCCCAAGGTAACCACTCTCTTGAATTTTCCAATATTCATTCCCTTACTTTTTGTTATGTGTGTACAACTATGTGTAAATTACATGTTTGTATTTGCTTTGACTTTTATAAAAATGGTTTCATTCTCTCTGTTGTGTTCTTATGTTTCTAAGACACACCCTGTTTTTGTTGAGCCGAAAATTCATTCATTTTATGGGCATACATTCCAGTCCAATACCGTATTTATTTATTCACTCTTTTATTGATGGATAATTGGGTTGTAAAAGATGTTCTTTCTATTATCTCAACAATTTAGAACTCCCAAAAGAGAGAGGTGAGGAGGAGAAGTCTGTATTGTAGCTAAGGCTCAATTCCCCCATATACTCATTGTTGGAGGGAAAACAGGAGCTCTGGAGCCACAGATCTGGATTTGAATCCTGGCTCACTTTTAAGGATGCTGAGGGTGTTCACTGTCATGACTGTGGTGATGGGCTCATGTGTGTAAACATATGTCAAAACTTATTAAATTGTATAATTTAAAAATGTGTATTTATATTATGTAAATTATATCTCAATAACACTGCTTTAAAACAGAGAGATTTCAGTTTCAGTATTTTAAAACTATGTGATCTGAAACAAATGATATAATCTTCAAAATACAGTTTCTTCATCTGTGACATGCACACAATCCCAGTTACATCTCATGGCTGCAGTTAAGTACTAAAGAGACTTACAGAGAGCATTAAGCCTAGTCTCTGGCTCCTAAACTTTTCTGCATGCTGGTGCTTGATTCCATATTGGGAGATGACAGAAATATCAACAAGACAGGAATGCTGTGTCCCCATTTAAAGGGGAAGGCAGATATGAATAGAGCCTTATTGCAGCGTAATGGGATGTTTACAACAAGAGAAACTGGGACAAGTTACTAGAGACACCCTCACTGGTTTGAATGCATTAAAGGCCTGGAAAAATGACAATCCCCAATCTTCTCATTCTTGCTTGCAAGATACATAGTAACAAGGTGTCCCAAATTGTAGAGCACTCTGTGTTCCCACTGCGCCCTGAAATTACTCACGCAGAGAGACCCAGTACAAGAGAGGCATCGTAAGTGTTTTCTAGACCATATACCACCAAAGGCCAGGCACCAATGTGTATATATTGAGACCAAGCAGCACTTAAATGGTTTTTAAAAAAAACAAAAATCCAAAAATCATGAATGAATGAATACCAGATAAGTCAATGGTGGAATGAAAAATGACAATAGCAGGCATAATGAGAAGGAAGTTGGTTAATTTAGTAATCTTGCTCTTTCGTTTCACCAACATAGCGCAAGGAAAAGAAAATGGGAGTATAAAGTGAGAGGCCCTGCATTCACCTCCTCCCTGGTGCACTCTAGCCATGTGCTCTTAGGAAAGTAATTTCATTAATTCTGAGTCTCAGATTCCAGATCTTTAAAATGATAGTAATGATTATGAAAATACCTCTTTCATAGGAGTTCCCACGGAAAAGGAGATACAATGTGTGAAAAAATTTGGAAAATGTTCTAAAGTGTTCTACCATTATTGTAAAGCTAGTATTAGTATGACTGCTAGCAGCTCTACTTGGCGATAATCTACGAAGACACGACCACCACAAGTTTTTTAGCAGTTGCTGAAACCTCTCAAACTCATTGCTTTAGGCAGGAAATTCTATGTGGGTGGAATAAGAGACATAGGATGACTGGGAGAGTGGCCAACTTCCACTATCCATGGAATCATTTTCTTTAAAGCCTGGTTTGAAAAACCAAGCAGTTTAATAATACTGTACTAATCATTACTTGAGCATATTCTGTGTGCCAGGCACCATACGAAGAATCTCATAAACATTAATTCATTTCAACCTCACCACATCCCTCTCCAAGGTAGATAAGGTAGCCATGTAATTTACTATCAAAACCAGAACTCCTTTGAAAGTGAAAGGGGGTGCTCTGAATAATTACACAGGATAGCAGCTGTAAACCAGGGCTGTCCTGAGCAAACTAGAACACGGGGCTTATAACTCTTTGTAGTGTGGAAACTGAAGCTCATGGAGAGAAGCTTCAACAGGTACAAAAGCTGCCCCCAGCTGGCGTTCTCAAGCATCATGTGATATAAGACTCCAACGTGTGCAGTTACAGAGCAAGGCTCCTGTCCTTTTGTCTTCTTCAAAGTCCTCCTTTGATTTAAATATCCCTCATCAATGAGGACTAAAAGAGAACCTGAGATGCCAGTTCAAAGAATGACAGGAAATGGAAAATTTGGGATTCTATCAATACCATTAAAGCCAACCTTTTATTGCCATAATCCCAGTCTAATTTATGTGTTTGGGGGTTAATTTTCCACAAGAGATTGAGTAACCCATGACTGACATCCATTCTGCTGAGACAATGGGGCCTCTATGAATGTTTCCCTGATTCAGTGAACTTATCATCAAATATAACCTCCAACAATGGCAGTTGAAGAAATGCCCTATCAACTCAAAGGAAATGTTTTGGCATCTATAACTGAACTTCCTTCAGATACCTGAAAAACCTGTTTGGTAGTACTGGTACGCACTGAAAACTTAAAGAACAAAAACCGTCAAGACTAGAAGGGTATTAAAGCAATGACTTACTCTCTGATTTCACAGTTGGGGGCGGGGAAGGTATTTTGTGAGATTTCTAAAACCCTTTGCAGACAGCATTTTTCATGCAGCAGGTTTATATATAATCTATGTGTTGGAAATATTTTAATTATTTTTCTTGTTACACTTTTGAGAGATACGTGTAGATATCATTAGCAAAACACCATTCCTTATACCAGAAACAGGAGTCCTATTTAGTAAATGTTTTGCATTAGGATAATTATTATAGAATAATTCTCTAGAATAAACACCCAGAAGGAGATGTCCCCTAGGTTCTTTGTTCTAATTTAGGTTTTTAGCCTTTACCTTATTAGCAACTCTCATTTTAGGAGAGTGCTTCTATCCCAGGCACCTAATAGATGCTTCATACCGTTGAATGCAAATTAGATGCTTTTCACTCTATATGCTTCTTTCAATGTCAGAGCATTTGTAGCCCAAGCACTTGTTAAATTCTATGTAGTCCACTGTTCTCCTCGCCATACTCTAACCCCCACTGCTTATCAAGGAAATACAAAGTAAAAGTGTTTCCCCAGAATTTTCCCTCACATTTGACCTCTACACACTCTGTATCTAAAATAATCCCAACTGTTAGAGTGACTTTTAAGAACTGCACTTAAGGGTCTTGGTCTTAACACGGAAATCATAAACTGCTGGCTCAGAGCCCCTTTTACAGTTACTGGACTCCCACCTGATTTCAAATGCCAACTTGGTCATATACGGAATCCCATAAAGATTTAGGTCTACTCCTGGACTTTACATTCTGTATTTAACATTCTGTCCCACTGGTCTGTATACTCAGGTTCCACACTGAGTAATTCCTGACTCTTTTTAATACCTGGTGAAGCCAATCCTCCTTCCTTAGTGCTCCTCGGTGTTACAGCTTTCCCAGCTTTGACCCTTTCAGCCTCTCTGGTTCTCTCCCTCCTCTTCCCATCCCCCAAATTAACTCTAGACCAAACCAAAACTAAACTATTCAACTTCTTATTGGTATTGGGTTAATTTTATAAATTGACTTGGACAGAAATGACAGTTTTTTGATACTGAGTCCTCTAAGAGCATAGTAAGTCTTTTCATTTATTCAAATCTTGTGTTATTCTATAGTATTTAAATTTTTTTTCACATAGATGTTACACTTATTAATTTATCCCTTCTTTGTCTGCTAGCACAACTTAAGATTTTTTTCTACTACATCCTGTAACTTGTTTTTGTAGATATGGAAATTATTTATTTCCATACATAAATTTCATACCTTACTCGTCACTGAATTCTAATATTGATAGCAGTTTCAATTTTTTATCTTCCTGGAGTCACCAAGAATGATAATATCAGCTCAATCTTCCCTACTTTTGAGCCTCTTATTCTATAGCTTTTCTAATCATTCTGGCTGGTTTTTCCCATACAGTACAATAATAGTGATAGTGAATGTGCTGTCTTATGCCTCATCTAACAAGAATGGCTCATTAAAAATCATGTTGGAGGGCGCCTGGGTGGTTCAGTTGGTTAAGCTACTGCCTTCGGCTCAGGTCATGATCCTGGAGTCCCGGGATCGAGTCCCGCATCGGGCTCCCTGCTCAGCAGGGAGTCTGCTTCTCCCTCTGACCTTCTTCCTTCTCATGCTCTCTGTCTCTCATTCTCTCTCTCAAATAAATAAATAAAATCTTAAAAAAAAAAATCATGTTGGATTTGGTGACAAAGCAGACACATTTTAATTTATGAGTATCTACCTGTTCCTATATCATGTTTTGTTTTTGTTTTTTTTTTTTAAATCAAGAACGGCTATTGAATTGTATCAAACACCTTGTCAATATCTACGGCTTTGACCTGATTTTTCTCTTCAAATCTATTAATATGATTACTGTGTGATTAGATTAACTGAAACTGAATTTCCGTGCATTATTATTGGGATAAATTCAGGCTGATTTTTTAGTATTTGTCCTGTAATGAGCTGTTAGATTATGTTTCTTCACATCCTACTTATGACTTCTAATGATAATATTCATGAATGAGACTGGCCAGTTGATTTTCCACTTTGTGTAATCTTTGTCAGGCTTGGCCTCAGGGTTAAGCTTATTCATTAAAAAAAAAAAAAATTCATACCATATCCTTTTTCTTTGCTCGGGGAAAGTTTCAAGCATTGGACTTACTAAAGCTTTAGTAGAACCCTCTCTATGAAACCATCTGAGCTTTGTGATTTTTACAATTTGGTCCATTTTTTTAAAAAATGGGCTTCATTTTTCTACCCAGCTTTATCAAGGTATAATCAACATATAACATTGTGTAAGTTTAAGGTGTATAATGTGATAATCTGCTTTATGTATAGACTGCAAAATGACTGCCACAATAAGATTAGTAAACCCATCTATTACCTAACATAGTTATCTTTTTTTGGGTCAATCTGGTGTGAATTTTTTATAAAATCTCTCTATTTTGAAAAATAGAAATCAGTCTGTTAAAATACTCCCTTTCTAGAAGTTCTAGTGTTAGATTTGATACATTACATAAATTAGAAAATCAGTTTCAGTATTATCTACTTTCATCTAACAAAAGATGGTATATATAACTTTTCTTATAAATACATAATCATAAAGTCCTTTGCTTAAAAAATGTTAGTGACTTCCTATGAACTATGCAATAAAAGCTAACTCCTTCACTTAACATGCCCCCCTGCCCACCGTGATCCCACCTCAGTCTCCCTCCACCACTACCCCTGTTAACACTCTTGGTGGACTCAGTAACTCCAGAGCTGATCCATCTCTCCCCTGCTGTTGTCCTTCACAACCTCACCTCCAACATGCCCCTACCAGCCACTCTCAGAAACATGCCCTGGGCTTAATCATTACCTAACATCTGATGTGAGGTCTTAGTAGTGGTTCGATAATTGATAATCCTATATAATTTACTGAAGGTGTGAGAATAAAAGAATCGAGAATGTTCCCAACATTTCTGACTTAAGCATCTAGTAGAATGGAGTTATGGTTTACTGAGGTGGGGAAAACTATGAGAGGAGCAGGTAGGGTTGGGAGAATCGCATACTAGGATTTGGGTAAGTTTGAGATACCCATAAGACATTTAAGTGGAAATGGATAGTAAGCAGAGAAACACATGAGTCTGGACTAGTGAAAGAAATTTAGGAAACTTCAGTGCATGGAACTTAAGGCCATGGGACTCAATGAAATCACCCAAAGGAGTGAGCCTGTTTCAGAGGAGCAGAATTACACCAAGGTTTAGACACATGGAAGAAGAGCACCCAACAAATGACTGAGAAGCAATGGCTAGTGAGCAATGAGGAAAACCAGAACTGTGTGGTCTCATGAAAGCCAAGTACAGAAAAAAAGAACAGTAAACTATGTTAAAGGCTGTTGAGAATTTGAATCAGAGGCGGGCTGAGAACCAACTATTAGATCTGGCAACGCAGACGTGATGATTAGACTTAACAAGAGTAATTTCAGTAGCATGCTGGGGATAAAAGTTTATTTGGAGGGGGTTCAAAGGAGATTGTGAGAAAAGGCAGTGCTGACAGCAAGTCTAGACAGTTCGTTGGAGAAGTTCTATTATAAAGAAGAACTGAAAAATGTGGCAGAATTTGGAGGGGGATAAAAGGTCAAAGGAGAGTTTCTTCAAGATGGAAGAAAATATAGCATGTTCAAATAATGATGGTTATGATGCAATAAAAAGAGAAAATTGATTAGGTAAAAGAGAGGGGTAAACTGCAAGTATGAAGTCCTTGAGAAATTGGCTTTTATCAGTCCATTGAAAAAATACTGAGTCCTCACTACATGCCAAGCCCAAATCTAGGCACTTGGGATGCAACAGGGCAGAAAGAAGCAAGGACTATTCACCCACTGCAATGGCAGGAAAGGGTAGTAGGTGGAGGAACAGGTGCAAGCAGTTCAATAGGTTTGGCTGTGAAAGGATATACCTTTGGATTGCCGCCCCCCTCCCCGCCCCGCCCAGTGCAGTAAATATCAAAGACAGTAAATATCTGAGAGTAAAGCAGAAAACATGGTGTTTGGAGATTTGAGAAGAAGGCGTGAAATATAATTTGGTAGAGTGGAAGAATGAATTGATGAGCTAATACGATAGGACTGCTGCCACTTTAGGTTTGAGGTCAGGCATTTATAGTACAATTAGCTAATATAACCTAGTATTTTTCTCTAGCCTTGTTTAGCTAGCCAGGCTTTAGCGCAGAGCAGGTATAGAGCTGCATTAAATGGAGGGAGGGATTTCTCTAGGAAGCTGGCAGAAGGGGAGAGGGGCCAGCAGAGTTGAAAGTGTCTGCAAAGAAGTGAATGTATCTGTGGGCCATGTAATCTAAGCTGGGGAAGGATGACTGATGAAAGGAAGAGGGTAGGGTCAGTGGAACAGAATTTCTCATAGGGGTCCAATAATTTTTGAAATGAGATTCAAGAAAGGAAGGAAGAAAGGGAGGAAAGAAGGATGGAGGGAAAAAATGGGACTCCAGAGGGATCAAGCTGGAAAGACAGTAAATGAAATGATCCTTGACTCTTCTTTTTCTTACAACTTCAGCAAACTCTGTAGGATCCACTTTTTAAAAAATTTTTTATTGTATTATGTTATGTTAGTCACCATACATTACATCATTAGTTTTTGAGGTAGTGTTCCATGATTCATTGTTTGCCTATAATACCCAGTGCTCCATGCAATATGTACCCTCCTTAATACCCATCACCGGGCTAACCCATCCTCCCATCCCCTTCCCCTCTAAAATCCTCAGTTTGTTTCTCAGAGCCCACAGTCTCTCATGGTTTGCCTCCCGCTCTGATTCCCCCCTTCATTTTTCCCTTCCTACTATCTTCTTTTTAATGTATTATTTGTTTCAGAGGTACAGGTCTGTGATTCATCAGTCTCACACAATTCACAGCGCTCACCATAGCATATACCCTCCCCAGTGTTCATCACCCAGGTACCCCATCCCTCCCACCCCCCACCACTCCAGCAACCCTCAGTTTGCTTCCTGAGATTAAGAGTCTCTTATGGTTTGTCTCCCTCTCTGGTTTCATCTTATTTCATTTTTTTTTTCTCCCTTCCCCTATGGTCCTCTGTCTTGTTTCTCAAATTCCTCATATGATAGTTGTCTTTCTCTGATTGACTTATTTCATTTAGCATAATACCCTCTAGTTCCATCTACGCTGTTGCAAATGGCAAGATTTCGGGTTTTATTTGATGGCTGCATAATATTCCAGTGTGTGTGTTTGTGTGTGTGTGTGTACATACACCACATCTTCTTTATCCATTTATCTGTCGATGGACATCTAGGCTCTTTCCATAGTTTGGCTATTGTGGACATTGCTGCTATAAACATTGGAGTGCACATACCCCTTCGGATCACTACATTTGTATCTTTGGGGTAAATACCCAGTAGTGCAATTGCTGGGTCATAGGATAGCTCTATTTTCAACTTTTTGAGGAACCTCCATACTGTTTTCCAGAGTGGCTGCACCAGCTTGCATTGCCACCAACAGTGTAGGAGGGTTCCCCTTTCTCCACATCCTTGCCAACATCTGTCGTTTCCTGACTTGTTAATTTTAGCCATTCTGACTGGTGTGAGGTGGTATCTCATTGAGGTTTTGATTTGGATTTCCCTGATGAGGAGTGATGTTGAGCACTTTTTCATGTGTCTGTTGGTCATCTGGATGTCTTCTTTGCAGAAATGTCTGTTCGTCTTCTGCCCATTTCTCAACTGGATTAGTTGTTCTTTGGGTGTTGAGTTTGCTAAGTTCTTTATAGATTTTGGATCCTAGCCCTTTATCTGATATGTCATTTGCAAGTATCTTCTCCCATTCTGTCGGTTGTCTTTTGGTTTTGTTGACTGTTTCTTTTGCTGTGCAAAAGCTTTTTATCTTGATGAAGTCCCAATAGTTCATTTTTGCCCTTGCTTCCCTTCCCTTTGGCAATGTTTCTAGGAAGAAGTTGCTGCGGCTGAGGTTGGAGGAGTTGCTGCCTGTGTTCTCCTCTAGGGTTTTGATGGATTCCTGTCTCACATTTAGGTATTTCATCCATTTTGAGTCTATTTTTTGTGTGTGGTGTAAGGAAATGGTCCAGTTTCATTCTTCTGCATGTGGCTGTCCAATTTTCCCAACACCATTTGTTGAAGAGACTGTCTTTTCTCCATTGGACATTCTTTCCTGCTTTGTCAAAGATGAGTTGACCAGAGTTGAGGGTCCATATCTGGACTGTGTATTCTGTTCCATTGATCTATGTGTCTGTTTTTGTGCCAGTACCATACTGTCTTGATGGTGACAGCTTTGTAATAGAGCTTGAAGTCCGGAATTGTGATGCCACCGGCTTTGCTTTTCTTTTTCAACATTCCTCTGGCTATTCGGGGTCTTTTCTGGCTCCATACAGATTTTAGGATTATTTGTTCCATTTCTCTGAGAAAAGTTGATGGTATTTTGATAGGGACTGCATTCAATGTGTAGATTGCTCTAGGTAGCACTGACATTTTCACAATATTTGTTCTTCCAATCCATGAGCATGGAACGTTTTTCCATTTCTTTGTGTCTTCCTCCATTTCTCTCATGAGTATTCTATAGTTTTCTGAGTACAGATTCTTTGCCTCTTTGGTTAGATTTATTCCTAGGTATCTTATGGTTTTGGGTGCAATTGGAAATGGGATCGACTCCTTAATTTCTCTTTCTTCTGTCTTGTTGTTGGGGTATATAAATGCCACTGATTTCTGTGCATTGATTTTATATCTGCCACTTTACTGAATTCCTGTGTGAGTTCTAGCAGTTTCGGGGTGGAGTCTTTTGGGTTTTCCACATAAAGTATCATATCATCTGCAAAGAGAGAGAGTTTGACTTCTTCTTTGCCGATTCAGATGCCTTTTATTTCTTTTTGTTGTCTGATTGCTGTGGCTACGACGTCTAATACTATGTTGAATAGCAGTGGTGATAGTGGACATCCCTGCCGTGTTCCTGACCTTAGGGGGAAAGCTCTCAGTTTTTCCCCACTGAGAATGATATTCGCTGTGGGTTTTTCATAGATGGCTTTTATGATATTGAGGTATGTACCCTCTATCCCTACACTCTGAAGAGTTTTGATCAAGAAAGGATGCTGTACTTTGTCAAATGCTTTTTCTGCATCTATTGAGAGGATCATATGGTTCTTGTTCTTTCTTTTCTTAAGGTATTGTATCACACTGATTGATTTGTGGATGTTGAACCAACCTTGCAGCCCAGGAATAAATCCCACTTGGTCGCGGTGAATAATCCTTTTAATGTACTGTTGGACTGTTGGATCCACTTTTAAAAATAAAGCTAGAATTGGGGTACCTGGGTGGCTCAGATGGTTAAGCGTCTGCCTTTGGCTTAAGTCATGATCTCAGGGTCCTGGGATCCAGTCCCCAGTCGGGCTTCCTGCTCAGTGGGGAGTCTGCTTCTCCCTCTCCCTCTGCCTCTCCCCGTTTGTGCTGTCTCTCTCTCTCTGTCTCAAATGAATAAATAAAATCTTTAAAAATAAATAAATAAAATAAAGCTAGAATCTCTATCACTGCCACCCTGGTCTCAGCCCTCATCATCTGTATCTTTGCCAGGATTACTGCAATGGCCTAGGGACTTGTCACTCTACTTCCAACTTCAACTCTCCACGGTCCTGTCTCCATCCGGTGGCCATGTTGCATTAAATAGTAAATCAGATCATGCTACTCTCCACCTCAGTTCCTCCAGGGCCTCCACCTCTCACCCAGGAACAACAAATCCAAAGTCCTCACCATGCCCAATCCGGTGGTTCTGGCTATTTCCCCCACAGGATAACCATACTACTGTCTCCAGGCCTTTGCACTTACTAGCTCTTCTTCCCAGAAAGCTCTTCCCAAAGGCAGTCACATGCAGTGTTCCTACTCTTCATTCTGAGGTCTGCTCTAATGACACGCTCAGAGAGCCCTTCTTGAACACTCAATCTAAAAAATAGCAGCCCTGTCACTCTAAAACCCTCCTTACTACTGTTTCATTTTTCTTTATAACATGTATCACCACTTTGTGTTATATTTATCTGTTCACTCTTGTTTTCCCTCTGATAAAAGGGACTTTGTCTTTTTCACTTGATGGGTCTGCAGAACTTATGATGATGCTTGGTTTGTTGGAGATGCTGCATAAATATCTGTTGAGTCAATGAATGAATGAGCAGACTTTCAAAAAGATCTGAGAGAGTAATCTTACTCCACTCCCCACTTTCTAGATATGGAAATGAGTGCCTGGGAGGCCCAAGTGATACATCCAAAGAAACCCAACAAGTGGCAGAGCTAAGACGTGAAATGCTTCTCCTAACTCCCGGGATGCCACCCGCTCTGAATTTCATCACTTAGATTCTCCTTTTCTCACCACTGACACCAGCCATTCTTTTGGTCTAGTCCTTGGTATGTCTTGCCCATTGCAACAGCCTTGTGACTCTCCTTCTTACATATCTTACCCTCTCCCCAGCCCTCCCCCACTTCCTGAATGCCCAAGTGAGAAGAATTTCACTTTCACATGTTACTATATGATAAACACTTATTGTAGCAGGTAATATGTAAAACCCTTTTTATTCTGGCTAGTTCTCCCTACCAGAGAGCTGTAATTTCCTTGAGGCACATACAGATACCTTATTATCCATCACATTTCGCAATATCTGGGTATATGGCATAAATTCTTAAGAAACATTTATTGCACCGGCTACTCTACTTCATGGAATGTTCTCCAAGATTTGCTGCCTGGCTCATTCTTTTAATCCCAATCACCTCTTTGCTCAGGAAGGCCTGCCCTTTTAATTTAAAATGGCAACCTCCCCTCTCTTTCATTCTGCTTTATTTTCCTCCAGAGTGCGTATCACTTTCTAATATAGCATCACTGCTTATTTACTCATGTCTCACTGTCAGATCAACCACTATCAAGGGCAAGGATTTCTTCTGTTTGCTTCATTGTTACGTCTTCAGCACCCAGAATAGTTCCTGGCACACAGGACCTGCATAATAAATACTTAACTTGAAAATGAATTTACAAGTCTGTGCTTAAAGTAGTTCTGTTTAGGAACACATTGAGGAGGGATAATGGAGTACGTCCAAATGACTACCAGTGATGGCCGCACTGTATGGAGACATCAGTGCATCATCATGATACGGTGAGCAGTGAGGGGATGGTCACAGAGATTTTTAATAAAGACTCCTGATTCAGGGTATGTACTTAGTAATTGTTCTGGAAACAACTGTTGAAGAATGAGCCAGCTACGTAGCCGGTCATGCACTAAGCACTGTGTGGGGTGCACACAAATGAATCCTCCTTGACTGGAAGATACTTTAGCACTAGGTGGGGTGAAGGACCCATACGAAGTGGTAGAAAAAGCACAATGACCTATAAAAGTTAATTTCCACACCAATTTCAGGGCTTTTGTCACTGAAAGCAGTACTAGGTCTTGTTGACTTACATGTAGTTAATTTAAAAAAAAAAAAAAAAAAGCATATGGTCTGGTGGAGAACACTGTAATTAATCCAA
Organism: Neomonachus schauinslandi; assembly: GCF_002201575.2. NCBI lineage: Eukaryota > Metazoa > Chordata > Mammalia > Carnivora > Phocidae > Neomonachus > Neomonachus schauinslandi. The sequence goes on along the minus strand of NC_058410.1, from coordinate 26,460,947 downwards.
TAGCTATGAATAAACAAAAAGATGGAGAATGTGCTCCAATACCATCAAATGGGATGTGCAACAGTGAGAGGCAAGTCATTTTTTTGATGCTCCATGGAACCAAGAAATTACAGAAGTGAATGCAACACTGAATGATGTAGCCTAACTGAGAAAGAGATGGGAGGGCGGGAGGGAAGGAAGGAAATTAGTTCGTTAACATGACAGAAGAGTTTGTTAGTTGATGTTTAATTAAGATATAATCATCCATAGTTAATACATTATATAATTTGATATTTATTTTATTCTGAAAAAATTTCTTACACTGAGAAGACATTCAGGCCTGATAACTGAAAAAATTTTGAACATACTTCAACTTGGTTCTATATATTTAAGAAAAAAAAGTTCCCCTTAAATATCACTAACAGTATATTCTAAGGATTTCAAAAACAGTTTTACCCAAGGACATATGACAGTAAAGGAAGGTAAGATTTGAAAGCAGCTCTGTGCTTTTATGAGGGTCCAAATATAGGAAGGCCATGAGTCCAGACATTGCGATTGAGCCCGTAACCCAGAGGGGGTTTTCAGGGAGCCCCTGAAACAGTTCACGCTCCCAGCACACACACAAGCAAAGGCCTCCACTACTCCTAAGCCTCCATTTTACAGAACCATTTGGCCCCAAGAAGAGATCTAAGGTTCCACAACCAACTCTGGTTTCTGCTCTAGTGAACCCCAGTGCTACCAAGTCACACTACAGTACTTCGTGTGTTTAACAGGATATGCCATATGTCATGTCCCATCATATAAAGGATGACATTTATGTATATATTCTTTTCCATATCATTATTATCTGCTGACTCATTTTCAATGTGACAGGGGCCTTGTCTTCTCAGGGATAAGGATTTTTTTATTTTCTCCACACATTTGGGAGAGGGCTACTTGGAGGGGCCCAGTGCAATGCACAGAGGGATAGAAACTAGTCCACAGAGAAAAGACTTCCCTCAGATGGGAGCATCATGGTAAGTAAACAGCTATCTGAGAATTTAGAAACTACAATTCCACTTTCCAGAAGGCCTTTGGATGTTGTCTCAGTAATGTCAATTTGCCACCAGGGGACTCTATACTCTTGGATACTCAAAACTTACACAATCACGCTGCAGCCAAACCACCTCTGTCTAATAACCGGGTCCCATTATAAACTCAATTTTCCTCCTCTTAGCATCATTAAAAGTTGAAGTGTATCTGGATAAAGAAAGACAAATCTCACGGGTGGGGAATTCGGGGAGATGCCAGTCAAAAAGGGTACAAGCCTTCAGTTAGAAGTTGAATAAGGTCTGGGAATCTAATGCACAGCACGGTGACTACAATTAACACTATTGTGTTGTGTACTTAAAATCTGCTAAGAGAGTAAAATTTAAGCATTTTTACCACATGCAAAGGAAAGGTAACTAAGTGAGGTGATAGATGTGTTAATCATATATGTATGTCAGGCGTGCCTGGGTGGCTCAGTTGGTTAAGCACCTGCCTTTGGCTCAGGTCATGATCCCAGGGTCCTGGGCTCCCTGCTCAGTGAGGACTCTGCTTCTCCCTCTCCCTCTGCCCCTCCCTCCGCCACTTGTGCTCTCTTGTTCATGCTCTCTCTCTCAAATAAATAAATAAAATCTTTAAAAAAATCATATACATATGTCATATCATCACACTTTAAATATATACAATTTTATTTGTCAATTATAATTTCAATAAGGCTGAAAAAATTTTAAAATAAGAACAGAACAAAATCCTCACTACATAAATCATCTTCTAATTTCTATTTTCCTTACTCATGTCAATGAGAAAAAAAATAAAGGTTTTAAAATTAAAAACCAGATCAATTTTGAAGTAGCTGCTTTTCCTATTACTGTAAGAGAACTTCTTTGTGTATTTTGAGTCCCAAGGACTCACTAATGTGTGAAAGTATTTTTAAAGAAACAGGAAAAAACATTCTCAACAAACAAAAAAAGCACCTGGGGTCCCATCTTCATCAGAATACTAAAACATTATGGTAGTAATCTCCCATTTTTGATTAACTGTTAACACTTCCACCCTTTTCTCTGATGTTATTTATTTGAGGATGGACAACAAATTTTGAATAATGTTCTCTAAACAATAGCACATTTATATATTGACCTAATTCTGCTGACATTTCTTAGATTAATTAAAAATGGTTTCTAACCCAAAACATGTCCATCAAACTTTAAGTCAATAATACTGAATAAAATGAAAAAAAAAAAAAAACATGTAAGTCAGAATCTCCCTACATTTTTATTCTTTCATGGGCATCTATTCCTGAGAAAATATATTTGTCTTAAGTACTTTGCATCCTAAAAGATGGCATGAGAAAAGGAACTGCACATATGAAACAGCATCTCTACAGTGAATTGACCAGTGCTGTAATTAAATTAAAGTGCTGCCTCTGTTCAATTTTTCTGAAAAACACTGACCACTTGGTGAAACAGTGGCATTTGCCTATTTTACTTAGAGCTCTTTTTTTTTTTTTTTTTTTTGGAATTTGACTGGGTTCTTGGTCATACGAAAAAACCAAAACAACAAAAGTAAGACTTTCATTTTTTCTATCCAAAAGAGAATATTCAAAATGCACTAATATACTGATTGTGACCCTCTAATGAATTCCTTGAATCCTGATCTTACCTTTTTAAACATATTTTAGACTAATTCTAGACTTGCAGAAAAGTTGCAATGGTAACACTGAGAATTCCTTGTGAACCCTTTACCTAGCTTCTCGTAATGTTGACGAGTTATGTAATCATGGCACCTTTGTCAAAATTAAGAAATTAATTTGGGGTAACATTATTAACTTAAACCAGATTTTATTCTGATTTCACCAGTTTTTCAACTTATGTCCTTTTTCTGTTCTGGGACCCAATTCAGGATCCCATGTTGAATTGGGAAGCCTTACCTTTTGATCTGTTTCTTCATCTTCATCTTGATAATCATCGCAGAGTGGGCTGGCATTGGCTGCAAACGTGGGCCCCTGGGAGTAGTACTGAGAACTTCGGTAGCCATCCCGCCTCAGTTTGTCACATTCTACAGAGGATACAGGCCAGGGAGGGGAGAAAGGGCATTAAAAACCAGGATTTGTTTACTTCTCTTTCTTTACCTTTTCTAGTAATATTTGCCTAGATATAAGATTTCAAAGAAATACTATTAATAATGAAAATGATGATAAAAACAACTAAGAGGGGCGCCTGGGTGGCTTAGTCAGTTTAAGCATCCAACTCTTGATTTTGGCTCAGGTCATGATCTCAGGGTGGTGAGACAGAGCCCCGCATCGGGCTCCCTGCTCAGCATGAAGTCGGCTTGAGATTCTTTCTCTTCCTCTCCCTCTGCTCCTCCCTCACTTGGCGCGCTCTAACATACATACATACATACACAGAATCTTAAAAAAGAAAAAAACACAAAGAATTACTAAGACCCTGATTACACATTATATACCCTGTTCATCTATTTTAACGGGATTTCCTTTAGACTTCACAACAGCCCTCTGAGTCAGGTTTAAGGTAATTAAATTATTTGCTCAGTAATGTTATGCAGATAAGTAATGGACTCAGAATTTAAACCCAGGGTCTTAATTAGTATAATTTTTGATATACAGCAAATATATAACTCCTCATCAAAAAGACAAGCAATTCTCATGCTATGCTTCTTTCCTAGACTCATCAGCTGGAAGTGACATAAGAAATCATGGATAACAATGCCCTCATTTTATTTTTAGTTCTCAACTTAACTTTGATGCCAAACAGGCTATAATCATTGAGTGGAATTTAATGAGGCCAGGTGGCAGTCTGAGACGTCTGCCAGTCCACATAGAAATGCCTGGCACCAGAGGGTGGAAGGAAACTAGGAGGAGGGTGCTTGCTTCACAGAGGGGCTGGGGCCACTGGCTGCTTAGAGACTAGTGACTCTCTTCAAGGAGGAACCACCGTGCTAATTACTCGGATCAGTGGGGGCAAGTGCAACAAGAAAAGTACTGATGGCTTTTTAAAGCCCCAGGAGATTTCCTATTACCCAGACAGCACCTTAGAGAAGCATTTGCCTTGCAAAAGCGTTCACTCACCACAGGGTACCTTTAAATGTCCAGCTTGCTAAAGGAGTATGAAATGTGTTTGGTTTTGGAAGAGTTTACTCTTTGCCCAGCTTGAAAAAACCATGCACCTAATGGCACAGAACTAAAGTAGGGCATCTTCAGAGTGCCTTTGTAACACTAGGATCTATGAATCTCCCTCAGAGAGGAGATGAACAGTCGCTTAAGTGAAAGGATAAAAATTCTCCAACGGGGGGAAAAAAGTCCTTACTCTCCTTTGCTACCTCACAGTGGGAGTGAGTAGAGAGTTTCCGATCCAGAACTGCAAATCAGATTTTTAAAAACCACAGGAAATAGTCATGAGAAGCTTTCAGAATGCCAAACTAACTTTAAAAAATGCATTGCATAATCACAAGACAGCTAATTACTATTACTTCAGTTACTTAGGGGCTAACTAGTTCGTGCGCTCGTCTGTCAACCACTCTTAATATTGTGTAAAATGGAAAGATTTTTTTTTTTAATTCTGAAATTTCCAGAACACAGCTTATTTTTTAATGAGGATTTACTCATAATAATATAACCCTTTCCAGTGAGAAATATCTTCCCATTTCTCCAATATTTATGATTTCTCTAAAAAATTTAAATAAAACAGAATTATACTGTCCTACAGAGAGAACATTACATAAAGCATGATTAGTAGTTTTCAGTGTTATGTGAAAAGTTTTGGGTTTCTGTAAATATTTGATTTTATTTTAATTACCTTAAAGTTAGGTTGAAAAAAATACTCACTTTACATTTCATTAAATGTAATTTGGTGTTGCAAATTAACTTTTCTGTGGTCCTATGAACTATAGTCTCCTAAGGACTCAGGGTGAATCCTGTATAACAAACCAGTAAAAACTGTTACCACTTTAAAAGGAACATACCTCAACATAATATAGGACATATGTGAAAAACCCACAGTTAACATCATACTCAATGGTGAAAAACTGACAGTTTTTCCTCTAAGGTCAGGAACAAGACAAGAATGTCCACTTTTATTCAACATAGTACTGGAAGTCCTTGCCACAGCAATCAGACAAGAAAAAGAAATAAAAAGCATCCAAAATGGTAAAGAAGAAGTAAAACTTTCCCTGTTTGCAGAAAACATGGTACTATATATATAGAAAGCCCTAAATTCTACACCAAAAAACTACTAGAACTGATAAATGAATTAAGTCACAGGATACAAAATTAATAATCAGAAATCTGTTACAACATTCTATACACTAATGAGGAAGTAGCAGAAAAAGAAATTAAGAAAACAATCCCATTTACAGTGCACCAAAAAAGAATAAAATACCTAGGAATAAACTTAATCAAGTTCATGGAAGACCTGTACTCTGAAAACAATAAAACACTGATGAGAGAGTGAAGAGGACACAAACAAATGGAAAGATATTCCATGCTCATGAATTGGGAGAACCAATGTTGTTAAAAAAAAAAAAAAAGTCTATACTACCCAAAGTAACCTACAGATTTAATTCATTCCCTTTCAAAATACCAATAGCATTTTTCACAGAACAAATAATCCTAAAATTTGCATGGAACTACAAAAGACCCCAAAGAGCCAAAGCAATCTTGAAAAAGAAGAACAAAACTGGAAGTATCACAATCCCAGATTTCAAGATATACGACAAAGCTACAGCAATCAAAACAGTATGGTACTGGCACAAAAGTAGACATACAGATCAACGGAACAGGATAGACAGTACAGAAATAAACCCATACTTTCATGGTCAGTTAATCCTTGACAAAGGAGGCAAGAATATATAATGGGAAAAAGACAGTCTCTTTAACAAATGGTGCTGGGAAAACTGGACAGCTACGTGCAAAAGAATGAAACGGGACCACTTTCTTACACCACACGCAAAAATAAACTCAAAATGGATTAAAGACCTAACTGTGAGACCTGAAATCATAAAATTCCTAGAAGAAAACTTCGGCAGCAATTTCTTTGACATTGGCCATAAAAACATTTTTCTAGATATGTCTCCTCTGGCAAGGGAAAAAATGCAAAATTAAACTTTTGGGAGTACATCAAAATAAAAAGCTTTTGCACAGTGAAGGAAACCATCAACAAAACAAAAAGGCAACCTACTGAATGGGAGATGTTTGTAAATGGTATGACTGGTAAGTGGTTAATATCCAAAATATATAAAGAACTTACACAATTCAACAGAAACCCCCAAATATTATCCAATTAAAAATGGGCAGAGGACACATACAGACATTTTTCCAAAGAAGACATAGATGGACAGACACACAGAAAGATGCTCAACATCACTCACCATCAAGGAAATGCAAATCAAAATTACAATGAGATATTACTTCACACCTGTCAGAATGGCTAAAATCAAAACTCAAGAAACAATGAGTGTTCGCAAGGACATGCAGAAAAAGGAACCTGCATGCACTGTTGGTGGGAATGCAAACTGCAAAATGCAAACTGGTGCAGCCACTGTAGAAAACAGCCCCTATATGTGGAATTTAAGAAACAAAACAAATGGGGGTGCCTGGGTGGCTTAGTCATTAAGTGTCTGCCTTTGGCTCGGGTCATGATCCCGGGGTCCTGGGATCGAGCCCTACATCGGGCTCCCTGCCTGGCAGGAGGTCTGCTTCTCCCTCTCCCACTCCCCCTGCTGTGTTCCCTCTCTCGCTGTCTCTCTCTCTGTCAAATAAATAAATAAAATCTTAAAAAAAAAAAAAAAGAAATAATTGAACAAAGAAAGAGAAAAACAAAAAAACAGACTTAAATATAGAGAACAAACTGGGAGTTGCCAGAGGGGAGATGGGTTGGGATGGGTAAAACAGATGAAGGAATTAAGAGTACATCTATTGTGATGAGCACTGAAGTAATGTACAGAGTTGCTGAATCATTATATTGTACACTTAAAACTAATGTAACACTGTATTTTAATTATACTTGAAATAAAAAATAAACAATGAAATGCAGTCAGCCACACATTCACACAAAAACAAAAACTGTTACCACTTGTAGCTACTTATAATTCATTGTTTTCAAATACTTGACAAACAAAACAAAATACAAAGTGAAGGCCCCTTTTATTTACTTTTTAATTTTTTTCAAATATTTTATTTTTAAGTAATCTCTATACCTAATGTAAGGATCGAACTCAACAAGCCGAAGATCAAGAGTTACACACACACTCTACCCACTGAGCCAGCCAGGCCCCTCAACCCAAGGCCGTTTTAAACTAAGTCAAATTAGTCTTTATCCCTAACTAATTGACCCTATAAGAAGTATAAGTTTAAAATGACAACATTTTAAAATATTGAAAATCATTTTACATACTGGGAGCAGTTACCATGTGAGGTTGTGTTTTGAAATGATTCCTTGCTAGAAAATAAGGAGGGGCTGCTGGGCTGGATCATCTCTAAAGGTGATATTAGTTCTGATGTTTTTGGCAATATTAAAAATAGCTAAAATGACTTGATACATGTTAAGTCTTAAAAGACCAAAATGTTGCAAATTATCCATAAAACTATGAAAAATCTGGCAATTGTCAGTACTTCTACCATCACCTTTTGAATCTAGTTTAAAAGACAATGCCTCTTTTTTCCACAATGAAGCTTGATCACAGGAATGTTTAAAATAGTACTATGTCCATGAAATAAGATGCTGGGTCTAAGGTGAAAAGTAGGCAGCATACATTTATGGTGGATGACCATTTTCTGAAATCTAGTACAGTCATCAAATTCCATTGTCTCTTATCTTATTCCAACTCTAGGGAAAATCTAGGAAAATCTCTTGTCAAGTTCCAACAGCTCTCAGTTTCTAAAACCATGGCTTTGTTCATTAAACGGAGTTTGTCTGAAGAGTGAGATATAAGTAGGTGCAAGCCATCACGAATAAACAAAGACTTTTCCAACACTACACTGAGAGTAACTGCAAGGCAAAGCATAATTTAAAGCCAGTTATGGCAGCAGCTACAGGCTAGAAACGAGATACTCAGTGTAACAGAAGATTATACTCCTCTTGCAACAGAAATTTGGAGTAAAACTGAGCTATTGTTCTCACAGTCCTGCTTGGATAAAGGTATCACTGTTCGTTGTGTCCTCTGGTTTCCCAACCACAAATTTCCTCCTCTTCCCTGTCATGTCAAACTATTTTCTTTAGCACAAGAACAGTGGGCAAACATTCCTTGGTAGACCAAAGTTTTAAATATAGAAGAAAAAAAAACAATGTCATACCGCTGGATGGTGATCTAACCATCTTCTGAATTTAAACTTGCCTTGGCCTCCAAACCTTCATGCATTTGGCTATTCGTTAGGCTTTTCATGTTAATATGTTAGACATGTTAAGAGAGTCTACTCCAGGATGCTTTAAAGAGTTATTTTCAAAATAATTTTCTCTGCTGGAAATCCTTGATAAATTTCCACTTTCCATGTTTTGCTTTTAAATTTACTGAATCAATCAAAATGAGCTAGAATACGTGGCAGTTACAAACAGTTCCAAAACCTCAGTGACTTAAGAAACTAGAGGAATCTTTGCCGCACATTCTCCTGGTACAAGCAGAACTAGCAGGGGCCTGCCAGCCACAGTCCCTTGGGGACCAGAAAGAGGGAAGGACCTGTGCTAACTGCTCACATGGCAGCACGATGGGAATGTGGTGCCTCCCGAACCTTCTGCCAGAAATAACCCCTGGTGTCCTGAGTCCCATTTCTTTGGACAAAACAAGCCATATGACCATGTCTAACTTCAGAGGGGACAAGAAAGGACAACCCTACCTCATGAGAAAGGGGGAAAATGCGACTATTCAAAACTCTTCCAAACGGAGAGCCAACACTGAATTGAAGACTTTCCAGATCCTTAGTACACTTATTTAATGTTTACTTCCAATCCTTCTTGACTGAGGTCGAGAGGCTTTTGATGTGGAATTTGCAAGGGCAATGAAAAGCTACTCTCTGTGTTGTTGGGACAGGGAGTTAACCATTGGGAAGGACTCCACACGGAGGAGCAGTTGAGTGTCTGCAATCAAGATGGACCCAGCCCCACTTTCTACCTGTGAGGTCTAGGGGACAACATTTTAACCTGCTGGAAATTCAGATTCCACCTCTGTTAAGGCTGGGACATTACTCCATATGGGAAGCTGTCATGAGACAAATATTTCAACAAGTATTTCTGAGTGCTCTGTTCTCTGAAGAACTGCGCGACTCTGGGCTTCAGGGACTCATGTCTAAGGTCCTGAGTTACCCTCTGTGGTGGGAAAGGCAGGATGTGGTAACGGCTCTCAGCAGACAAAGCAGTCACTGTTGCATAGGACCTGTGATGAGGGGCTCCGGACGAATACAGCACTGTTCCGACTGGCACTTCACACACACACGGAGTCATTTCCTCCTCACAATGACCCGGAGAGATGTGGACTGTGCTGTTCCACATTTTGCATACAAAAACTTTGAGAAACAAAAAGAAACTTGCTCCAAGTGACAGAGCCAACATCAGAATCCAGGCACTCTGGCCCCAGAACTGGCGATCTTTCCTGAAGTTAACAACTCACAGCCGACTACAGTGCTGTGGTGAGCAACTACCCCCCCCCACTCCTCTTGGGACCACACTTAATGTATAAAAGAACACTAGCCTTTATCTAGCAAATCAATGCTTTTGGTTTGGGGGTTTAGTGCCCTTAAGATCTTTCCTAGAAAGAAAAGAGGTTAAACTAGCTCTATTACAGTTTTTTTTCCTCTACATTTACATTTTCTTTAAAAAAATGAGTATGGGGCGCCTAGGTGGCTCAGTCAGTTAAGCGGCTGCCTTCGGCTCAGGTCATGATCCCCGGGTCCTGGGATCGAGCCCCACATCAGGCTCCCTGCTTGGCGGGAAGCCGGCTTCTCCCTCTCCCACTCCCCCTGCTTGTGTTCCCTCTCTTGCTGTGTCTCTCTCTCTGTCAAATAAATAAATAAAATATTTTTAAAAATAATAATAAAAAAATTAAAAAATGAGTATGAAATGAAAAAAGTCAGTAAATGTTTATCTTAAGGAATACTGATACTTAAGGTCTTTCGAAATTAAGATTAGGGCAAGTCGCTTTGCCCTTAAGGGCAAAGCAGGTCTATAGGTGAAAATACTATGTCTCTCACAGAAGTAATGAAAACATTAGCAGACTCAGCATTTTAAGATGGAAAAGAAAATCCTTTGATTCCCTTCTGGAATTTATTTTATAAATTCTTAAATTATATTAATTATACACATTAACACAGCCTGTGTATTACCATTATCATTTCCCAAATCCTTACAAGTGATAGCAGCGTAGGTCCTACTGGCCTGTAGCGGCAGCCACCATGTTTATGGGGAGCTTACCTCACTGTGCTCCTTCAGGACAGCTTAATCCAAATGCTGCCCGCCTTTGAGGCTTACCTCAAATCCTATCTTCCACAAAGCCTTCCCTAGTCACTCCAGCCTCCCATGCTAGCCTGAATTTTTCAATACTGTTAAGCCATATTGCATATTCCTCAGAACCTCTGGCGTGCCTCACACAGTATAGAGGTTCAACTGATGTTCTTCAAGAAAGAATAGCAAAGGGAAGGAGTGGGAGGTAAGGTAGCATCTACTGGCAAAGAGGCAGAATCAGAGTTACAAAAAGTCCTTAGTTCCTAAGCCAATTCTTTCTCCTCGGTAGCTCATGTATTATGACTCCAAGGCAAAGCATCCCCATCCCAGATTTAACCATTAATTCACAAATATTTATGAAGCATCTACCACCTGCCAAGTACTCTGAGAGGCACAGAAGCTTCTACAGGGAACAGAACAAAAATTCCTGTCCTCGTGGAGCTTATGTTCTAATGAAAGCACAGACAACAAACAGAAAAAAACAGTAAACTATGTAGTATGTTAGAAGGTCCTAAGTGCTAAGAGAAAAACAAAGCGAAGAAAGGAACAGGGAATGGCATTTGGAGAGGGCCTCACTGAGTGATATCTGAGCAAGGAAAGTAGGTTCCCATCACCCTGAGAAAGAGCTAGAGAAAAATTTGGGGTGAGAATAGTAGGAGATGCAGCTGGACAGGTAAAGGAGGGACTGACTACTTAGGGCCTTGAGGGTTGGAAGGACTCTGGCTTTCATCATGAAGCTGAGGGACAGCCTGTGGGGACTTGGAGCAGAGAAGTGACATGATCTCACTTGCATTTATCACCTTCTTCCTGCCTACCCACTTCCCTAAGATGCTAGGACTCAGCTGAAAACTACCCAGACACATAAATTCCAAATAAACCACAACAGGAGTTTGACTGTTACCTAAAGGAGGAGAAAGCCAATCATTCAGTGATGCTAGTACAAGTTACATGGACATTTTTACCACTGCCTGGTATAACTCACCAAGGGGGGAAGGAATGATAAAGAAAGAATCTGAAACAAGTGCTGCCGTAGTAAAAGCCAGAAGGATCAATTAAGAAGGTAATTTTGTCATTCTTCTGGTCCTATGGGTAGTGTTGGGTGTGTGCAGGTATGAACTGCTGGGAAAATTGTGAAACATTCAAATTAAAAGCACAATTTTGGCATTTCACAACAGCAGAGCATTCCTGATGCACCATATTTTACAATCTGAATGTGATTTCTTTTTAACAGTATTACATCTTTCATAATCCTCCTACTGTAATTCAAGGTCATTGAAATTGGGAGGACTCCACTTCCAAAATTAATTATAAAAATAATGGTCGTAAGGTGCTGCTTCAGTGAGAATGTCCTATGATGAACCATAGCCTAAAAAAGTCCTTTTTTCAGATCACTGATTTTTAAAGTCATTACCACTGACACTAAGTGAATGAATTATTTTCTAAACTGAAAGCCCTTGGCCATCATTATTTGATTTGTGTTTCAAGTATTTCTGTAGGAACTGAAGGAGAACAGATCTTATCTGTGTCTTATGGATTATGAAACCCAGGTCTAAAGTTTCTGGAAGGTCCAGGTTTTCAAACTTCTATCCCAGTTACTTATCCACCAGATTATCAACAACAGGGTAAAAGGCCAGTTCTATTATATATCTTTTTCCAGGAACAGAGCACTGAGAACACATAAGACTATAAACATGTATGCTAAGAAAATCAGTTCTAGTCCAACAGCTGTATTGGGTATTATACAGCTAATTTAATTTGAACTTTCAAGTAAGTACATAGGAAAACTTTCCTGCACTTAAATATTACGCTTTGTAAACATTACAGAATTTATTTTCTTAAGATAATTAAAACAAAATGTATTTTAAAACAGAAGGGATTTACCTTCTAGGTCATTAATTTATTGGGTTTGGCAACACTGAGAAAAAATCATTCCCATACTGTGGTTTGGATTCTGCCTTGCCAATCAGGCATATTGGATGTTCCCAAAATACATTTGGATTTTCTTGCAAATTCTTCAAAACAGCTGAACTTCAATTTATTTAAACAGTTTTTAAGAATCAAAAATTGGAATAATTAAGAGATTATAGACGTTCAAACGTTTTTAAGTTCCTTGGTTATTTGTAGCCTACCAAGTGAGCTGAAAAGCTGTGTTAAATCTTAAAGACACCGTGAAGTTAATATAGATCTTGGATATTGATACGGATATTTTCCTAGATAATTTGATAGCAATTTTAAGTGACAGATTTCAAATAAACATGCTCTTTGGTTTAATATTAGGCTAATGACTGGTTCTTTCCTCCTCTCCCCTCTTTAGAGTAAAAGTGTTTATGTAGTTATACAGTAATACTTATAATGACATAAAAGCATATTATTTATATATGAAGTAGTAAACTCAAATTTATCTTCCAACAAATGCATAGTTGGGCCCTAAGATCACTTCTTCGCCAATCATCACTTCAATGATACTTAGAATCCAAAGCACCATAAAACATAAAAGAGTAAAGAATAAATATATGGCTTTAATGACTAAGCCCAAGCCCCTCTAAAGTTCGGAAAGCAAATGTCTCCTCTCTTAACGGTGCTTGTACAACAAAATGTTCCAGGTGCTAGAGAATTGGCTTAACTGGGTAAGAAAGAAAGAAGGCCAATCAGAAAGTATGCCAACTGTTACCCAAGTGTCAAGGAAAAGGGAGCTCCCCTGAAGGGAATGAGTTTCAATTTGCTTAAGTCACCTTCTGCTAACAGCCAGAGAGGAGAATAGCAGCAGTCCAGAGCTCAAACTCTGAGAGTGAACAGCTGTATGTTCAAATCCTAGCTTGCAATGAGCTAGTGGAGCTGAAGGACTACGTTCCAACTTTCAAGGGGCTCACAGCTTAGCTGACTGATAAACAAGCTCACATGACAATTGACAGAGCCATAGTTTTCCATATTAAGGTGCCTCAGAATCCCCTGGAAGGCTTCTTGAACCCATTGCTCGCCCACTCTCCAGAGTGTTTGATTCAGCAGGTCTGGGGTGGGGCCAGAGAACTTGCATTTCTAGTAAATTTCCAAGTGATGCTAATGCTGCTGGTCTGGGAGCCACAGTATGAGAAAAGAGGGAAATAGAATTAGGATGGGTTGACATTTCCTACATATTCCAAGTGAGAAGGCCCGAGGGAAAAAGAGGGTTGATCTCTCTTATTCTGTCACAAATGATCCACACTCACTAACAGAGTAACTTCAGAGGACAACAGGAAACAAAGGATGAAGAAGAATTTAGTTTATGGGTAGGGGTCAATGTAGAGGGGAGAAATGCTCTCTCTGGTACTACTTTTAGTTCCTAAAGAATACTATTTTGTTGCAGAAAAAGCTTTAACTTTGCTACTGCGGAAATGCCTTGCCTGTCAAGCCTCCTTTAAAATGCTCAGGGAGTTCTTGCTTTTAACATCCCACTTAACATTCCACTTGAGCTCCAACTGAGGAGGAAGCTTCCTGATCCAGGCCAGCACCAGCTCTCCCCGGATTACTGTGGTAATCACCACCCAGTCTCCTGCTTCCACCCCGGCCCCCTTGCGGTGAACTTTCAACACAGAACCCGACTGAGCCACTTAAAAAAAACGATGCATCAGACTAGGCCACTCCTGAGTTCAAACCTCTGCAACGGCTTCCCAGGCCCTGAAAGTGAAAGCCAACGTCCTCCTAATGGCTTCTAAGCCCTGCATGATCTCACTCTGTGCGGGTGGCTAGCAGGCGCTCAGTGAGGTCGTTAAGTGAATGAATGATCAGTACTTGAAAGCGTACTGTGATTACATGATAGGGGTGCCGTCCCTTTCCTCTCCCCTGTGAACTTTATCCTTGAACACGCTTTCCACCTTAATAAACCCAAGGCATATGACCTGCCTCGTCTATACTGGCCACGTCATCAGTGTTTATTAAGCACAGCTGGGAGTACGGGCTGGGGCCAGCATCAATACAGAATTCAATGGGGGAGGGGCCCCAATCATATGTTAAGGAAATAAGAAGATGAGGAAAAAACAGGTAGGAAGGAAATGAGGTATGGAAGATGATGTCCAGTGCTCAGTCAGGGTTATCTATCCAAGGAAATTTAGTCTCAGTAGAATTTCAGGGAAACTGATCAAATCCAGTATTTACAACTAACTGTATTACGGATAACACCCAAAAGATTTCTGGTCAGATAGAACCAGAGAAAGCTCCCAGAAGTTTTGGGTAGGATTAAGGCAGAAGACAAGAGATGGTGATGGAATGGATGCCTTTGAAATGGACAGGTTTCTTTGCCACGGGAGGGGGAAAATGAATGACAAGCAGATTGCAGAATTCATCTGCTTAAATATTTAACACAATTCCAAATGACTCCTCATTTCAATCTACATAGTGGGTTTGGGGAAATAAAGCAATCAGGATTGGGAAGGTGGAGTACCACATAGAGAAAGTGCACTATGAACTGTGTCATCAGCTCAAAGTCAAACAGGAAATGATTTTGTGACTAATGTATAAACATGTATTGGAAATAACTGCCCCGCCCCCAATCCTAGGACCAACGTCTCCCTCCTGACATTAAACACCATAGGCAATTTCCCTTTTATGTGGAAGGGTTTTAAAAAGGTCATTTTGACTAATATCGTCCCTCTATGGTTAATTTCTATGAGAGTGGAATTAAAACCTCCAAAAAACTAGGAATTAAATATTAAAACTTAAGCAGTTGGATAAAACTTTTAGCTTTATTTTTCATTGCAAACCATGGAGAGATTTACTCGTAAAGGTGATTTGCTATTGTAGAAAACTAGTTTTTAACACTTCTTCTCTTCACATACCCAAATTAATTCAAGGAGACTCAAAACACTGAATCTGATTGAAATTAAGGTGAACACTTTCTGGTGCCCATGATTAATGGGAGTGTGTGAAGAGTTTTCCAATTCTGGTGGAGTGGCACCAGAGCACAGCCAAATGGGAGGTGATCTCATTTCACTTCAGAATGAGAAAGCCCTATCACTGGCCATAGTGGAGCATCACCAAGATTACTCAATATCAAATAGCTGCAAAGATTCTAAACCAACACCAGAGACTTCAGTTGTACAGAGAGTGATAACAAACCTTATCCACAGTGCCTTCAATGTAGCATTTTTATGCTGCACTGAGTGAAATATAGAGGCCACTCAAGTTACTCACTTTATCAGGAATTAAAATAGAATTGCTGGAACAGCAGACTAGCCGTGGACACAAAAACACAACAAAAAGCCTTTTGTTGAAACAATCCCTAGTGCTCTGTTAAGACCTGGATCATTTAAATGACTGTCTTTGCTATTCTATCTTTTGTGTGTTGCTTACCATTAAAAAAAAAGGCAACATGTCTCTTAACCTAGTGAAAAAGCAATGATTGTTCACTTTCCCTTCCTCTTGCATCAGACCTCCCACTCACGGGTGAATTACTCTTTCGGCCTTACCGCACTCGGGACAGTATTACAAAAATTTTCCTGAGCCCTCAAATCCAACAAAGACGTTAAACAATCTCTTTTGTCTGTCATTTCCATTCTGTTAATTCCTCATTTTTGTCTCTGCTCTTCTCTTTCCTCAAGAGAGAACTGGATCCATTGTTTCATCAGGTTGGGCAACTTTCCTTAAGGACAAAAATTCCAAAAGAAGTTTAATGAAATACCAAACATAAACAAAACAAAACAAAACAACTTTTAATAATGTATAACACGAACATTTGTCTTTGAAAAGTCAACCTCATTAAATTCACAAGCACTGAACAAGAGCACCAAATGAAGCCATTCTTCTTACCAAAGCCATAGCAATAGAGTGGGGGCCACATTTCTGTTAAGCCTCTGACACCATCTAATGAACAACTTTACCATTTCTTTTGTTCCATCTCAAAGCTTTTCCCAATTCTCTGTCTAGGAGACACAGGTGGAAACCTGCCCTCCACCTGTGCCCCTGAGTTCACTGCCTATTGCTTCCTGCCTCCTCAGGGAACATCCTCCCCATTCTCTCTTGGTATCTGTGATCTTTCCCCCTCCTCGTGGGCTCCTTTTGTCTAAACCACGTTTTAATTGGCTCTAGTTTTTAAAACAAGTAGTAATATTACCTCTATCTTGCCACACCTCAAAATATTTTCCCCTCTTTGTTTTGCTGACATCAATTTATTCTACTTCCTTGTTTCTCAAAATACTACTTGTATTATTTTTCTGCTTATAAAAATAATTCTTCTCTCATGAAATCTGGCTTCTTACATCCAAAGCCTTCCTTGACACTCCTCTTTTGAAGGTCACCAATGGCGGCCTAATGACCAGTTTAGTAGCTTTTCTTCAGACTCTCTTGCCATCTGCAAGCCTCATGACGACTGCCCATCCCGACTTTCTTCTTCCCCAACTATTCTTTTGCCAACTTCTCCTTTCCAGCCCCCTAAAATAAGGCCTTCCAGGCTCAACCCTGTGCTCTCGCCATCCTCCACCTCCTCACTCCTGCATTTTCACCCCTTGTGCTGTGGCTTCGGCCCTCACCTCTCTCCTGAGTTCTAGGTGACCTTTCCAGGACCCCCACAAACACAAGAGTGTTTAGAGTCCACTGAAATACGAAACATAGAAAAAGAGCTTTTCATAACATTACCATTTGTCTCTGAAAAGTCAACATCATTGAGTTAAGCACCAGACTGTGTGCTGGAGTTGCACAAATGACCAGGTCCTGCTCCCGACGGTCTTGCTGTCCAGGGAGATAAATGAGTAAACACAATTACAAAACACAGACTAAGCAGTTTAATGGAGGCCTGTAAGGTTTTGTGGGAATGTATGGGAAAGTATAGAAGGCGTGCCCGAGCCTGCCCTGGAAAGTCCAGGAAAACCTCGTGGGGTTCTCAGACACCCACAAGATGACTCTTCCAGGGAAAGGGCGTCGGTCAGGTGTAAAAGATTATGATACGGTAGGAAGAAGGACGAGACCAGGACACGCAGCGGCGGCACAGTAAGAGCATGGGTGGAGGGGTAGGAGGCATGAGGCTAGACAAACAGGAGGCAGATCAAGAAGGTTCTTAGATGCTAAGGAGCTGTGTGAGAGGAGCTCTTCGGGAATTTTTAACAAGGGAGAGGCATAATCAGATGTTTAAAGGTAACACCCAGGGGCAGGGGTGCGGCTCAGTGATACCACTCCCATCAACCTTGTTACTCACACATACATCTTATCTCTCTGGCCAGCTTTAAGCGTCTGGGGAAAGCAGCAACGTCATTCCTCTTTGACTCAGCCACAATACCCAGCCCAGTGCTTCACCTGCAGGATGCACTTTTTAGAAAAATTTTATGGCAACACAAACTTAGATTGTAGATAACCCAGTTTGTCAGGACATACGCTTAGCAGTAAGTTCTATCCTAGTGTCAAAAAAACTTCACATGTGTCACCCTTATGCAGCTAAGTACTAAGAGGTCAATCAGAATTTTGAGCTCAGAAGGGAACTTAGACATTATTGTTTTCCAGAGCAGGAAGCCAAGGACAAAAATGGGATACAATTTTCCAACATCCCACAGACTACTGGTGGCACTGGAATCAAATTCTGGCCTCGCATCTCATTTTCTTGACTAGTTAATGACAACTGAACAAAATGTCAATGCTGCTATGTTCTAGGAAAGATGAGACAATATCTTCCCTATCCCTGTTGAGTGGCTTTTTCCCCAACTTAATTCTAGATTCTAGACCTATTTTTATTTAAACTAGAAACTAAGTTAAAATTCTATATGAATGAGTCTAAGTAATTAAACGTTTCTTACTTATAAAATATTAAAAATAACCTTCCTTTAAACAGTGATACTTCCCCTCCTCCTTCTACCTATCAATTTTACCTAAGGATTCCTCAGGAAGAGCACAAGTAATGACCAGGCAAAGAGCGCTAAATCATTGGTCCCCTTCTTTTTCCCTTATCCCTTCTAAAAATCTGTGCCTAAAGTCCACTGAGGTACTAATGACCTATTATAGTCCTAAAAATATACACCAAATACCATTAGAATGAAATAGTTATAGATACTTGACACACCCAATGTCCCAAGATGTAGCTTCCCTCCTTTATTCTCTTAAACCTACTAGAGTTTCAATGACATCAGGACTGAATGAAGAGATTTCCAGAGCAAAAGTGAAGCCCCACCTTTAGGCATCCACAAGCTAATCTGCATTCCCTAAGTGAAAAGGCTAACAAAACCAAACCTGCCCTGGGCCTTTAGATTCCAGCGAGCCCTTGTCCCTATGACCTTTCTGAAAGTTGATGGCAGGCATCAAAGCATCAGAGCATCTCCTCTGCCCTCGGGATCTGAGATCCAAACAGACAGGTGTGGGCTGAGCAAGAAATCTGATTTCAAATCCCTACTTGGTCATCTATCAACTGCAAAGTAGCTATAAACTAATCCCTTCACTTCCGTGGGCTTTGGTTTACTTATCTACAAAATGAAAAGGGAGTTTATTAATCAGAGGATGTGGGAGGAGGTCCCTTCCAGCTCTAGCAATCTAGGCTTTTTCAGAGGTTGATGGTGGGTAGGAGGAAAAAGTCACCTTGCTTATGTGGATGAAATGAACCTGTCAAGTGTCTGTGGCTATCCTTGTCATCTGACGATGTTTCTGGTTCTGTTCCTCTCTCCTTCCTCCCCACAGTATATCTCTGGAGCATAACGGGTAGAAGGGAAAGGATCAGCTAAATCAGGATAGCCATTTGGGAAAGAGGGCTGAGATTTATAAAATCGTATCTGTATTCCATTGCACTTAAATTAAAATGCACCCTTCCCTTCACAAACACTGCTTCTAATTTAAGGGTCAGGTACTTTGAGATACTTTACAAAAGTAAGTTCATTTTATTCCCATGAACACAGATATGATGATCTTTATTTTACAGATGAGAAAACAAGGTCAAATTGTCAAAGAAATAAAACTCAAAATTAAACTCAAATCATAACAGGCAGGATTTGAACCCGTATGTGACCCATGCTCTAAGCAAGAACAATTAAGAGGTGTCTGGAGTTTAGGTCATATTCTACTTTTTGACCAGGATAATGGTTCTATTGATATCTGCTTTATAATTACTTATTAAAATGTACAATGTCTTAGGTATTTGTGTTATATATCATAATTTTTAAAAAGTGACAAAGAAGAAAAAGAATTCAATGTTTAGCACAGGTGGGCAAAGCAGGTGTTCATCTTGAGTATGTCCAAGGCGGTTTGCAGATGGATCATTCCAGGAGAGAGAGCTCTCGGTCAACATCCACAAGGTCGTACCTACAAAGGCATCTCCCAAACAGTCCTGTGAAAAGTGCCACAGGACCCCCAAGAGGCGCATCTACAGCCAAAACCATAGGACCCATGTGCCCAAGGCAGACAGATAAGATAGCCAAGTCACCTCATCAAATCCAGAGAGAATCCTGCAACCATTCCCAGAACAGACTTATCTGTCTAAGCTGAAGGTGAACTAGGAGGCTTCCTGACATAAAAGGTAGATGCAGTGACCCTTAGATAAAGTCAGTATGTCAGGAACGGTCAGAGGAACCTGTCTGAAACTACTTGGAAAACTTGTCCATAATTTTAAGAAAGGTGTACCATTCTCCAGCATCAAACAGGTTGGTGAACATACATGCACACACACACAAAAAAACTGCTGTTTTTAACCAGTTGGTACAAACAGTCATTTCTTCACATTGTAAATCCTCAATTCCTGTAATAAATATAATGCACTGACTGTGAATTAACACAGGCCAGATTCACCATTCCTGCCTGTGTTCACACTTCTAATTCTAGAGCCACAGAGCGGGCTGACCTGCTAAAATGTATTTCTTCAGGAAGGATAGCTGTGACTAGAGAACACTTTCGATACAACAACAGATGCTCTGTGAACTAATTCTGGCAGGAGTGGACATGAACACAGTAACTAAATTGCCTGTTAAATATACTGTGAGAAATTGTGTTTTTCTCTCTCCCAGGTTGGGCTTTTGGGGGATGGAGGCTTGAAAATAACATGTCTTTATTTCAGCCTTCAATATGCTCATCATTGTCGAATGAGGTCTACAGTTCTGAAGAAATAAAATCTGAACCTTTCATTCAGCCTAACTGTGCCCACCCCCATCCCTCAACTCCCATTTAATGTGGCCCTTTGACTAATGCTAAAAATTATCCAGATAGATATTTAGTTAGATAAAGGTTACCCATCATCACATCTAACTCAGATGAAGTTCATGAACGGTTCAAACAACTATGGAGATTAAAAGGGTAGAATTCTTCAGGAAATTCAGTTAAAAGATAATGGGATCCATCTTCAGGAATTAACTATTCACTGCCAGCCAGATGTCCTGTTGAGCCAAATATCAAAATACTATTTTTAAATCTAGGTACATGTTTGTCTTGTCATTAGCAGTAAATCATTACCTACATCTCTAGTAACAAATCAACAAAATCAAGTCATTTGGTCTAAGAGCATGGTCACCAAATTCTATCAAATTCTCCAGAGATTAGCCAACAACAAATACAAAAGATCTCTGCTCTATTTGGACCAGAATAGAGTAGACTTGCACGTAAAAGACCCCTGCTGCAGGCATTCCATATGCCACACGGTGCCCACCTCCTCTTTAAGGGCGGGATGAGAGCATGGGCAAGTGGTGGTGGTGGGGGGGTCTCCCAATGCTTTTCTTTTCCAGCTGACTGAGCTCTCTACCTGCCCACTGTACACCATACACATCTCCATTACACCATTGTCTATTCACTTCAATCTTGACACAAAGTAGCAAGCTCAGCTCTTTAAAGTTAGGGACCATGAACTTTTTTTTTTTTTTTTTAAAGATTTTATTTATTTATTTGAGACAGAGAGAATGAGAGACAGAGAGCATGAGAGGGAGGAGGGTCAGAGGGAGAAGCAGACTCCCTGCCGAGCAGGGAGCCTGATGCGGGACTCGATCCCGGGACTCCAGGATCATGACCTGAGCCGAAGGCAGTCGCTTAACCAACTGAGCCACCCAGGCGCCCCGGGACCATGAACTTTTATTAGTTCATTTAAAAACTCCTGGTATACCTCCCCCCCCCCACCCAAGAAGACAAAAGCAAACAAACAAACAATAAAAAACTCTTGGCATAGTACAGAACTGATGCTCAAATGCTTATTAAATTGAGTCTATTATCTGTCTTTATGTGCTAACTCAAACTTAGCTTTTTCATAAAAACATTTTTTAGTAAACCCATGCCTTCCTCACTCTACCGACCTTAAGCACTTCCGCATTACTTTAATAAGCAAACGTTTACAACACTTAGTTATTAATTTAACTAGTATTCATTGTATCATTTCCCTCCATATTTTATGATCCTCAAGAGGACAGTGAGCTCCCCTAAAACCTGACAAAGAACTTACACAATGAGCATTTAATGATTATGAAAAAGCACCACCTATTTAACATTAAAGAACAGTATTCCTTCCTTAAAATTATGGATAAGGTCACAGTAAAAAGAGAAGGAACAAAACAGATTACTCATTGTGAATAACTAGCTACTTTTCTATATTTTTAAGCAAATAACATTGAGGGCAAATTAACTTAAACTGATAGCTTTATATAACATCATACCTTAATAGTGCCATATATTCAGGGACTGAATTTTTTCTTTTTAATCTTCACTGATAATGAGGTAATAAATGCTCTGTACTTGTGTTTATTAACTCAGGTTGCGAACATGGTATATGGCAAGTGTGGGATGTGAAGTTCTGTGCATGTGATTAAAAATAAATAAAAGAAGTGGAAAACAACTCAGATGCTCTTTCTCATTTTATCTTCCTTATTCACTGTTTTAAAAGTTATTATTTATCTAAAAATCTCTTCAGGAGTATTTAAATCCAGACTTCAAAAGTTGAGCTCCAAGAATTTTCTGAAGTTATTAACTTTATTAATAGTAAATCCCTTCAATGAGGCATTTTAGGACATGAGAGCAACTGCTAAAGCATTTACCTTCTCAAAATAAAATTCAAGTGTACGCAAAACCAGTGGTGATGATATTTCACATGGATCTACTGAATAATCAAAAGGAAAATAAAATCAGAAAAATCTATATACAGATGTTCAATTTTCTCAGGGAAGAAAAGAGAAGCTCTGATCTGATACTTGCAAATACATGAAAGAGGCAGTGAAGCACAATTTCCTGGAGAGTGATCAAAAAACAGCCAGGCCTGAATACTCAAACTCACACATACCTTCCTGAAAGCATTCTCTACAAGCCAGACCATGCAGAGCTCTGTTGTTCGGAGCTCAGAGAGAAATGTTAACAATGGCACTGCCTCTGGGGTTTGTCCTGGGAACTGTGCCATTTAATATTCTTATTAATTATTTGGTGGAAGAAGGTGAGCTATGAGGAGAGAAGCTCTTGGTTGAAATGTACTGAAGATAAATCGCTAGGTAAGGAAGGGATGTAGAAGAAATTTAGGTTGGATTTAGGTACATCATGAAGGCAACAAAGGTCCAAGTACAATGCCAAGGCCATACAGAAGAGCCCAACTAATGCAATTCTTTTCATTTAAGCTTATGGTCACTAAATATATAGGTTAGGCGGGCTACATGAAAAGGGGGACCCAATAACCTCAGCTCTGGAGAGTCCAAAGCCAAGACTGTAGGATATGAGATACTGTAAGATACATGAGGTAATTGAAGCATTACAAGGAAGACAAAATAAGGCTATGATAAGTTATTCCTTTTTTCTTGAAGCAGAAATTATCTGCTTTCTCTAACTCCTATACAGCAATTTTTGGCACATCTCTTTGAGAATTTTTCACATTGTGATTTGTACTACAGAAATAAGTAGAAATTCCTTGAGAGCCAAGACACTGCCTTTGTAGCCAGCACTTCTGCCAGAATAAAAGATTTCCAACAAATGTTAAAGGCAATATAATACAGCAGTTAAGAGTAAGCGCTGGGAAGCCTCCGACTGTCCATGTTTAAATCCTGGTTCTACCATTAACTAACTTGCAGATCTCAGGAAGTTTCTGATCTGTGAGTCCGTTTCACCACCTATAAAATTTGCATAATAATAGTGAACAGGATTATTGTGGGGATTAAATGATATAATACAAGTAATGGGCTTAGAACTGAATCTGGCATATAGGCAAGTGTTTAATAAATATTAGTTGGGGTCCTCATGCTGGGTTTTCCTTGAATCAGTAACAGATTTCTTCTAGATTTAAGTCTTTCTCAATTAGATAAGATGCAGGACACCCAGTTAAATTAAATTTCAATTTCAGATAAATAACATAACAAGTACTTTTTAAGTTGTTGGTTTTTTTTAAGTGATGTCTACACCCAACGTGGGGCTCGAACTCAAGACCCTGAGATCAAGAGTCACATGATCCTCCGACTGAGCCAGCCAGGAGCCCCAACAACAAGCACTTTTTAAAATAAAACGATGTCCCGGGGCGCCTGGGTGGCTCAGTTGGTTAAGCAACTGCCTTCGGCTCAGGTCATGATCCTGGAGTCCCGGGATCGAGTCCCACATCGGGCTTCCTGCTCAGCAAGGAGTCTGCTTCTCCCTCTGACCCTCCTCTCTCTCATGCTCTCTGTCTCTCATTCTCTCTCTCTCAAAATAAAAATAAAATCTTTAAAAATAAAATAAAATAAAATAAAATAAAACGATGTCCCAAATATTGCCTGGGAGGAGAAAACTGGGAGAGGCAGCAGCATCTGGTAGAATAAGAACATTAGTTTGCTTTTTTAAGGAAAAAGTCTCTGAATCTTAAAAGACATTCCTTCCTCTTTTAAAGAACTTCTTTACCACTTTTAAGAAGCCCTTTCCTTGCCATACATTTACACTTCTTAACATCCACAGTAAATTGAAGTAAAAAGGAAACTTTTAAACTAGATATAGGAGGATACTCTTCCTATAATTTCCTACCGACCACCGTGTACTCTGCCCATCTGTTGCAGAACCTACGCTTCATAGGAGAGCAGTTGGGTGCTGCCCAACTCCTGATAAAACAAACCATTTTGAACTCTTTCAAAGTCTATATATAGGTCCCCTGTCCACCCAACTTGAACTAAACAGAACAAACCATTATAAAGTATTAGCTTTAACAAATTTGCCCTGAATACCTACAATGGTTTAAAAAAGGCAGTAGCAAAATGCCGCATGTCAGCAGGGGTTTATTTGGATTACATTAGTACTGGTGGTTTGAACATGCTGAAGAGTTTCTAAGCAGGGGTGGGCTCTATGAGGACAGATTTGCATGTCTGTAAACTGGCAGGTTTCTACAGAGACCAGAACCTATTTGGCATGTATTAGGCTGGAAGTTAGTTAGGATCGCTTGTTAAAAAAAAAAAAAAAAAAAAAAACACCAAACTATTTTTTCACTGTAAATATAAAGATCTTCTTTTACAAAGAGCAATCACATTTGTGCTTTACATTCTAACTGTCAGTAGTCCAAGAACAGCAAGCTTGCAGGATGCAATCTTACCCCTCAATACTGATTTGAGGTTGAGCTTGGCTTGGCGGTGCAGGTCCTCTACACAGGGTGGTCTTGTGGTGGGAAGGAACACATTTTCCTGCTGGTGCCATGGTGCAGTGTAGTGGACCGTCCATCTACTCTCCTCTTCAAGGCTGGAGACAGCTGTAGAAAGAAAGGCAGAGTAAATTCTGGTGTCAAAATAAGCTTCAATGGCTCCAAATTCTTTCCATCAAGATGGATTCTTGGTGCCTAACACATCCATGGGGTAAGGGCCAACAAAGGGGGAATGGAGCAAATTCCGAATAAGGTTTAATCTTAGGCTCCGGGGGTCCTTCCCACAGTGTTTTGTCTCTAAAGGGAAAACTGAAACTGTCCATCATCCCCCACAATGTTTTGGTAGGATTGTTTCCTCAGTTAACTGCTTCCCAGCATTTTGGGCCCTCCCTCTACTCCGAAGTTAGAAAACAATTAAGAAAATTGATAGAGACCTCCAATTCCTACTTAACTCTGCCACAATGAGTATTCATCCAATTGTACAATGTCATTGCAACAGTAAATGTTAGATTGTCAAGACAGAAACAAATTTCCTACCAAGAGGTGGAGACCAAATCTTTCCCCTGTAAAGCAAACATCACTGTAATAAACTCAATTTTTAAAAAAAATTAAGCATAAACATTCAGTGAAATATATTTAAATAGCATATCTAATAGAAGTAGAAAACAATCTGTATTACAAAATTTTCTCCACATTTCCTGCTTTCATGGAGTATTTTTTGTTTATGGAATACTATTATATTAAAATATTTTTTAAAAAATTCCAATGCCATTGACCCTTCCCAACATAATCCAATTCAACTGAGTTTCCCCAATACAAAAGAGTATATCAGAGGGGAAACGGTAGGTAATCATGAAAGGTACCCTAAATCTCCATTGTAGTTTTCCTTGATCCCCCTAGGGCTTGGGATCTCTGTGTCTATTTTGTTTCTTCCTGAAATACAGACTGAGTTGGGGCTACCAGAGGAGCCCAAAATGAAGCTGACAGCACCAAATATATCCATCGACAATTTTTAACCCTTTCTATATATCTGCTGCTTATAAGCCAGATGTAGGGAGAGACTAGGGAAGTTTAAGAGGAAAACCCCCGTGCTGAAGCATTTCCTAGGGATGACAAGTAAAACCAGCAGATCCTAGAACTGTGAGCCAGGGGCAAGCCTTCCGTGACTGTGACATGATAGAGAGTGCACACTGAGCATACACATTTGTACAACATCGTATGTCCCTAGAAATGAAACTATAGAACAGACTCTCAAAATAAAATGAACAAGCATGCCTCAACTATTGAACCTTTCTATTTGAACTATTTCAAATTAAGTCAAAGTATCTAACTGCCCCGTATTATAGAGCTATTAACAAAGAACAAATGAGCTAATATATGTAGAGCATGATTGTGGCAGGAACAGTGAAATTAATCCAACAGAGCCCCTGACTTTAGACCTATCGCTGAAGGGGAATTTGGCCTCCTCCGCGCTCCTGGGAACCCGAGTCACAGGTTAGCACTCCCCCATAGCCCATCTTTTCTATAGTTACTAAATTCTGTAAGCCTCATCTCCAAATAATTCATTTCTCAAATCATCCCACCTTCTCCGTAAGTTGCTAAATGGGAAAATAAACACTGCGACTAGACAGCAAGCTAAGAACAGAAATATCTGTGTGCTTTCTGCTTTTAATGTTTGACAAAAGCAGCATGTAAATTAGGCACCTGGTATTTCACGTAACCTCTTGCTGAACAAATGTTTTGCATAGTGCATGTAATTATCAATCTTAATACATAAAGTCCACAAAGACAGGATGTAGCCCTTATTTACGTGCCTGAGAAGCTTGCACAGGGCAGAATTCACCATATGTCCCCCAAAGAGTAGCCATGGTTAATTGCAATGTTTTGTGCTGATGTGCATTTATTTGGAAGACTGAATTACCACACTTCATAGCTGAAAACTACTGAAAAGTGAAACTTCCTATTTGCCAATTACAAATCAAATCCATCACACCATCAGCCCCACTGTACAGCTACCAACTGGCTCCTATGAAATAACAGTTGTCTCTTCTCTGGAGCGTCTCACTCTTGCAGGGCAGATTTTAATCAGTCCATCCAAAGACAGCCTTCGACCGAGGGAGCCAGAGAAAATGAGCCCAGAAGGCTGTTCTTTGTTGCTTTCTCCAATGTCTCTCTTACCAATGCTCATACCCATCCACATTTATCTAGTTTAAATCACTGGTCCAAAAGCTAAACTAAACTAAGCCAACAGCTATATAAAAACAAAACCATGTATTTGTAAAATTTATACTCTGCAGAGAATGAAGAAGCATCTGGATTAAACAGACACGTAAACCAATGATCAGTACACAATGAGGCCATGCCACAAACACTGTGCACTTTACAGTGACTGATCAGTCTAGACAGAGTTTGTCCCGGAGCTCTGAAATACATAACAGAGTTCCAGGGAGTTTCAGAGGATCATCGCCAGCAAAAATACGTGATAGATCACACACAGCCTCCCTGCATGGTAAGCCAAAGAATCAAAAAAACATACATCAAGGCAGACATAAGGTAAATACCCCACCTTTTTTTTCAAAGGGCTTCTTTTGAGAAGCACAGAAGAAGTGGTTCACCTAAAATCCCAACCATAAATAAGTAAGACATGCTAAAATGACATAATTCTGCCCTAGAGTTATAAAAGTCTGAGGTATTTGAACAACTTAGTAGAGAACGGAGTTTAACTTGTGCTAATTATGTTGTTTCACATTCTAATTCCATCACTCAAAAAGATGAAGTAGTACAACACACACACACACACACCCATCAAGGGGGAAGGGGAGGAGAAATTACTTACTTTTTTTCTTAAAAAGTTTAATTAAAGACTTGATCTTTGCATTAATGAAGACCACCATTTCCAGGATGCCTACATAGGACTTAGAAATTTAAATCACATTAAAAGCTCAGCCCATCAGGCAGGTGGTAAGCTGTATCCTTCTGCTCCAGATTC
The DNA here is from genome assembly GCF_002201575.2 of Neomonachus schauinslandi. Classification (NCBI taxonomy): domain Eukaryota; kingdom Metazoa; phylum Chordata; class Mammalia; order Carnivora; family Phocidae; genus Neomonachus; species Neomonachus schauinslandi. The sequence continues at coordinate 26,433,031 of NC_058410.1, read as the reverse complement.
TAACTTTCTTCCTTCAGTCTCAAATCCTTAGACATCTGTGGGTGGGGCTGATGTAATGTTGAGGTTGAGTTTATTGTCAGGCAGTTACAACCCATTAACAGTCCTTGAACCTGAAAAGCTCCCACTGAAACCTAATCTTTAAGGCTGAGAGCCGCAGTGACAAAGTGTACAGAAAGAAAGAGAAAGCCAATCAGTCCTTATCTGCATGATAGCCACATCAGTCTTTCTGCCTCGGTGCTCATTTATTCACGTTCTCTCCAACAGATCAGAAGTTTCTCCTCTCAATGAAAAGAGTGCAGATCTTCCTTTACGCAAATCAAGGTGAAGCAAATGTATTCCCCATTTTCACTAGGCTACTAGGTACAACCAGATCTGTTTACTGGAGCCCACAAGACTTACAGCGAGACTGTTTTGATTCTTTGACTCTCCGATTAATTCAGGCATTTGAACTGATTTGGGGATGGGGCAGTGGAGAGCCAAACTATTGCTTCCCCCAGCACGCCCCCAGGCCCTGCCTCCTACACCAAAGGAACGTTAACAAGCAGTAAAACTTTACAACAGAATCTCCTTGTAGCTGTACGTGATGACTTGGTTGCATTTTCATGCAAATTAGTACCTCCTGTCTTCTCACCCAGTAGTTTTTTGTTTGTTTGTTTGTTGCCAATGACTGATCATCAGCATTGCAATTGTACCCTAATGATTTACATCTGTGTATTTTAAATTTAATTATCTAAGCACCTGGTTTAAAAATTACATACACACACACACACACACACACACACACACACACACACACACACACACACACACACACACAC
>NC_058410.1:26206443-26432203 GCF_002201575.2 Neomonachus schauinslandi | reverse complement strand
CACACACACACACACACACACACACACACACACACACACACACACACCCCTCTGCCCCTACCCATGAGGGAGAACAGTAATTCCAAACAAACATTATTTAGGTTTCTCTTGAACTTGAATATACAGTACTGGGTTCTGGTTCTTTTGTCCATTTGCAATTAACCTCCAAGAACTGGGGAAGCAAAGTCAAAGGGAAGATTCAGAAATAATAATACACCGAGGCTGGCACTAGGAAAATAACTTCCAGGCTAAAGGGACTGGAACAAAAAGGAAAAGAATACAGATTGGAAAACACTAAGAAAACGGACCAAGGAAAAGAATGATGCTCACACCTCTGCCCAGGTCCCCTTCATGGTAGAACAGCTTTGGAGACATGTTAGACAACCTCTTGTTTCATAGCTTAGGGCCAGACTTATAAATGAATGGAAAAATGCAATAATCCACTAATTCAAAACATTTAGTTTATAACAAAAGCTGTCAGTCAAAGAAGAAAATTTATATAAGGGGCTCCCTCTAGGGAAAGATCTCAATGATTCCTCCTCCAATGTTCCCCTCTCCCTTAATTGTATTTTTTGAACAACAGCAAAAGCAAAGCAAAGCAAAAAAATAAAACACACACATATTATCATCTCACCATCCACATTATCACAGATTTCCAATTTGTGCTCTTTCATCCTGTACATAGTTTTACTTAAAAGTAATTACATGGCCAGATGGCAAACAAGAAACGACTCAAATGAGAAATGACTCCAAAGTTAAATTATATAGCTGCCTTAAATTAGCAAGCGAAATTCCCCTTAGGGAAACAAATTTATAAGCAAGAATGACCACGCTCTGCTTCAAGAGCCGCGTCTCAGTCTCACTGCACGAGAGACAGGTAGTAGTGGGTAGGCTTCTAGACAAAAGCTCTCGGATTCACAACCCCCAAGTGTTGGAGAAATGCAACCCACAATGTCACTCCACGTACATGGGGTTGGAAATAACATGCAGCTTTTCATGTAGACAACAACGGCATCCAACCATTCATTCAAAAGGTAAATACTGAGCACATACTAAGTGCCACGCATCTCGGGTACATCCGTGACATCCCTGCCCTCGCGGGGCTTATATGATTTGACAGTAAACTACAATTGTATGGCGTGTTAGAAGGTGGTAAGTGAATGGACAGAAGAAAAGCCTGAATACGGTAAAAAAGATTTTAGGGCTGGGGAAGTGGCCAGGTTGCAGGATTAAATAGGAGTCAGGATAGACCTCACTGAAAAGGCGAGATGTGAGTAAAAACCTTGAGGAGGAGATGGCAATAAAACAAAAATCTACAGTGAATCCATTGGTTCTCATTTAAAGAGGGGATATGATCACCACAGGGGGGTGTGTGTGCGACACTTGCAGTCCACTAGGACTAGTCAGAGGAGTGCTCTAAGCAAATGAACTGTAGCAGGAGTCACACACGGAGGAAATCCCTTCCTCACTTGATACTGTATAGTAAGTGGCCATAGTTGTGTCTAGATGATACCACTATTTGGTTGCACACCAGTCAGTGGTGAGGCTAGGAGTAGAAAGTAGGCTTCCATCCCAGCATCCAGGGTACGTCGTCCTCTATGCATCATTCCATGCTGCCCCCCTCAAGTCCGGATCTTCAGATGCTAGCCAAATAAATTATGGTATTTACCACATGACACATCAGGTTAAGTTCTGAAAGAGCTTATTAATTATAAAGATTTCCCCAATAATTTTATCATCTCTTACTTTATAGCCTGCACATCAGCATGAGAACAGGCTTATAATTTGCATGGCCTCAGTGTCATAGTTTATTGAAGAGCCAGGTTTTTATAGAAGTGTCTAATATCTTTTAATTGCTCCATTTATACATTCAACATAAAATATATAAATCCATGGTACTTCCTCTTCCAACCTTAGCCCTATTAACAGCAGAAAAACAAAGTTCAAATATCTCAGACATGGAAAAGAAATTGTTTTAAGATTTTATTTATTCATTTGACAGAGAGAGAGAGACAGAGCACAAGCAGGGAGAGGGGCAGAGGGAGAAGGAGAAATAGACTCCCCCCTGAGCTGGGAGCCCGGCGTGGGTGTGGTGCTCTATCCCAGGACCCAGAGATCATGATCTGAGCCAAAGGCAGATGCTTAACCGACCGAACCACCCAGGTGCCCTGACATGGAAAATTTGACAGTAAAGGGCAGGTAGGAGTTAAAAGCCCAATACTGGAGCCATCCCACCCAGGATATTAGTCACTTACTAGAGGAGGGACCTCTCTATACCTTGCTTTTCTCATCTGTAAAATGGAGACAATAAAAGTATTTATGTTGCAAGGTTATCGTGAGAATTTAAGGAGTTATTATTGATAAAGTCCTTAGAACAGTATCTGGTATGTGGTAAGCATATATATTTGTTACATAGATGAGTGAAATCTTAAGACATAGCTAAGCAGCCCTAAGCTTAATGAAGGGTCAGTCATGCTTTCACAGAAGGGAAATAAACATCTCAGACCTCAGTGTTTTTATTTGCCTCAGAGTTAAGCTACCAGCTCCATGAAAGATTGCTCTAAACCTATCCGTTCCAGCGGCTACACACTATCTTTTCTACCGCCTAAAATTCTCTCTATTCATTTACAAAAAATTCCCAGTGGTTACCAGTGCCCCTCTAACTAGTACCAATGGTCGTCTTCTCTCTCCTCTTGTAATTATCTTTAATTATATACCACTAATGCCCCAGTTCTTGAGTTTTTCATCAACACTGTACAACACCTGTTCCTTTCCTACATCCGACTGTTCCTTCTCTGGGTTCTAACAAACTCTTAACAAGCTTCAAAGAGCCTGTCCTTAAACATGTGTCCTGTGCTATTTACTTATTAAAACCTTAATGATTTTTTTATTGGAGAAAAGCAGGAGTCAGGAAATTAAGGCCCCTCGGCCAAAACTAGCTGACCCCTTTTTAAATAGTTGAAAAAAAATTTTAAAGAATAGTATTTCATGATGTGAAAATTCTATGAAATTCCAATTCCGGTGTCCAGTAATAAAGCTGTAATGGAACACCACTACGCCATTAGTTTATCTATTGTATATGGCTGCTCTCGGGCTGTGTTCACCAAAGACCGTATGGCCTCTAAAGTTGAAGCTATTTACTATCTGGACCTCTAGGGAAAAAGACTGATGATCCATGGATTATGCTAGTATTTTTAAACGCTCTGCTCAATCTACCTCTCCCACTATTGTCTTTCATTTGTCTGTCCTCCGGATCCATATTGCTAACCTCTACTTAAATTTCACATTATCTCCCGGGGATGTCTAATTTAAGCCAATCTGCTTTCAGCCCAAACCCTAGCTGCTTATCAAGAACTTCCTCATTTCTATAAGGGCTATTACAGTCAATTTTTCAATGAACCAGACGGGTAGATTTCATCTTCAGTCAAAAATGAGAAAACTGAGATCTAGAAGCTAATGCAATGTAGGAGCTAAGATGAGAATCTCGGTGTCCTGATTTCTCTTTCATTAGCACATATTAAGCTGGGAAAAGATATCTTTAGTACATTCAAGTCAATATTAGGACAGATAAATAATATATTTGAGAATCATGTTCTCTAAAAATACTGCCAAATATTATACAGAAAAATATGCTCCCTATCACCTGAACAATCCTGGTGGCTTATCCTGGTTGAGAATTCTATTACCACTACTACGTATAAATATTTGCATCCTTATAAAGTTCCAACATTTCTTTCTGCTTAGTCTTTCACTGAAATGAAATCTTATTTCTGACCAGCATTTAAAATTTTTCTTCTAGGAATCATCTGAATGTTTCTACAGTGATCTGATTACTTTCCAAGAGTAGGTATACAACATATTAGCAAAGAGTTATAGAAATATTTTGCAAAGTAATACACAGTCTAAAAATTTTAACTGTAACTATGCATTTGCATTCAACCACTCAGAAATTTTACCTCGAGAACTTATTAACTCCCCCCACATCCGGGTTAAAAGTAAATCAAACTTGGTTCCTTGGTTCCTAACCTTAGGAAGGTCAGAGTCCAACGGAGCAACACGCCCAACAAGATAAGAATAATAAAGTAATGAACAAGCACAGGGAGAGAGATAAGACCATGATATTAATGGAAAAGATGGCAAAGGGCACCCACCCCATTTGGAGTACAGAGTGGAAGAGAGAACTCTTAGATAAAACACAGTCACAGTCACACGGAGGTTCAGGATAAGCTTATAGGGGGGTGATGTGGGGAAAGGCAGCAAGGGAGGTGGAGAGAGGCAGGGCCAGACTCCAAAGGCCCATGCTTCCCAGAGGGGGTGGGTTTTCATTGGTGGGCCAGGGAGTCACTGATGGAGTTAAAAAGGGAAAGCTGTAAGGCCAGTGTCAAATTTCCAAGAGACCACTAGTGCAAGGGGAGCAGTGGATGTGAGTGCACTTGACCGGGGCAGAAAGAGAAGCTAGGAGCTGGTGTAGCAATGCATGCCAGAGGTGAGGAGGCCCGAATCAGTTCTCACTCAGGGACATTTTTCTACAAATACCTTGGTCTTATCAGACTGTATTTAAGTCTGTAACTTCAGGAACCATTATACACTTAAGGTATAAAAATTTAAAATTAAACCCTAGCTGTTTAATAAATGACTCCGTTAACACCCAAGTCGTCTTGCGCACAACCTTAAAATACCTTATTATTTTTACTAAGGACAAAAGATTTTATGTTTAAACCTGAGAGCTTCTTAAGAGCAGAGTTGTCTAAGGCTCCCAGAGGACTCACAGATAAGGCTTCTAGCCCCTCGAATCCTTCCCCCACGGCTCCATCTCCACCTAGACAAAACTTCAGGCCCTCCTCTGTGCATTCGGGGTGGCTGGGGCATTAAAAGTCTTTATGTTGAATCCAAACACCTTTCACAGACTCTGTTAAACAGTATTTACTAAAAAGGAACATTTTCAAATACTGTCCACAAGAGTTATATGCAGATATGATGCCATATAATATACACATTTTGAATCACACAAAATTTGAATCCTTGATCAACTGAAAATGGTATATATAATCAGTAAAGATCACTGTGGTCTCAGTTGTAAGAGGGAAGGGAAAGAAAAATCAGATATAATGGAACTCTGGTAAGGGCCATGTACCAAAAGATAATTTTAAGTTCTTCTCAAAGGAATTTTACCTCTTCAAAATATGAAAGTTCTCAGCCCAGCCTTATCTATAAACAGGACTTTTACTGACTGTTGATTTGTTTTAGGCTATTTTTAAAAATCAAGCTTAACATCTGAAATAAAAGATTGTACGTGACTAAGTTAATTTAGGTGTCCTCATTATCTTTACACATGGCTGGAATACTTGAAATACAATTTTTAAATCCAGAGACACACCCAAGCATTCTTGTACTTCTTAGACTGGAGGCACTGGAAAATATCATAGCAGAAAGTATCCAATAGAAGGCCCCTGGGCCCATAAAATAAAGTATACACTTAATAGTAAGAGATTTTAGAAATATTTAGGGGCACCTGGGTGGCTCAGCCAGTTAAGCGGCTGCCTTTGGCTCAGGCCACGATCTCAGAGTCCTGAGGACTCCCACATCCCAGGGTCCTGCTTCTCCCTCTCCCTCTGTCTGCCGCTCCCCCCTGCTTGTACTCAATCTCTCTCTCTGTCAAATAAATAAATAAATAAAATCTTAAAAATATATATTTAAAAATTAACAAGCAACATAATCTACTTAAACATTCATAATAATGCTTTAGTAATAAGCTTAGAGATAGCTTAGTCCCTATCCTCCTGTTTAAGAATCAAAGTCTTCCCACAACTTTAACTTTTGGAGATAAGAATTGTGTCTCATGTTTCTATAAACACTTTCACATTGAGGGCAATTATATATGGTTTGTAATTTTTATCTATCAAAATAACAATCATTATTGAAGCTGCAAAGCAAGTAACACAGGCAGATGAACTGATACAATCAATAAATGTGTAAATAAGACAGTACCTTTAAAAAATAGGGCTGTCAGATAAAATTCAGGATTCCCAGAGATAAAGTCGAATTTCAGGGAGAGAAAATTTCACGAGTAAAGGACTTTTAAAAAATCTACAGTATAGGGCACCTGGGTGGCTCAGTTGGTTAAGTGACTGCCTTCGGCTCAGGTCATGATCCTGGAGTCCCGGGATCGAGTCCCACATCGGGCTCCCTGCTCGGCAGGGAGCAGACTTCTCCCTCTGACCCTCTCATGTTCTATCTCATTCTCTCTCTCAAATAAATAAATAAAATCTTAAAAAAAAAATCTACAGTATAATTCATTTGTTGATACAACTGTAATTTATGATATAAAAAAAAAACAGCCATAAGGATTTAACATAAGGATGAAACAATATACTTTATATTACTCAAGACAAATTGAATTGACTACAGGTTCTGACTGTTAGGCATTTAACTGAATAGAATCAACCCAAAAAGGTGAGTTGGTTACATGTGACTAAAGGATCTCTTATTTTTTCCCATCAGGCATTTTCCCTCCAAATTTCTACTATTCCTCTCTCAACAGTCTAAGACCTCACACATTCAAAACTTCTTTGATTCACTTGTCAATTTTAGGTTCCATTACTGCAGAGATGCCATATATGAGGAATATTAGAGCAACTGCACAGTGGAAGGACCAGCTTGCCATCTTCCTAATCCAGGAGACCCTAATGGGACAAGCAATTATCATGTGGCCCCTGATGTGATGAAATACCAAGGATAAGCATCACCTATGGTAAAATCAAGTTAAACACTGTTGACAAGTTAAATTTTTCCAGTTTACATGGAATACAAGAGCTAGAGGAAAAAATGAAAACCATCAAACTAAAAGTGGAACATTTTGCTGGTCTGGCCTCTCTGGTAAGTCAAATAATAATAATAATAATAATAATAATAATAATAATAATAATAATAATAAAGGAATGTGCCAAATTAAAGGAGATTTGAGGACCATCACAATCAGATGCATATCCTGGATAGGAGGCTAGTTTTAGATAAACCAGTTATAAAGAAAGGCCTTTTACAGACAAGTGGGGAAATTTCAGTTATACCCCGGGTGTGATTTTGATCTTGTGCTTTCTACAGTTCATAAGGAGGTTAAGCACACAGACACACACACACACACAGTCTACAAGGTAACACTGTAGAAATACTGTGCCGGAATGAAAACATGTGTCTGATGACAGACGCTCATGAAGAATTATATTAATTGTCCCTTGAGTTATGTTATTTCATAAAGGTATGTTAAAAATCCCCAATGTTCTAGAACTTCAGTGGTACAATGATCTTTTCTTCCTCCTGCTTCTGAATTAATCTTTAATGATGAATCATATGGCATATTGAAAACAAGGCGGATGGAAATCTCTCCATCAATATCTGGTGAGGGGAGGTGGCTGGTGTAGAAGGGGAAACCTGAGGAGATGATAATGTATCAGTTCTTTAGAGGGAACCTGATCTGGCATCCACTTGACCAGTTAATTCTGATGCTAGAACACCCTTTACTCTGCGTGTGTTGAAGCTAAAGGCTTCTGCTGTGGATCCTAGTTAATAATTTAGTCTAAAACCACTGCTACCATCTGCTCGGTCAATTTCAAAACGTCTGCTATCACTGTGACTAGTTTAGTAAAGCCACAATATTCATGTGACAAATGTTGAACAAACGAAAGGCGAGGCAGACAGAAAACATGCTATGAAAAAAAGAAACCCCAATCAAAAGTCCAAAGCACAAAGGGAGCCCTGCTGACACAGCATGAAAATTCAGTCCTGCCTGCAGGGCTGGAAGGATGCAATGCCCCTCTAATTCAGGGCACGGGGCAATCTGGAGACTGGCCCGAGATGACGGGCACGAGGTGGGGCTGACGGTGGAGGGCTCTGTGAAGGGAAGGGGCTGTGAGGCTGAAAGTCACGGTGAGCAGTGATATGGCAAGGGCAAGTTGAAAAGGGGAGATTTCCTGTTTTCCTAGACAGAGCTGAAGACGGTCCCAAAGAGCATCCCATCCACTCTTTTTTATTTTACAAAATAAGGGACCTGAAGCACATCACGGAGCTATCCAGCATCCACGCTCCCATCTGCCTCTGCTTTCACTGGGAAAAGGCTGGTGGGGCAGGGCTGCTAACGGCCACACTCATTTCTGCCTCTGTGCCTCCGCGCTTGTCATTCTTCCCCGGGGATGCTTGATCCCTGACTTAGCCCGACTTGGCATGCCCCTGTTTGTTTTTCAAATGTTAACCTTAAGAGGCATTCCTTGACAGAGCTTTAGTAACTCTTTATTTCAAAAAAATATAGGCCATATTACTTCAAGGAGAACTTCCTCAAAAGTGAACTACGTCTGTCTCACAGAAAGAGAATGAATAATTTCATTAACTGTAAGCCTCTTATGCTTGTACCAATTATTCTTCATGACATGTTGTATAGCTCTAATCCATCCACCCACGTTAGTACTGATTCATCTAATTCATTCTACTCAGCCTATATTAGGAATATAAAGGCTCATTCAGGATAGAAATAATGTATATGAGTAGAGCTACATATCAATTAGTTCAATTCTAAACTTAACTCACTTTACCTTTCCTAATTCAATCATTCAAAACACAGAATGCATATTAGGGGTCTATCACATCTTAGAGAAGAGACTAATTTTCTGTGCTACTTAAATTTACCATAATTACATCCTTTTATAATAAAAATAACTTAAAGGGAAATGAACCTCAAATTTGAAAAAAAAAAAAAATCAATTTCAACCTCTCTTTTAAAATCTTCAGGGAAGAAAGAAAAAAAAAAAATCTCACTGTAGATTGAAAAGCCGAAGTATAATGTGATGATCTGAGAGATCTAATTTAAGAGTCATGTGATTAGCTAAAGTGCTTTATACTCTGGGCTCTCTTGTACTTTTAAAATTGGACAAAGGGGACATCCTAATGAAGACTGTGTGTGGGGTGGGGTTGGGGGGGGGCGGCTGACGAAATAAAGTAGAAGGTCGCCACCTGCAGGGGGATGTGGTAGCCAGTGAAACATTCACATAGTTTGATTCCTGCTACTTACTCTCTTGACAGAAGAGCTTGGGAGAAATGCCTCTGATTTAACAGGTCTCAAAAGAATGTTCGCATCTTCCTCCACCGAAGGAAGACCCACACTCTATAATCTCTGTGAATTTGCATAAACTACCTAGCATCTGCAACCAAGCGCAGATTAAGGAAGCACCTGTGAATGATGTAAAACATTTATGAATCTATCAGGGGACAGCTACATTTAAATGAAAAATGGCTAAGAAAAAAGAGGTCCACATCAACTTCCAAGCAAAACATACAATCTTGCAAAAAAGAAATCCAAACAAGAGTGTTTTCATTTAGAGAGAAAAGGATTCTGAAGCCAGATTGTCCACAAACACAAAAAATATGTTATTTAAAATGACGGAAGGAAAATCGTATTTCTCACTGCTTAAATTAATTACAGTTAATGATCAGTATATATAAAGATTCAGAGAAAAGAATCATTTGGACTCATTATTTTGTCAGCAGCGGAACAATCTCACAAACTGTTCCATTTTTCTTTTCTCTACTTCCTGTGATTTCTTATATTATTTCACATATGGTTAAGATGAGTGCTACAATTAATAAACTGGTGTGACCAACTGCTTTTGTTAAGAGGCCAGCTGGTTCACATGCAAAATGATAATTAGACAAATTAAGATAGACCGCTCTGGTTTGCTGAAGAACTGACAGCAACACTAAATGTCTAACTATATTTGGTTTTTTAGCAATGGTGAAGGTTGACCTAGGCAAGGATAACATTTATCTCATTAGGGTTGGTTTAAAAAAAAAAACATTACAGTGTCCTAAACTATTGGATAGACAGCAGAATTCTTCAAACGGAGAAACTAGCTCCGTATTTAGCATGAGGGCTGTGAAGGATCTGTAATTATGCTGCTGGAGGTGTCACAGCGGGAGCAAAGGAAGGTCAGCCAGGCATAAAATGATATTCAGAATGAGTCCAGGGAGTACAGAACTTTCATTAAAGTCAAGCATAGACTTTTGACACAAATAAACCTTCCTCTAAGCTCAACGTTTCATATTCTTTCACTGATTTTTCTTGTCAATTGTGAGAGATAAGGATAATTTTAATAAGGAAACAACAAATGAGAGTAAGGGACAAGAGTAAAAACATCAATTATTGCAGGGGGGACATATGTTCAGTATCTCTAAATTCTAGTAACCTAACATTTCTAAAGCAAGGAGTTCACGGTGCAGGTTTCTGAACTGACACCACAGAATTACCTCCAAGCTTGCTGGCATGCCCCGGGTACCAGAGGGCAACACAATTAGGGCACAGCTGGGAGGGAGGGGGGGCGTGTTGATTGCAGAGCCCACATAATTAGGCCCACACAGAATTGGAGAAAAATCACATGGCAATCAAAACAAGAATGCTGATGCTAGGTAATGGCTGGCCACTGACTTTGTTAAAACGATATGCTTAGCTCCTCCCCCCCCCCCCCATCATCAGGGTTCGAAACAGCAGAAAAAAAGCACGGGATTCTTCACATCGTAGCAAATAAAATCATAATAGGAGGGATTAAGATTAGCCGTCTTTCTCATGCACCCCAACAATAGTTTCAACAAGCAGTCAAAAGCAGGAAGCTTTGGAACTGTAAAGACAGGTGCAGAGAGTTTGTAGTTTTGTACACTGTATTTATCATTCACTCATTCATTCATTTATTGCTTTTTTCCACTAAGGAAGAAAGGCGGAAGGGAGTAGAAAGCACTAGAGGAATCTGACTGACAATAAAAAGACACGCAATCAATGTTTTCCTGAACCAGAATATTAAGAAATGTAAGATATCTGGGGACAAAATAATGCAGGGGGGTTCTTACAAGGCCAAATAACTGCCCCAAACCTCCGTCACATTGTACAACAACTCCCAGCAGACGCGGCTTAACCCAGTTTCATCCCCTTATCTGAAACGCCCATCTCTTTGGGCGTAGCAGTCCATATGAATCATTACATGATAAAACATGTTCAAACTGAGCGGCCACAGTCAATTTTCACTAGCGAACCATATTTAATCAAGTAATCATTTCGGCTCTCGAAGACAGTCCTAACGCACCTGCACTGTTCTCCACTTGTCTCAATGTTTATGCACAATGGGATGCAATGGAATTATTTTATTATAACTGCTTTCTGAAGAGAAATACTCACCAGCTGCACCCCACTGGATAGAGGACTCGGCCAGAGACTCCGGAGGATATATCACATTCATTATCAAAATAAACCCCAGAGCATCTATGGAGGGCTCATGCCAGCAGGGCGTCCCATGTTGAAATAGGATAAAATTCACTTCGTCACTCAGTAACCTCCGTCTTCCTCTTGTCAATACAATCACAACTGCCCATCAACAAGGATAACTCTATACTCTGAACTTTCCAGCTTCACTTAATATTGTGTTTAACACCACCACTCTCCCTTGCCCCACCCCCCCAAACAGCCTCTTCTTTCTGCAGCTGCTGAATGCCACAAATAGCTTCTTGTATAATTTGACTTAGAATGCACCCCAAACTAGACATGTTGAATAGCAATGTGAATGCTTCATTCAGAGAGAACTAAAATGTGTAGAATGCCCTAAAAACATCACAGTGGTAAAGGGGATCATTTGGGAGTCTTGGGGCAGAGCCTGCAAATTCTTCTCAGGTTGATGCAAATGACAAGAGAAGGGTTTCAGGAGATTCCCACACTGATCAAAGGACGACTGGCTAATTCCCCTGTCTGGGTGGGGTTTCCCTAAAGTGGCCTCCATTCTCCATACACATTTATTTTTCTTCTTACTCTCCTAATAAAATGTACTTAATCTAAATCTATTCATTCTCTAGCATCAGTGATCCATTCTTAGGTTAATTTTTGAAATTGTCTGACTTAATGCTTTGTGTATTCCACACACGGCAAATCCCCCCTCTGATATTTTTGTAGGGCCAGAGCCAAATCCAAGTACTCGCTTTGCAAAGTTAGCTACTCCCCAATTTGATACAACATGACAACACATAACATTCATGGGAACATTCAAAGAAAGGTGATAATCACCCATCTTTATGAATGGGTGAAGGAGGGAAAGAGCTGGGAGAATTTAAAAGCATCTGTCCTATGATGCCACAACAGTCTAACCTCTATGAAAACTTCCTTTAGGAAATAGCTCACAAATAATGAAATAAAAATTCCCACACGGATGATGACTACTTTCCCATCACAAATGTAAGTTGTTTCTTGAAAAGCTTTCCTGTGTGTTGAAATTGGAATTTATTTTCCTGAATACCAAGTATACTGGCAACCAAATGACTACTGGAGCTGGAGGACAGGGAGAAGAGTTAAAGGAAAAACTCTTTTGTTGCTAGGGAAAAATGGGAGCCAGAGGACCAGTGAATTACCTTTAACCCGCTCTCTTCCCATCATCCTTTGGGTCTCAGATTAACTGACAATTTCTTCAGGAAAGCAAACCTTTCCTGACCCCCTGACTCTGTTGACACTGCCTATTATTCATCTCATCAAGACCCATACTTTCCTTACAGCACTACTACTTGTTGCTTTGGTATAGTTGTTTGTTTGGTGAGTCTATCTCCCACTAGACATATGATCTGGACCACAGAACAGAGGCCATGGCTCTCTGGATCCACAGGGCCTAGGGGCTGACCACCAGATCTGATACACAGTAGGCATGCGATTATTATTAAAGGAATAAATTACAGGAGGAAAAGTTTAAGCAAAATGAGCTCCAGAGAATTTAGCTTTATTCTATGGTATTAGAAAATAATTAATGTTAAAGCATCACAGTATTGGTAGACAGCTTTTAGTAAGACATGAAAGTACATTTCAAACAAGTCATTTCATTCAATTCCAGCTTTGACTTGTTCATTAAGGACACTACCCACCAAGCACAACACGAGGCACTGAAGACACAAAGATGAAGACAACCTTCTCTTACAAAGTCCTCCTTGACCATTTTGTCTCCCATGTCTTCTCCCTAGAAGAGTCATTATCCGCTCCTCTGTCGCTTATTCCTCCATAATTGAACTCATCTATCTCCTTCGTTGGCTTTGGAGATGGCAGTAAGTCTGCTGATTGAAGAGCAAAATGAATGAATAAGCAACCTATTCCTTGTCTGTTAGGAATTCCATTGGATGGAAGACTGATACAATCAAATGGTAGTAAGACACATTTTTAAATAGAGGGTGCCCTCTAATGGGAACTAGAAGGAAATAATATCAGAGAAAACATGACCGTGCAGGTGACGTGTAATGGACGAGTAAGAATTTGCTAGATGGAGAAGGATATGAAACACATGCCAACTAAACAAAAGAGCAAGAGCAAAGGCACAGTGAAGAGAGTGAGCTGTCAGTGTTGGGAATACTGAGTTACATGTATAACGGATGCTGTAATTGCCTTCATAGCCCCAAACCACCTTGTAGGGTGCACTGCATGTGAATGTCTACAAGCTGAAAACCACATTTCCCAATCTGCCTTACACCTCGTTTGCAGAACTGGTACACCTGGCGAATCTGACAGAGGACCTGAGTCCACACTCCTGATGCTTTGGCGATTTCTGCGGGTAAGTCTGGTTGTTGAAGCAACTCAGTAGGAGTGATAATTCAGTCTCAGTGTTCAATCCCTACCAGTTCAGGCCTTGGTAAGGCAGTTGTGAAATGGTGTCTTGGGAGTCATTACTGAACAGCTTGGACTTGTTCCCTAGGCTTTTCCAATGATTGTGTAAGTACCACCCACCTATGTTAAATCCCCTCTGCTTACACTGTTGTCTGCGGCTGAACCTGCCTGAGACAATCTGCTAGCCCACTGGGATGACCAAGTGGGGTTCGTAGGGGTGGAAGTGGGAAATATGGCTAGAAAAGTAAATCAGGGCCAGTTGTGAGGAACCTTCCCTGTCAAGTCAAAGAAGTTAGACCTCAGTCAGTTAGTTATGGTTAAACATCAGGAGTTTTTATACAAGATAGTGGTCTGTGTTTTAGAAGAATTGTAGAGGCAAAGGAAAACTGAATTGAAAAGTTAGGCAAATTCTAGGGGCACCTGGGTGGCTCAGTCATTAAGCGTCTGCCTTCGGCTCAGGTCATGATCCCAGGGTCCTGGGATCGAGCCCTACATCGGGCTCCCTGCTCCACGGGAAGCCTGCTTCTCCCTCTCCCATTCCCCCCTGCTTGTGTTCCCTCTCTCGCTGTCTCTGTCTGTCAAATAAATAAATAAAATCTTAAAAAAAAAAAGTTAGGAAAATTCTATAAATCCAAAGTGAAATAATGTTGATGAAAGAAGGAATGGGGGTAAATAGTCTGTCCTCCTTATGTTAACGATTTCTCCCATGCCTAACCTTTGGCTGTGTCCTAACACTTCCTGCCTCTCTTAAATGCTTTATATTCCAGCTAGGACACCAACAGTCCAGGGGTTGGATGCGCCCACCCACTGACTTGGGTTAGCCTCTAGCCTTACCAGTTTCTCTTTCGATTTCATGATGTTGGGAAATTTTGAGTGAATATTTTAGTTTTTGATTATTTTTTACTTAGACAAACTGATTTTCTTCTAAGGGTGGGATTTGCATAAACGATCACAAACCATAAACGATATGGTCATGATAACAGCCCATAACTGAAAAATAATATATTCTCTGTATTTATTTTTAAAATGCTGACTTTCCCCCAATCTTAGTTATATACAACTGAAGTACTGCATAAATTCTGATAAAGAACACACAAGAACATCTAACCACTACCAGTATTTAGGGAAAGAAAATCAGATAATTGAAACAAGACAGCCAGCCCCTTCTTAAGTGGCTATGAAGGGAATGTCAGAACACTTATATGGAAACAACAGAATCTACTCATTATATGAAGCAAAAAGGATTTATTAAGAGATATTAAGGAGCTTTCAGAATCTCCAGCAGGGCCAGAGGACACACTGACATGCCACACTGCCAAGACTGTCACAGTGAAACACTGCTGTTGCTGCTACCTGCTCTCATCACTGATGACGTGCAAGTCTGGATGCTAAGTGTCCACAGAAGTCAATGTCAAAAGAGCAAGAGGCTAGTGCAGCGAGGCTTACAGGTAGATGCAAACAACCTATGAAGCTACTGCCTAATTTTCATACTGCAACCAAATTCAATACTGGTTGACAGAGCTTTGGTCACATACCAGTCTAGCTGCAAGGGAGTCTGGGAGTAAAGGCATTCGCTTAGCTACGCTGATCTGAGAAGAAGTAGGCCAGGCAGGTGTGAGATGGGAGTTGGGTGAGCCAATGACAGAACCAGCTGCAGGATTTCTAGCCAAGTTCTTCAGGAAGAACAATCACTAATATAGTCCAAAATCAATCTGGGTTTTGTAGTCTCTTATCTCAATTTTGATTCAAATCCAGAAGAATATTTATTTACACCAGAACTCCCTGAATCAGAAGCTGAGACGGAGAATTCTTTCACTCTGATTGCATTGGTGGTCCCAAGAACTCACCAAGTAGTATTCAACACAGTCACCTGCTGAGCAGAAAAACTCAACACAGTCCAAGATTGGTTTCTTCCTATGGGCTCCCTTTCATGAGAACATTAAAAAAAAAAAAAAAGGAAACTATAGGTCTTTGTGTTTTTTTTTTTAAGACCTGCTCAAATTCTATGTCATATAAGAAAAATAATGGCGATAGAGGTGAGGGTGTTAAGATTCACAGCAGTGCTTTTCAGGAAACCAGAATACTCCATGGGTTGTTACAATCTGACTTTACAAATTAAAAGAGCAAATTCAATGAAATCACTTTTCCAACTACCTTGTGTACTTAAAATTGGAAAAAAATAATAGAAGTTTGGCCTTAATTCTCCACTATGTATGAGTTCTTATGGAGAAGACCATGCATAATCTAAGCAATGACATAGTAACTTCAATACTTACACTTCTAAAATGCCACTGAAGAAATTGAATTTAGATAAAAAATTTAAAAATAAAAATACAAATACAAACACTGTAAAAAATGAAAAAATAAAATTAAAAACAGAATGCCACTGAAGAATTAAACACTCTACAGGTAAGCATCTATTAAGAAAATATAACTTTTCTGAGCAGCACTGTACAAATAAACCTTCTCTGAATGAGGCAGAATAAAAATGTTTTACCATGTATTTGGTAATATCTTCAATAGTATTTTTTCACAGTATAATTTGTGGTACTAATTTAATAGAAAGCAAATCTTCAAAAGAAATTCTCTTCTGCTATTCAATTTTTCTTTTAATAAAGTGAAGACCTTCAACTTTTATCAAGAAACAATGGCAATCAAATGGGAATTTCTATGTATCTCATTACTTGCAAATATTTATTTCTTCATAAACACCCAGATATTATAATAAAAGCATGAAATATTAATGTTCCTATCCAGTTTTTTTTTTAAAGATTTTATTTATTTATCTGAGAGAGAGAATGAGATAGAGAGAGAGAGCATGAGAGGGGGGAGGGTCAGAGGGAGAAGCAGACTCCCCGCTGAGCAGGGAGCCCGATGCGGGACTCGATCCCGGGACTCCAGGATCATGACCCGAGCCGAAGGCAGTCGCTTAACCAACTGAGCCACCCAGGCGCCCCTATCCATTTTTTTTTTAAAAAATCAGAGAGCCATCATCTTGGATGGAGAAAATAATTTGCTCCCATCTCAATACATGAATAATTTAATTTTGCAAGACTAATGTGACATTTGTATAAGATGTCGTTCCTATTGTCCATGATACATAGACCCCCAACAGCAGGGGAGCGTGCGAAAATTCTGTAAGCAATTTCAAGCAAATTCATGCTTGAAAACAAGCATGGTGTCTGCAGGTTGTTCTCTGGTAGGTTTTCCTTGTACTTCAGAAAGGACACTCCTCCACACACGGCTAGTGGTTTCTAGCCAGCTCGCTGGAGAAAGATCCAGAATACATTGGCAGTATTTCCTATTCCCTCCATTTCAGGAAATCAGATAGGGTTGATCAGCAATGCTTCTCTTCACATTTATATTGCTGAAATGTTCTATCTTAAAAAACAAACAAAACAACATTCAGAGCCACGTGTGTCTATGACAGAGCCTAAGTGAAAAGATGGCCATTTCCACCTTGAGTTCAACTTTTTGCAGCACATACACAAACTTTAATCAGATCTCTTTGACCACCGTGTGGAGAACGGACTGGGTATGGGCAAGTAAAATTAGGAAGTTATTGTTATGAACTGTGCAAGAAATGATGGCAGCCTGAACTAGTGTTGAAAAAAGAGAAATGGCTGGATTCAAAATAGATTTTGGAGGTGGAACAGAAAGATTAGATAGATGTGGGATGGAGAGAAAGGCAGGGATCAGAGAGAACTCCACTCTTCCCCCCTAAGGTGCCTGAGTGGAGGCCGGTGATGCCATTTGCAGAGAAGGGAAACCCGGGAGGAGGAATGGCTGGAGGGGAAAGGAACCCAGACATCCTACATGGGAGCGGTCTATTAGACACACAAGCGGAAATCTCACATGGGCAGATGCATGAAGCTCAGAAGAGAGGCCAGGACTGGAGATTAAAAACAACTTGGAAATGAGCATACAGAAGGTACTCAAAGCCATTGACTGAGAGCACTTAGGGAAAGAAGGCAGGCATATAAGAGAACACAAGATTGAACCCTGTGGTTCTTCCTTAGAAAAAGAGGAGGGGGATCCCCTGCAGGAGCCAGAAGTGGCAGAAGTAGTTTCTTGAAATTAAGAGAGGAAATCCTTTTGAGGAGGGAAAACGTAGTAGGTAACTTCACAGAAAATGCTAATAAGGCAAAGAGAGAACCCTGGGCATTGCATCCGGCAACATGGAAGCTTTAGTATCCCTGAGGAGAACGCACAGTGCAGCAGAGGACCAGAAATCCAGATTCTGATGGATGAAAAAGCGAAGAGGAGGTGGGGGAGCAGGAAGATCAGATGTAGACCACTTGATTGATTACTAAATTTTGCTGTCAAGATAGAAAAATATGCAAGCACTGAAGGATATGTGAGGTCAGGTAATTTCAAAAACTGAAATAAGTTTATATAATTATATATTTAACTGAAATAAGTTTATATCATTATATATTTAACTTATATAGATAAGTTAAATAATTTCCTTTTCCAAAAATGTTTGGTTTTTCTTCAAGATCTCTTAATTTGTTTCTGAGTCCCCAAGCCACTGCAGAGCCTTTTTTAGATTCACACTACGAAACAGGATTCGACTATCTGGGTTAATGAATGACAATAATCTTCAGGCAGAAAGGCTGGGAATTATTTTCTGAATTAATGAGTTTCATTAATTGAAAAAAGAAAGGGCCTCCATCTCTCCACATCCCCCCACCCCTGCACCCTTTCATGACCTCTCTGTACAACACTGGCAGACATCATCTTTCTACCAACTAACAATGGCTGGATTCAAGTTCCGAACATTCCTGAGAAGAGGCACTCATTTGCGCAGAATGTACCCATCAAGGCCATTAAAGAAAATCCACCCATCAAGTCTTACAGCTCACCCAGCATTTTTTTTCTACTTATCAAGACAAAATTAAGGTGAGGGGGAGCAGTAGATTAAAGAGAATTTTTTAAGATAAAAAGCTGAAGCAAGTAACTCCAGGAATAGAAGACAGTAGACTGAGAGAGGAATTCTTGATTGGTTAACCGATTTGGAATCAAGACTATGAAGTAATTGAGAGTGTGAAATCTCCAAGGACTTAAGAATGGAAAGCCCAAACCTGTGTCTATGCTGTAAGTCCAGCCTGATGCCAAATGGCAAGACTGCTCCCTATGTTAAAAGCACAGTACAGTCTTTAGGGAAACAAAAGAAAAATAATAGCTAGAAGCAAATGGTGCTTCCTCTGAGCTGAGCATTTCATGCACAATATCTCATGTAACTCACATCACAGCCGTAGGGTGTTGGAGCTTGTATTTTCCCCATGTTTCAAGTTGAGGAAATGGTGGCTCAGTAAGAAGCTAAGTAATTTCCAAAAGCCATTAAGTATGCCAAGTGGTGGGGCAAGAATTCAAACCAGGTTTGCGATCCTGGAGGCTTCCTCCTACCTACTCACCGTGTAAGAGGACCTCTGGGAATACCTAAGGCAGGAATGAGCACTTAGCAAAGCAGACAGACAGCTGAGCCCAACACAGATTCAAACAAAGCAGGAGAACTAAAAGCTCAAATTAAGCCTGGACTTTAAGCAAACTTTTTATTAGGCACAGAAAAGTACGCAAAAGTGCCCACGTTACCAGTACCCAGATCAAGATGTAGATGATGATCAGCTCCCAGAGCTCTGTTCATGGCCTCCATGGTCACTACCGCCATCCCCGAAGGTGATCGCTACCCTGACACGGTTCCAGAGGTTAGTTTTGCCTGGTTTTGAATTTTATATGATTAGAACCATACTTTCTGTGTTTGGCTTATTTCACTCCACATTATGTTTGTGAGATTCATCCATGGGATGCACGTGGCAGTAGTTGGTTTATTCTTATTGCTGTATGGTGAAGAGAACACTTATCCATTGCAGGATTAATGCCCATTTGGCTTTTTTCTAGTTTGGGGCTTTTATGAGTAGCGTAGCTTTGGACATCCTCATAGATGTCATTTGGTGAACACATTTATACCTTGATGTTGAGCATATTCCTAGAAGGGGAAGTTGCTGGTTTAGAGGGAATGAGTATATGCAGCCTTAGCAGATACTGCCAAAAAGTCTTCCAAAAAGGAAAGACTAGTACAGTGATTTAACGGTTTTCTTCCCATAGTAAATGGGCACTCCAGTAAAAACAGAGCTTTAAGATATTGAAGGATATCATAAAAATTATCCCAGGGCCATTCCTAAATATCAGAAGTAAACTAAAAAGAGAGTCTTCCTGAAAATCATCTGAATGATGGAAGCCCTGCTTGCCAAACTTCATGTAATAAAAGCTAAAGAGAAAAGAAAGCTGCTTGAAAGGCTCTTGAAAGGGTCGGTGTATATAGCAACTGGGCTGTCCCCAGACTATGCTGAAGACAGTGGTCTTTAGCCCAGGAAAGCAATTTCTAGTTCTCACCCTCTGTGTGAGACCTGGAACCTCAATGTTTCCGGGCCTTGGGTGTTTCACATCCGAAATGATAGAAGGGCACGAGTTGAGCTCTCACTTCCATTTTGGGCACAACATAATGTGATACAGATAGATAAAGGAGAGAATGCTTCGGGCTTGTCAGAAGCAGCAAGGATTCAGTCCTACATACTCACTATATGATGCGCCCAAAGCTAGAAGATATAAAACCATGGATCTACTTTTGTTGCAAAACAAAACAGAGGTTAGCTGGGCTGATGCATGCCGGGGAGTTCTAAGGACAACTTAAGTGCTGGAGAAATGTTTTAGGGATCTTATAAGGAAGTCTTTTAGAAAAAAAAAAAAATATTTGAAAATATTTGGCCAAAATGATCCCAAGATTAAAAATAAATTTTAAAATGTGCTCTTGGGTTCCCAAGTCGTAATGTTAAAATATATTTTGCCATATACAGCTCTCATTTCTCTTCCTTCTTGTATAGGACACCTCCCTGCTGTCTTTTTTACCCAGAACACCTACGACACATGAAACTCATTCCAGTGGGCTTGCCATTTTTCTCCCATTTTTATTATAAGGCTTTTCAATCACTATGTTCCTTTATACTTTTCCTCAAGTCAAGAGCTTGATTTTTATTCTTTTTTGTTTAAAAATAAAAACATGTTACGTTTACTCATTTTCCTCTGCATGCAGTTTTGGCTACGTCCCATCAGTTTTGAAATTTAACTTTCTCTGTGTCACTACTTTCTAAAGAGTCTACTTTTGTATTCAAATATCTTCTTTTCTTTCTTTTTATCTGTAATCCTAATGAATTTTAAAATAACCTGATATGAGGTCTCAAGTTGACTAAAATCCATCTTGACAGAATCCATAAGAAGTCTGTCATTCTTGATACCTTTTTTTTTGAAACTCCCCTAGCATTTATCCTGCCTCTTTGCACTTAAAGATACGCTTTAAAAGGTAATATACCCTGTCATGTATGTAACTTTAGCTTGTCTTTGCTTTGCCATGTTTAAACAGGAAAAGCAAATTGAGCCAGCTGCATAAGCAGTACACAAATCCGTCTCCCCTCCTCTGTCTCCTCCTCTTTATCCTATTGACGGAGGAGGTCAAGACCAGCTCTGTGAGGCTGCACTGGATTTTGTACAGATAAGGATTTCTTTCATAGTTACATATTTTGGAAACTTTAGTTAAGTTCAGAGGAAAAAAACACCGTGAAACACCAAAAACCATACGGACATTTTGATGACCATTCCAACTGTACTCAACAAACAGCAGTGTGAGACTCTCAAGCTGGGAAGGAGGGAGTGAAAAAAAAATTCTTTTTAAAATCTGAAGTGACAAAAGAGTTTATGAGGCTTCTAAGGCTTGTCACACCATGAAAACAAATCCCCTCATTTACATCCGTAAGGAGCCCCTGAATTTATAGCTCACGTTAAATGGCAAGTCAGAGTGCAGCAGGATTACCAGTGTCCAGACATTTGCGGAGGGCATTTACATATGAAAAGTAGAAAAGAAGTGGGTATATACCAGGACCCTTACCAATCCACTTAGGAAACTGAAAACCCAAAGTGAAAAGATCCTGTTTGGCCCGACAGTCTGACAAATACCAGTTAGAAGTGCAGAGGCTGTGAGCATTTAACATACACAGGACAGAAAGAAAAACATCAGTTAACAGTTACTGGGTCACGAGCCAAGGTTCCAGGCCAGCTTTCCGTGTATTAGCCCATTTAAAGTTCATGAAAATCTTACCAGTGAGGGAATTACCATCTGCAGTTTAGCAAGGAAAGAGCAGAGACGCAGGGAAGTTAAGTGAGATGGCCGCATAGTTCTCCTGGTAAAGCCAAAGTCATCAGGGATTAGAAAGCCCCAAACAAGGACCTGTGAATGAGATGTCAGACCCTGCTTCTTATTTATTCCTCCTGTAATTCCTCCCAGAGGATCCATGGGCCATTTTCCGATTCACATTTTGTCATTTACTGGGAACAGGTAAATTGTGTATCTAAGACTCAGATGAGAGGATTATGGGGAGAAAGCAAGTTATCTGGCATGATTATAAGGCTTCATAAGTCAATATTATTTCACATGACTATATGATAAGCCTAAAATATCAAGATTTTGTTTCTGCTATTTACTTTTTTAGAATATATTCCTAACACTCCAGGAATAGCTGGAGTAAGAAAGAATTAAGGGAGGGGCGCCTGGGTGGCTCAGTTGGTTAAGCAGCTGCCTTCGGCTCAGGTCATGATCTCAGGGTCCTGGGATCGAGCCCCACATCGGGCTCCCTGCTCGGCGGGAAGCCTGCTTCTCTCTTTCCCACTCCCCCTGCTTGTGTTCCCTCTCTCGCTGTCTCTCTCTCTGTCAAATAAATAAATAAAATCTTTTGTTTTTTTTAAAAAGAGAGAAGGGAGAATGGTAGAATGGAGAGAAAGAGCTAAAGGTTTCCAAGGTTTCCATTCAGGAAGAAGAGGTGAACATATTTAGAAGAAAAAAAAAAAAATCAAAGCAGATCCGGGTTAATAATTGTGCCAGGTTTTAGGACCAAGGAAGAAAGGAGGTGCGGTGTTATAATTTAGTAGCCAGCCTGGTCTTCAAACACTACTGTGCAGTGGATTTGCTCTCATACTAAGTAAATGTTTCTTTGTTGTTGTTGTTTTAAGATTTATTTTAGAGAGAGAGAGTATGTCCGTGTGCACGTGCACAGAGTAGGAGCAGAGGGAGAGGGAGAGAGAAACTCAAGGAGACTCCACACTGAGCGAGGAGCCCAATGCGGGGCTCGATCTCACGACCCTGAGATCATGACCTGAGCCAAAACCAAGAGTCGGACGCTTAACAGACTGAGCCATCCAGGCACCCCTAAGTAAATGTTTCTTTCAAAATAAAAAAAATCAAATATGCTAAGATACAGAAGAGAGACTAGCTTAGAAAAGGAAATGTAGACAATCTCTGAATGATGAAATTAATGTGCAGATCAAATAAAGCTCATTTCCAAATTAAGGATTACAGCTGAAATTTGGTACACATATAAAACAACCAAAGCAGACACACAAACAAAAAACTGTCAGGTGTTTAAACTTTGTTGGCAGCAGTGGCCCATCAAGTCAGTAGACTGTCTTTTTAATTTTCATTCTTTGACTAGTCATTGAAAGAATTATTTATGAGCCTGTTATTTCATGTTTGAGAGGAATAAATGTATAATTCATGATTTTTCCTCTAGAAAGCTGTAGGCACTCGTCACTTAATTCCTACAAAGGTGAGTGATTAAGTAGGGTTATCAGCTCTGTTAATTTCTGACTCTATTATTATCACCCTATGCAGACACCACTGTTCTAATATTTCAAGCCAACTGATACCAAGCCAACTGCTCTAATATTTCATATAGATAAATTCACCACATTGGCAAAGCATAGCCCAAACTTAAGACTTTTGCCTATCCTGCACTGCACAACTAAAATAAAAGGCTTTTAGAATTGCAGTGAGAGTACAGTATTTCCTAAAGGACATCAAACCAACTCCTCTATTTTTATTAACAAAAAGCAAGTATATTTCAAGCATTGGGCTTTGAGGGGACCTTTGACCAACAGGATGGCTCTCACAAAGGCAACATTAGAAAAACAGTGCTAAAAAGAAGTAAACATCTCAGATGTCCTACTTACACAACACTTGGAAAAACTGAGAATGAGCCTTTGATATTCTACTACCAAAAACAATCTTCATTTCTCTGATTTATTATTGTTAACTGTTCCTGGACAAAGTCAGCATATGATAATGTACGATCAGCCTTGATTTTCCCTTAGAGGCCATAGGAGTCTGAGACACACTCAGGGGCATGCCTTGGATCAACTATGATGCTCCAGACATCAGGGAGAGTTCTCAGGCAGCCAGAAATAAAGACCCCTTACAACTGTCAGAAAGGGCATTCAATTCTAGTGTTCTCAAACTTGGTCCATTCAATATTAAGGTCCACTGGAAATCAAGTCTTCCTAATGGAAAGTTCCCCAAAGCAAGAAGTTCCCATACCCCAGCCCCATTTTTTGTTTTGTTGGTGTAGTAGTTCTCTACTGCTGTTTTAACAAATTATCATGAATTTGGCACCTTAAAACAATACCCATTTATTATCTCACCATTCTGTAGGCCCAAAGTCCAGAAGGCTTCTGGGTCCTCTGGTTAAGATTTCGCAAGGCCTACATCAAGGTGTTGACTGGCCTCCTATTTGGGGACTGTAGAGGAGTATCTGCTTCCAAGCTCATTCAGGTTGTTGGTAAAATTCAGTTCCTTCTCACGGTTTCCTAGTGGTTCCCTTCATCTTCAAGCAGGCAACAGACTGAATCCTTCCCAGGCTTAGAACCTCCCTGACGTCACCTTTGCCAGCAGCTGGGAGAAAGCTCTGCTCTTAAAGGTTCCTGTGATGCATCAGACCCACGCGGATAACCCAGGCTACTCTCCCTTTAAGGTTGCCGAGTAGTAGCCTTAACTACATCACCTGCAAAGTCCTGCTTTGCCATGTAGAACACATTGACAGGCATGGCACTGGGGGATAAAAGTCCTGGGGGCCAAAATTTTGCCCATCAGAGTTGGCAGAGTGGAGTGTTCCATTATTTGGATTCCTTCAAGGCCAGAGGACTCAGACCGTTTCACCTTGATAATCAGTTATGGATCAATCATTAACTGTTTATCTGTGTTTCCTTGAATGAGTTACTATTTCTAGTTTGCACCACCATTCCAGGTAATGAACACTACGTCCCTCATCCTGAATACCTAGCTCTGGCTGACATCATCCATGTCACGAACCCTTATAGAATACTGCGGTGCTTCATCCCAAATATGATGTTCCCTGGTAAAATCCAAATTATTTTAGCATTTCTTGGCCTAGTTACTTCTCCTTCCAAGGCAAATAATCTTAATTGAAACTTTTTGTGCATTTCAGCACCTGAGAAATTATCTACAGAGAACATCTGGAATGAGGCACAGAATCCCAGGTGTGAAACAGTTTATAACTTTATACATAGGTAGGGTAATGTTTTCTACTTTGTTTCTAATACTAAGCCAGATGATACCCCAGAACTTTCCCTCATATTTTTAAAAATTTTCAAGTATTAATGCATTAATTCAACCACCAACAGTGATGTGATTCTTGGCATCAAGGACAATGAAGAACACGTTCCCTGCCTTTACTGCCTCACACAAGAAAACTGCTGGATGACAATGTGGCAGGTGGCCCAGAGAAGTTAAGACGAGCTTGGGAAGGCTAGTGCGGAGGGTTTCTACAGGAGGTAACGTCTGAACGGAGTCCTGTTCGTCTAATCTAAATGTTAGGATGATGCACCAGGAGAGAAACAGAGATTCCTGCTAAGCAGAGGGTCCTGGCACATGTAGATAAAGAGGAACAAAGATGGTGAATATAGAATGGGGGAGCCACTACTGGGAACTGAAGCTGAAGAGGAAAACAGGGAGGCATTCTTTCATGAAGGGCTTGTCTAAATCATGGTAAGGAAGCTGACTTTATCCTAAAAACAATGATATGGTGAGGGGACTGAGGAGTGTCTACCAGAGAAGAAACCACATTCTGGAGAGAGGCTGGGTACGTCCCGAGAGCAAGTAAACTAAAATCAGGGTGTTAGGAGACTGAAAGCCAGAAAAAGAATAAAATACTGCTAGTCACCACACTAAGGCAGTGCTGGCCCAGGCGACAGAGAGGACAGAGCATATTCAAGAGGGAGAACTGACAGGAAGTGTAGGAGAAGGGGAGAGAAGGAGACAGAGGACTGCCAGTTTCCCACCACATTGCAGGCGCCTCATCTCATGTGGTTCCCACAGAATCACCCCACCAAGCAGGCAGGACAGTCACTTCTACTTATTAGAAGGGGAAAATGGCTCAGAGAGCCTAAGTGGCTTCCTCAGAGTCAGTAAATGATAGACTTGGGATCAGAAACTCTTGTCTGATTCCCAGGTTAAAAGTCTTTCTGCTTCACGTGCAGAAACTTTACTCATGGTTAAAAACATCAAGAAGACTTCAGGCTCATAATCCTGAATGGGCATTTTAGTAAGATCTCAAGTGGTCATTAAAATGATGGGTCTGTCATCTTCATTTTTTTGAGCTGAAAAGACAACCTCTAGGTCAAAGTTCTTGTAACTTTTAATAACCATAACAGCGATAAAGGGAAGGAATAAAGTCCCTAATGCAGCTAAGCACTCAATCCACTCAACAGATATTAATAGAGCACCTCTAGATGTACTCTGACATAAGGTTCTGAATAATAACCAGCTTGTTCTCATGGTACCTAGTACAGACAGAAAAACACAGTAACCGTATTGTATGCATATTTACAAAGAAAATGGGGAACAAAGGTTATAAAGGAAATAGAATGAACTGCATATAGGGGAACCTTAGAAAATCATCCAGCAGATCTGAACATTTAGAAGAAAGGATGAGAAGACCAAAGGAAGTAAAATTCCAATGGAATTATTTATACAGATGTTAAATAAAAAAAAAAAACACATCACATATTTAAATGATCTGCTAAGAGAAAATAATCCATACTTCTAAAGATAATTTTACCACTTTTCTTTTTTTGTCCACGCTCAAATGCCCATTCACTAGACTATGCATTGGAGTGGTGGTGGTGGTGGTGTGTGTGTGTGTTTAAACCTAAGAGGGAAGGAAGTGCTTGGATCAGGGTGTGTTTCTCATTGGTGAGTAAATCCTCAATCCCCTAGTCAAGAGAGCGCAAGCCCTTCAGAATGGGGCTTGGGAGGAACCAGGAGAGGACTGGCCATCTCCCTGAGTGAATGGCCACTTCAAAGACCAAGAAGGCACCTGAGAAATGTACCTCCCTCCCCATCACCACAATGTTTGAATTTCTAGAAATACATTTCCTTTCTCCTTTATACCAGCTTCCCACTCTTACAAGCCATTTATGATTGAAATCGTTGCATTAGATTTTTCTATCCGGTTGTTAACAGAAAATAAGACTCTGAAAGTTAAAAATCTTTCTTGCTCTGCTTATTGCCTACATATTTTCAGCTGAATGTAGAAAAATCCACTTTTATATTTTAAGCTATCCTCAAAAAAAGCCCATTTATTTTCAGGGGGAGTGATGTCTAAAGTCCGTTTCACCTAAACTAGGTTACATATTACATTCCATGCCTTTAATCTACAAATACCAACTGGAGTTCCTTCGTGGTCAAGCTAATGCGCTAGGCCCCAAGGAACTTAGAATCTAGTAAGGAAGCCAAAGCATCAATCACTACCACACACAAAAAGTAGTACATGTCCCAAAGAACACGCAAATCACACTCAGTGAGGGGGTCAGAACCTGCCCTCCATTTTAATAATGTTATGAAAGAAAAAGTTATGGTATTACAAAAGAGGAAAATATCCTGCACTCATCATGAGAGGACTTTTGCTACTCCTAATAACACACAAAACTCAGCAAAACAAATATATGCATAAGAATAAAAACTGAGCTGCTTACTAAACATATAAGTGAGCTTTCTAACTTGGATAGGCTCCCTATTGCTTTGATAGGCTCCCTATCAAAAAAGCCATGGGGATCAATTTTCCAAAATCCCAACCAAAACTCTTATCAAGCCTATTTAGTAAAGACTAAAGGTACATCCGGGTAGCTGCATTAAATCCACAGATTGCTACTTTTAATGCTAAAATGAGATAGGGTAGAATGATCTTCATTCCCATTGCGGAGAACACAAAGGAATCCCGTTTAAGATCACACCTTCTGTGAGCATCAAACAAGAACATGACTCACCTGGGACTCTTTTTCCTTTTCCACCAGACTAGAGGATTTGACATAGCTGCAAGCCCTGTAGCTTAGGTAACAACCCCCTATTCTCTATGGCTTAGGTTTGGCCCATGATTGACACCCCCAAAATACAGAGAAATTGCCAAGACTCGAGCTTTTACTTCAAGTGAAATGTAGTTTTGAGCAAAGGAGTGGAACCATCACTTATGTTTTTAAGGGTTGACTCGGGCCACTGGGTTGAAAGAGTCTGGAAAGGGAAACTAAGGTGGGACTCAGGCAGGGAGGGGGCAGTGGCTATCTGGGAGGTAGTCAGATTGTGGAAAGGATTTTAAAGATCGAGTCAATGCGATTTTCTGACACACTGAATGTGGGGTATGAAAGAAAAAGGAGGCATATATGACTTCAAGATTTTGGGCCTAAGCAACTGGAAAGATGCATTTGCCCCCTGAATGAAATGAGGAAGACCGCAGTGGAACAGATATGGGGGCGAGTGCGAGGGGGACCAGGAGTTTGATGTATTCATGATGTCTCCTAGACATCCAGTTGGAAATGTGGAGTGGGCGGATGGGTATTCATATTTGACGTTTAGGGGAGAGGTCCAGGCTGGAAATAGAAATATCATATCACAAATAGAAATAGAAATAGCATATCACAAATACTAGATTCCCTTACTGGAAAACAGCAAAGGACTCTCGACACTGACTAGAGAACTACCTCACAGTAAGGATTCTCACTGGGTGTGAGGGAAGCAGTACTCTGGCAGAGAGAAGCCTATTCTCTCATTTCTCTACAGGGCATCCATTTAGTCTGACATCATTGTTGCTAGGGGGCAATATCAAGCAAGAGACAGAGAAAGATAGCTGCTTTTCATGCACAGAACATGGAGGTCACTTTCCAATGTTAAAATGAGGTAAAGGGGAAATTAAAGCAAAGAAAATCTAGTCAAACACAGTCCAAAATAGTCTGGGAGAACCCCTGGGTATGTCATGTGCCGAAGGCATCTCATCTATTTCAGGGGCTCCTGTTTTCCCCTCAGCTCCCAGACACTTTATCTCCTGCAGATAACATGCCAACAATGGATCCATTCAACAATTTCATGAAGGTGAGTGAGGGGCAGGGAGCAAGTAACATAAACACATTTCCAGCCAAATTTGCTATCATAAGCCAAAAAGCACATAAAGATTCATAACATTTGCCATACCAACATTTACTTTCTGTGGGAAGCAGAAAAGACACTGGACATTTAAGCTTTAGTGCTCTGAGTAGGGAACTGAGAAGAAGCCGTCTCTATAGGTATAGTCTGATAAACCCAAATCTCAAAGTGATGGTAAACATCAAACTGGTGTTTTATACTCAAAACAAGCTTAAAGCCATCAAAAATATACCCATCTGTATTCAGTCCTTTCGGTGTTTATGGACTGCATTTTTGGAGGGATGGATATACAATGTCATCTTTCCAGTATGCTATTTGTTTTAAACTTCCATTCTAATTTACCAACAATTCAGCTGGACATTTACATTTACTAGCCTATTCTATCTGAGATGGAAAGTGGGCCACCAGTTAATGAACAATTAGGAATATAGTGAGATGAGAAATAACCCAGCAATAAGGAGACTTCATTACCAATTCCTCACTCAGCAGTCAACTGAAAATAAGGAACTGCTACCGTAAAGATCCATCCATCCATCCATTCCGCTCATAAAATTACGGAGAGATTGCGTGAAAACAAAACAACTTTATAAAAGGCATCACAAGTAGTCCAAATCTTGCTTCAATTTTTTATTTGTATTTATTTTTTTTTATTTTATTTTTTTAAAGGTCTTTTTTTTTTTAAAGATTTATTTATTTGAGAGAGCGAGAATGAGAGAGAGAGAGAGAGAGAGAGCACATGAGAGGGGGGAGGGTCAGAGGGAGAAGCAGACTCCCTGCCAAGCAGGGAGCCCGATGCGGGACTCGATCCCGGGACTCCAGGATCATGACCTGAGCCGAAGGCAGTCGCTTAACCAACTGAACCGCCCAGGCGCCCCTTGCTTCAATTTTTTAGCAAGATTTTGCTCTGCCAGGAAACGTTTCCAGAAAGGAAAGGTTTTGTCTCAATTGCTGTGGCAGCAAACACTGGCACTGAAGCGATCAGAATCAGGTTGGTATCAGGACACTCTCGCTGGCTTCTGTGGCTTTCAAAATCCTTGTGCTGCCATCAGGCGTGTTTGCCAGTAAATGTGACTTTTAATACTTCGTATTCATCCGGGTGTATTTATCCAACTGTGATTACAGAAAACTTTTACAAAAATTGGTGTAAATATGCTGTGATACCAATCCAAAAGGATAGCTTTCTCCCTGTACAGTTACAGCAGATTCACATATTAAGGTACAAATTAGTCTTTACTTCCACAAGCCCAAGGTAGGTCTAATCAGTAACTTTATAGAGCATTCAGGTCAAATTTAAATAGCATTACTACATATTTGTGAGAAAATGCCCAGCATCTTATTCTATGTTATTATTTAATCCTCAATATTTTATCAGGTAGTTGCATTCTAAAAGCTAAGGAGATTTTACTCAAGCTTATATTACGAAGGGACTGAGTTGGGATTTACTGAACCTTCTTCACTACCCTGTTAACTACTCTACTCTTGTTATTTGTGTCATAATTGGCAGGGAAATCCTTTAAAAACTCTCTGGCTTTGCTTTGTTCTCAAAGTCCACCTTGGGGAAAGAGGAACCCCCAAAAGTGCTTGCAAATGGACAGGAAAGCAGCCAGAGGTCTTGGTTGCTGAAGGAACCCAGGAGCATCAGAGATGGAAGGCTTTCCTGGAGACAGACGAGGGGGCGGCCTGGCATACGGTCAGTGCCCATCAACATCTGACGAATAAACGTTTTTTTAAGTAGGCTCCATACCCAGCATGGAGCCCAATGGGGGGCTTGAACTCACAATCCTGAGATCAAGACCTTAGCTGAGATCAAGAGTTGGACGCTTAAGTGACTGAGCCTCCCTTGTGCCCCAGACAAATAAGCTCTTATGCCTAAAATTCTATCAAAACATTTTGGCCAGATAAGATGAACTCCAGAGGTATTTCAGAATATCAACAGATTTTGGATGAATTTAGATATACAATTAGCCATCTTGGGAAAGTATTGGCCTTTTTTGCATAAACCTGGGTATTCTGTTTAGTTAACACTTTTCCAGGAAAAAAAGAAGGGACCAGCTCTGATCATCAGGAAAGTGTCTGGATTAAGCAAAAACGCAATTTGCAGGAGATGTCTGGGATAGAGCAATGGAGTACCAGCGGGCGCAAAGGCCTCCACATGCTTCATTTTCTTCTGCTCTGCCTTATCATCTCATCTCCAGGCACTTGCTGAAGAACTTCTGTTTGAAACAGAAAAGCCACTGCTCTTAACTTCTGGTGTAAATCAGTCTCCCCAGCTGATCTTCTGCCAACTCTAGAATCTCCTGGACTCTCCGCCTCTCTCCTGAGCATGCCCTGAACAATGTGGACACCCTCTGCGCCCCCTTCCTGAGAACACCCTCAGAAGCCCCGGAGTAGCCTTCCCTCACTCCCATTCCTACTGTGAACAGTGGCTCACTTGGGAGAGCAGAGGCATTTGTCACAGCTTTCATTGCAAAGTTTCAGGAACAACGAAGCTTGCACAGTTTTGAAAGAAAGACCACAGATATCTTCTTGCGGTCACCAAAGCAGAGATTTTCTCTTTGTTTTCAAATGCTGTCTTGCAAAATTTCTCAAGAACAAACATACGTAATCTGACCTTTGAAAACCACTCTCCATTTAAATAGAAATTTACTTACATTATACTTCACACCATTCCTAAAGCTCATTTTATGTTATTTGTAGCTTTTTGTTGTAAGAAGACATTCCAAAGAAAAAGTGGTCATGAATGCTCACACTTCTCTTACTGTGCACTCCCCCCACACACACACATACACAAATTAAACCCGAGTTCAAGTCAGCACGGCTTTTTGTCTCACAGGCTCTCGGTATCAGCCTCATTTTGACAGTAACAACAATAAAAATTTAAACCTGAAGTTAATAAAACCTGATAAGTGTCATGTAATCAGCACGTGGAGGATGAACACTGCTAACGTTACACCAAGTAGTGTGTCGTTACATTGCCTGTCAAATTAAGATCTCCTCATTTCAAGTTCAATTGCTGTGTATGATTTTATAAAATAATTGACATTTTTCAATTTAAGAATATCTACCTTTCCGGGGCGCCTGGGTGGCTCAGTCGTTAAGCGTCTGCCTTCGGCTCAGGTCATGATCCCAGGGTCCTGGGATCGAGCCCCGCATCGGGCTCCCTGCTCGGCGGGAAGCCTGCTTCTCCCTCTCCCACTCCCCCTGCTTGTGTTCCCTCTCTCGCTGTGTCTCTCTCTGTCAAATAAATCAATAAAATCTTAAAAAAAAAAGAATATCTACCTTTCCACCTACTGTCCCCCAATAAAAAATCTTGACAAGCTGCTTAATCATGCAAAAGCTATTAATTGCTTAAAGACCCTTAGGTTGTTTTCAAGCGGTGTTTCCTTCTGATGTTTAAAATGGGAAAATACATACCCCTGCATACCTTTGTGCCTGCTTGATGGTGGTGACATGGTGTCCCGAGTGGTAAACTGCTTTCATCACACTGATCCATTTGCCTTCGTCTATTAACTATCACCTTTACTAACGCGTGTGCAGACTACTGATCACACCTCTGAACCTAGAGGGAGTTCAATCCAGCTTAGGTATGATACAGCTCCCCCAACAGGCAATCGGAAGAGGAAAAGGGGGGGGACTATAAAGACAGGAAAAAAGAGGAGACAAGAATAGGTAAAAATGGAACAGGAGATATTAAAATGGAGAACTTAACTGAAACCTTTGCCAGTGCTTTCAGTAATTCGAGTCATTTGATTCAGTTCCACCAAATTACCGAGAGCATTATCTTTGCACAGAGCATGCTCCAGAAATATGCAGACCCCCAGCTCTGTGAGCTTCAGGCAGCAAAGCTCTGTTAACTGCCTTTTCACTCCTTTAAGGATAGCATCTCCTAGTTTATATTGTATCATCTATTTAGCATGGTGATCTGGCTTCTTCCATTAACATATTTAAAAACAAGATTTTGTTTTATAGCACAAGGAAGAAAGAACTAGAAAGCATGATAGAGTTTTCAAGGGAAAGACAAAGGAAATAAAGGGCTAGCTTTGTTTGGTTTATTAAATTTCAAGGGCTTTGCCCGCCAGTTTGAAAAATGCATGCTATCACCAGTGTGTTTATTAAAAGTGCTACTTTAAATTGCAGATTGAGCAAATGTGAATTCCCCTTGGTAGCTGTAGGTTATTGACTAACAATTATATGAAATTTTTAAATGAAAGGAGGAGGGAAAATAGGAAAAATTTGAAGGACTATAGTTCTAAAAGCTGCTGCTAATTTAAGTAAAATTTAAAATCTAAATGTATGCTTAGTAAAATGTCCAGATTCACAAAGATGCAACATTCTCAAGATCACTCTGCATTTTGATTATTAAAGTCTTTAAAAGTGATGCTCAGAAGGAAATAGCAAAATAGTATAA
Source organism: Neomonachus schauinslandi (assembly GCF_002201575.2). Lineage (NCBI taxonomy): Eukaryota > Metazoa > Chordata > Mammalia > Carnivora > Phocidae > Neomonachus > Neomonachus schauinslandi. Next base: position 26,398,825 of record NC_058410.1, on the reverse strand, counting down.
ACTTTGCTCAATGCTTCCTTGACAGTTTAATACTGATTTAAGAAGGGGGTGGGGAACCTTCCAGAGCGAATGGTTACTTGCTAGCTAACTTGAAAAATACACTTGTTTCAGCACAGAAATAACAAATCTGTTTCTGATTCCAGACATTATTTTCCAAATGCTGCCAAGAAAAGAATCTAAGGAATTCTTTTACATGCACAACATACACGAGACAACTGGAAAGCAGTCTGTGATCTGTTCCAGGATGCATGAGGAGTGAGAGAGCTGAGTTTCTAGTATGAACGGCCCTCATGGGAGCAGAAGCACATGCCTGAGATAGTTCATAGCTGTAATCTCCAACATAACTCTTTGCTATTATTAGACAACCTAAAGGCTTTCCTAAGTCTGTAACTTGTGAAGCAGAAAAGGATAAAGACAGGACCCTACCATGCTGAGCATGCAGGCAGCTGGGATACACCCACTCCATAGAATTTACCACTTTTCCAATCCATGAAACTGGGATTTCTAGATCTCAAATGGCAGTAAGGGCTGAGAAAGGGCAAGAATCTAGTCCAACACACCAAAGCCAGGTTTAAATCCCCAGAGAGAATGCTGACCAGGTAAAACCCAATACTAAACTCAGAAACTAAAGGTCCATGATGCTCATAAAACACAGTGAAATTATTCTTGGACCACAAAAGGATATATGTATTATTCCTCTCCACATTAAGAATGACATTTTTAAAATAATACTTTATTTTCTCAACTTTTATTTTCTAACACTTTATTTTCAACTACATATATAAATTGCTTTGCAATTTTTAAAATTATGTCCCGAATATGACAATGATTCAAAAGTACGTAATTTAGCATGCATCACTTGTGCTATATTAATAAGGGGAAGACTTAGCAACAAAATCCACTTTGGAGAGAGGGAGGATAACAGGAGAATTCTGAAAGACTGAGTCATCCCAAAGACTGAGCTAGCTAATGCAACCATTTAAATTTTGGCTCGCACTGAGATGACTGCAGTGAACCAAGTTTAATTTTGTTTTTTTGTTTTTCCCTTTCTCAGGAGGATAAGAGTTCATGAAGAAAACTGGATCATTTATAGGAAAGAAAAAGGCAACATTTTCTTTAGGGTGACTGACCATAGTGGGTCCATTCTTCACCCTTCTACCTGCACATAAGCTTGCACCGCCATGAGCTTCAAAAGCATCATCAAAGCAGCCACGCTGGATAGTCATTCTTACAGTGTGGCGCTCGCCATTAAATACCTCTTGTAAGGCTACCTTCAATCGTGTGATTTTACACATGGTCTGCTCTAATGGGTTGAACAGTGTCCCCGTAAATCCATGTCCACCAGGAACCTCAGAATGTGGCCTTATTTGGAAAGAGAGTCCTTGCAGATGTCATCACTTAAGATGAGGTCATATTCTGAATTAGGGTGGGCCTGAAATCCAATGACACTTGTCCTTATATAAAAATTACAGAGATACCCCAGGAAGAAGGCCACGTGAAAACAGGGCCACAGATGCTACCACAAGCCAAGAAATACCCGAGGCCACCAGAAACTGGAAGACGCAAGGAAAGACTCTCCGTAAGAGACTTCAGAGGGGAAGGGACCCTGCCAACACCTTGATTTTGGATTCTAGCTTCTAGATTATGAGAGAAGAAATGTCTGTTTTAAGCCACTTACCTACGAGTAACTTGTTACAGAAGCTCTAGGAAACGAATACAGATTTGTCTACTAACCAGTGCCAGTTGGCCAACGCTTTGTTACCAGTCTGCAGCAAGAGTACTACAGGAAGCAAGATTAAATGCTTAAGGACTCCTATAGCTCTTTGACACGGTGCTGACATCACATAGCACATAATGTTGTTTTATAAAGTATCTGTCTGTGATGGATTGGAAATTAAAAGGAACTAAAAACAGTCTTCACAGTTAGAGATGCACTGCGAAGATAATTAATATTTACAAAGAGGAAGCTGGAGTGCCATAATTAAGAAATTTGCATTCTGAATCATTTCAGAGAAACTTGTGTTCCACTCAGTATTGGTGGTAGGAATATTTTAGTCTAATATTTTGAATAGTGTAATCCACGAATGGTTTACAATATACGCACGGTAGTTAGCTGTTAATCATATTATCTGATCAGCCGGAAACTTACTTCCTAGACCATGGTGGATCATTGATGACACAATGAAGGAACAACACACCAGAGCTTTGTTAGCCACAGGGATCTTGGCAGAACTGAAGAGAACATCTTCTCAGAGACTGGGAGCTCAGACACTGTTCACACAAAATGAATGTGGGTGGAGTGAATGGATCTGAGCTACTTCAACGGCAATAATAGAGAGTGACTATAACTATGTGAGTTATAATAGCAGACAGCAATGACAAAGATGACATCTCTCTTCCAAGAAGGCATTTTTTTCTAGCACCAAATCGACCAAAGGCTGAGTAGACATGACTTTAGAAAAAAACAGTCTAAATGGAGAAAGAGGAAACCCTGCAGCAATATGGAAGACCGTCTGATGTGAATGTTTTCTCTCAACAGTTAAAAAAAAAATACGCAGGAACATGATTTACCCAAACGAAGGGCAATCATGTTTTCCTTTAACGTCAGTGCTAATCATAACCACAGACTCAAGAGCCCCTAGAACCTCAGCTAGCCATAGAAATAGGCCAATTAATGAAAGCCTCTGAAAAAGTCTCCAACAGAGGGAAACACAAACATGGTAAGAAACACAAAGCATCCGCAAGTAGCCCTTCATATTCCTGTGTTCAGTCTCACTCACCAGTACTTTCTCATGAGTCTGCCTCATTGGAAGCACGGAAGGGCAACCTAAAAATCATTATTGTAAATCAAGAGGCTATAAATCACAGGAAGAGAGCCAAATGTCGACTGTTGGTCCTGTCTGCTGGCAGATCAGAAAGTGGGCTTTAAAGGGGATGGTGGATTCCTGATTTGAACACACACTTCAGCACAAAAGTACTTGCTTGTCATCACATGCCATTCACTTGACTTTCTAAACTTTCCTAAGTTACCACGGAAACTAAGAGTCCATGAAATTGATAGATTCTTTAATAAAATGAAATTGCTGTTATGGGAATGGGTGGAGACAAATATGCTGAAGCTGCAGAAGTCATACCCTGCAACAACTCCACACCTGCATTCAATTAAAAAATCCTAAACCTTAAGCTATCATTAGATCATAATGATTTCAACTACACTGTGGAAATTACACTAGCTTAGCATACACCCTCCTCCCATAATACTGAATTCTGGCTCGTCATCGTTACTTTTTTTTTTTTTTGAGCAAACAATTTTTTAACAAACAGCATCTGAGAGCCCATAAGTCATTTCACCTAAAATTATTTTTCAGAACTATTCAAATTCATTTCAGTCTTACAGAGCTCTTTAGAAATCCACTGCAACTAGATACTCTCCAATAGCAAGAACTAATTAACTAATTGAACTCTTAGGGAGATAAAAATGTGATGTTCTTGTTTGTTTTTACCCCCTCGATTTCATCAAATGTGTACCACCCATGGAAACAAATACACCAAACTCAAAGTTTCATATTAAAGACTTTGGTGGTTTTTAAGGTGTCAAATTAGAGTGAAATCTGTAAAGGTGGAAACTAGAGAATTCCATGTCTACAACTCATTAATGGGCTTTGTGGACAAAGAAGAAATCAGCAAAGCCAGCCAGCCAGGACCACTTCATTTCCAAAAGCTGAAAAGCTGTCAAGAATTTCCCATCAACAGAATGACATACACTGAAAGATATGAACAAAATAGTCTACTCCGGTTCCAAGAGAATTCATTTTAACTCTTCCATTCCAACAATCTCATAGACAAACACACTCTCAAATGTCTAAATTAATTACATTAAGACAGGAGTTGGAAAAAAAATTAGAGTTTGAAGAAAAAATAATTGCCTAAAAAGAGGAAACACTCCCTAACTAATCAGGGAGTCTCTATATATACTCCTCTGTTCACCATCTTACAGTACTTAGTAAGCACTATCATCTGTACATAGCTAGAACAAGAAGTATGTTCTACAAGAAAATTAATTTCATTCCTGAATTCACACATTAAAGCTTCAAGCAATAGAATCCCTTTCCCCTTCCCATTCACTCTGATCCTTTACAGGAGCAACTTAACCCATAAAAACTTCTCTGGTAGAACTCATATGCTACAACTGTAAACCATTCCTACTTTCATTAAGTTTCCTTAATTCTAAACTTGTAACTACTTTTGTCAATGACAAAACGCATACAAAACACAGAAATATCCTTTCTATCTAAAAGAAAATTCCACCTCCCCAGCAGGAGGTCTTTCTTCCTGTTTGCAACAACAACAAAAGAACAATGACTTTTTCACTTTCATACTTGCAAACTCCCCCAAACTTTGATTTTAATAGTGCTAGCTTAGCCCTGTGACTTAAGACTGATGCCAGATGATGGTTCTCCTAACTAAAACTTCACCACCCAAATGGACCCAAAGCCCCCTCACCTTTCAGGCAGAACATTCTGAAGCAGTTCCATGGAGGGGCCGGTGCTCTACGGTCCCATGGAGCCTGCAGTGCTAGGCACAGCTGTCTCCCAGCCCACCTCCCCACATTCACTGCCAGAGAGTGGGGCACTCAGCCAGCAACTGTGATTACAGGAAGCTACTGCCCAATCCCCGGCTTTCTGGGCTGAGCTGCTGACACCTCCCTATCTCTCATACGCTGTTTCACACCATGGAATCAGCCAGGATCATCTTGGAAAGTGAGGGGCGCCGGGGGTGAGCAGTCACTGTTCACTTAGTCCAGGGCAGAACTGCGTCAGGGCAAGCCCGTTTGTTTGTCTTATCAGCATTTTCCATTGCACCAGATGCAGGACCTCACGTGATCGACAACACAAAAAGGAAATCACTTGATTTGGTTTAACTCTTCGCTATTAATTATGACTCCTATTCTTTGACCTCATTATTCCTTGGTTACTCATATTCTTAACTTTCTTTTTTGTTTTCTGGCGTAGAACAACTCATATACCGGGACATAATTAGCACTAAACATTATGGTGTGAAACTCTGCACACAGCTGTTGGGAGTCAATATAAATGGGTGGGTCTATGTGAAGCACTCAACAGTGTCGAACAAGGAGTAAGCACTGTGGAAGTGCTGACTGTCGTTATTACCACTACCACTGCTAGTAAAAACTGGAGTGTTAGGATACAAATCTGAAGCGTGTTACACTTCCACAGCATTGCCGTTTCTCAGATGAGGAAACAAAGATCAGTCCACTTACGTCGGCATCGGAGGATGTGAATTTCTCACTCAGCTGCAGCCATAATCGGACTGTCCAACCTCTCCTCCATCGAAAAGCTAAATTCACTCGGCTGAGTTCAAGATTACTGTAGAGTTTTTAGCACGGGTTAAAAAGCCATCGAAGTCATTTGACTGCCTATCTAAAGAGAAATGGTCTACAAATGTGGCCTTGGGAGGACCCTGCTTGAAAGTACTGTCTGAACTGTGAGTGCCCTCGAGATGCTCGGAGACTCTCAAACCCCCTGGCCACCGGAAGTGGCCATTGTTTGCAAGGCCCGTTCCTGTGTGCAGGTCTTCCTTTCGACTCCACAGGATGCAGGAAACTGACTCACAGAACCAATCTATCTGTCTGTGTCCTGGGGTGCTCGCTGCAGCCCTTGTGACATGGCGTAGATACTCTGTGTCTTTTGGCTTTTAACACACAGTTCAGCACACCCTCATTTGGCTTCCACTCCTTGTCTTCCAGTATTACCAGCAGTGCCTGGTTAATAAGTTCCCTACCGTGAGGAAGTCATTGCACTAGTTGCTATGACCACAAAGAAATGTTAAGGGGTCCCCAGCCAGAAGCGGCCGGGTTGAAAAAAACCTGCATGTGGAATGACAAGCAGTGATATTAACTCTTAGAACAGAATGGGAAGGAACCTTATCGCTCATCCCATCTGGTGAAAGGGTTCAGAGATGAGGTGATTTGCCCAACTAACCGGCAGCAAGCTGAGTCAAGATCAAAATCAAGCCACCTGATCTACCTTTTCCATCTCACTACATGACCCTCCCCACAGATGGGGAGAGTCATTCCTTGTCCTTTCCTGTTTTGAGGGGTCTCATGTGCAATTTACGAATTACACAGGTATTCCTGAAAGTATTCTTTTGGGTTGGATTCAGCTTTTTAAGTTGCACACACAGAGAGAGAACTTCTACAGGTTGGAGAATTAAGACTTCGAACACAAGTCAATGCACAGTTTGGGGGGCTTATATGCTTTTATCAGCACTCCGAATACTCACAGTCAAACCTTTCCATATAGAGGCGACTTTATATGCTAGGAAGAATACTGAACTGGAAAGCAAAGAGAACCTGATTGCAGCCACATCTATACCATTATCCAGCTGGTCTCTACAGCAATTCCTGAGCTGTAAACATGCGCACTGAATGAGGGAACTAAATTAACTCTAAGATTCAAGCCTCTGAAGGGAGCTCGGCCCTGTGGGCATCTTGATTTCGGACTTCTGGTCTCTGGAATTGTGACAGAATAAATTTCTGTTGTTTTAAGTCACCCATTTGTTGTAATTCGTTACAGCAGCCCCAGGAAACTAATACACTTAATAAGGTAAGCATTCTGGGAGAAAGGGAACAATCTTTTTCTCCTTTTAAACTAACTTCAATTTATCATTATATGGGCTTAAAACCTGTTTCTTCCATGCCACTGTGGCTAAATTTTTACTGGAAAAAAAAAAAATCTTCCTATAACACTCTTAGACAGCACGAATACCATCTTCTATTAAATTAATGAAATTACAGGTATTACCAATCTGAAAAGGTCACAGCATTAAAAATCAAGCCATGGAAACGGAAGATGCTCTTATTAATATCAAATATAAAATTACATATAGATATTTTTAAAATTCCTTATTTTCACCATCAAACAACTGTGAATATGTTTGAGAAATAAAACATGAAAAGGCACACTGTTCAATCTAGGGGGGAAAAAATAAGAACTACCCGTGAAAATGATTACGATCTGTCACCACCGATGAGTGCTACTAAGAAGCCTGCATGAGGGGAGTGGGCCTGGGATGATGGATGCAGAATCCTCCGTCCTCTGGACAGGACACAGGTGCCTTTGTCAGCCATGACCTTAGAGCACAACCATTTCTCTCCCTTGGAGGATTACAACATCCAGCATCATGCTGAAGTTTAACATTATTCTCTCTGCCAGAGGGAGTGGTAGCCACACAAACAGCCAAAAATTTTTCAGATCCTTACATCTTCCAAACCACTCCAGTGCTATGCAATTTGTTGCTTTAAAAAAAAAAAAATGCTGTTGTTTCAATAAAATAGTGAGGATATGAGTAAGTTAGGAATTAATTTATATGATACATAGAATTAGTGGCTCTAGATAGGCTCAAAATTCTACTTTGCTCCTGGCAGAACACAAGATGGACTTATACAAGAAAAACAGGCAAACCAGGTTTTCTTTCGATGCATCTTGACCCTTACTCTTACCAAAAAAGTCAGACAAAGATGAAAAAACCCTTTCTGCACCCATTCCAGAGTTTGTTTCACTCAAACTAAAGAAGTATTCCACCAGGTACGAAGGCCTGTCTTCATACCTCCATCTCTAGGCATGCATCTCAGTGCTTTAAAATCAGAGGAGATTAAAGACAGATTCCCAAACACCATGTTCCATTTTCCCCTAAACTACAAGAGACTGAAGATGCTGAAACCCTCTGACACTTTTTAATATTAGAATGACCAGAGAGGAAGCCCCTTCGGTAGCCAGGGCTAAGCGGCACCATCTGAACATCTTTCAAAAGATTTCGTCATTCCCAGCTCCTTCCCTAGCCTATAGTATTTCAGCTTTTACCAACATTCTGAGTTTTTCTGTATGTTTATTACTACCACAGGCCCAAAAGAAAGAAGAAAAAATACGATAGCATTATAACTTTAAGTTGGCTAATTTCACGTTTTCCCTGGCTAGCTCCCCTACTTCAGTGCCCCAGTCTGGCCACTTCTGTAGCAGGGTTAGTTCATCCTACAAAAACCTGGACACGGGTCTTTGTTCTAGACATGACATCACGGCCAAGAAAGCAGCCCTCGTTTGGCTCCTTACCGTGAAATCCGTCTCTCATCTCATTCATGCCCACCCTGGCTCTCCTAACAGCCAAATGAATTGATTTTGTTTTTGTTAAGAACTCTTGGGTCCCTCTGGTTCTTTTTTCCCAGGGAATGTAATAATGAGTTTCCAAGATGACCTGAGCTCTTAGCTTGGATGATCTTACAGCCTTTCCTGATCTCTCTTAGCTGTGCAGACTTGCCCTAGTTCCACTGCCATCCACTGGGCTCCTATCTGTAACTCCATCCACTACCTTAGAAACACAGCCCACCTCGTGAGTAACAGCAGCCGGGAGGGGGCTTTACTGTGCAGCCTTGCTCCATCCTTCCTGCCTGATGAGCTTCCAAAGGTACTACCCATGGCTGAGATGTTTCTCCAAGGTATAACACTTCCTGATGCCTTTATAGTAGTTTATTTTTTCTTTCTAAATCTGATCTCTTAATCCGCTTTCATATTTACTACACCTCTCCAAAAGAGCTCCAGTTGCTCTATTCTCTCCTTTAGGAAAATAATAATAATAATAATAATAATAACAGCAATAGTAATGTTTCCACTAATGTAAAAAAACACAAGGTAAGAATAAACCCCAAATTCCTCATCTAGCAATAAAAGCCCATGTGACACTTGGACTCAATTCTTTCCCCCAAATTATCTGGCCATTTCCCCCTTCAAGGGACCCTGTCAGCAGGCTTTGTGCCATATTCCATACGGCTTCATACCTCCACTGTCTTTGCTCAGACAATCATTTCCTTGATCTGAAATGCAGCCCCCACCCCCACCGCCTGTTTTGACTTCTCTTAAGCCTTTGGAGCATGCTCCTCTCAATCAATCTCTCCTTGCACTAAGTCACCATGGCACTTTTTTTAATGCAGCAATCATAGTGTCTCAATTCTGTCTGCCCACCTACAGTGAGCAGTCCTCAAAGTAGGGACCTGCTCATTCTCACTTAACCTCCAATACCCCATAGGATACCTGAAACAGAACAGATGGTCAATGTTTGTAGCACAAACCACAATTATTATCACGTCCATATTTCATCCAAAAGCAAAATAGTAGGAAGTGTATAAAACCTGGATGAGATATATATCCAATAGCATAATGATTGCTATGAGACATCATAAAAATATTTAACATAGTCCTTAAAATTAAATAGATACTATTTTCCCTACATATAACTATACTGAAACTCCTTATTAAATAATAGTTACTGGGGCACCTGGGTGGCTCAGTAGTTAAAAGCGTCTGCCTTCGGCTCAGGTCATGATCCCAGGGTCCTAGGATCGAGCCCCGCGTGGGGCTCCCTGCTCCGCAGGAAGCCTGCTTCTCCCTCTCCCACTCCCCCTGCTTGTGTTCCCTCTCTTGCTTTGTCTCTTTCTGTCAAATAAATAAATAAAATCTTTTTTAAAATAAATAAATAAATAATAGTTACTGATCATTAATAGTTAAACTGGTGGTAGAATTTTTATAAATCATCATTTCTTTTTTTTAAGATTTTATTTATTTATTTGAAAGAGAGAGAGCACAAGCAGAGGGAGTGGCAGGCAGAGGGAGAAGCAGACTCCCCACTGAGCAGAGAGCTCGATGTAAGACTGGATCCCAGGACCCTGGGATCATGACCTGAGCCGAAGGCAGACGCTTAACCGACTGAGCCACCCAGGTGTCCCTAAATCATCATTTCTTTAACAGCCTATCACAATATATAAAAGTATCAAATCATTATATTGTAGACCTCAAGCTAATATAATGTTATATGCAAATTATGTCTCAATAAAAAAATACACCATAAAAAAAGGCTAATAGTCTAAAGAGGCCTCATTTTCAAACCCACAAACACAAATACCATCTTCTCTGAAGGCAAGTTCTCCAAAAAACTCAGAAAGCAGTTTTTCCTATTCTCATTCAGCCTAATTAAATGTTTGAAGGAATCACGGGAATGGAAAAGAAAAAAAAAATGTTTTTGAAAGTATCCATACAAGAATGTTGAAGTTAGGTGTCCAGCTGGAGGGAGGATATCAAAAGATATCATAATAATGACCCCAAATCCCCTTTCCTAGTGAACTTATGATGAAACATATTATAGGAGAAAAACAAAACCCCCAGAGTCTAAAAGTCATTTTCTTAAAGCTTTGCCATTGTCAATATGCCTAACGTGCACATTTGGAGAGTCTAAGTTTAAAACACATAAAAATAACCTCATATCCTTTCATGCTGTATATTTCAGCAATGAGTAACTTCCAAAATAAACATATCAATGGCAACCCCCTCAAAAAAAAAAAAAAAAAAAGCCAACCTAAAATAAAGAGGTCATTTGTATCATTTTCCCCTAAACATCTGCGTAATGGGAGGAAGTTGAAACAATAACCAACCTTCAGCCTCAGAAACAGGTGCAACTCTTCTGCCCACAAAATTACTCTCCTCAATCATTCTAAAGAGAAGTCAGTCTACAAATCAGGATTACTCAAGATCATGTACCAGCCAACCAAGAGGAACACAAGTTCTGCCACAATTTACTTGTTAATAAAACAGAAGCCCATAACCAGAGAGTAACTGGACTGTTACTATCTTTAATCATCAAGCAAAAAGATAAAAATTTAAAGGAAGATGTACCAAGTTAAAATGCCCAGGCTCCTGCGAATTTCTGCACAGATAACTGAATACTTTCTCTAATGTTTAAGTTACTTAAGACTTATAAGTTTGGGGCGCCTGGGTGGCTCAGTCGTTAAGCGTCTGCCTTCGGCTCAGGTCATGATTCCAGGGTCCTGGGATTGAGCCCCACATCGGGCTCCCTGCTCCGCGGGAAGCCTGCTTCTCCCTCTCCCACTCCTCCTGCTTGTGTTCCTGCTCTCACTCTCTCTCTGTCAAATAAATAAATAAAATCTTAAAAAAAAAAAAAAGACTTTTAAGTTTGAAACATTTTATTTTATAGCCAATGATACATTTGAAAAACTCGAAGTTCTATAAACAACTAGAGGATTTCCATTAAAAAAAGGTAGTTTATTTCTGAAATCACATCCTCCAACTTGGGACCCACTTAAAAACTGTGGTGACAAGGCTTAAAGGAAGGAGCTGATCATTTCCCATTCAAGTGCCAAGTCTTAGGAGCAGCCAGGCCCTTTGAAACTCCAGGAATAGCCAGTTATTTCAAGACCCATAGGATTTACAACAATAATGGTCGGAGGAAACCACACCATTTAGGCTCCCTCCGTCTTTTTCCCTGTCCTTAGGAGTTTAAAAATAAGCAATAAAATGATTCTTCACATTGGCAGACCAATTTGAGGGTGGTGTCTCGCCCTGGTGCATGATAATCACAGAGTTACAAGCGCCACAGAGAACACAGCAAGCCACAGAAATGGAGAGGATCTTTTCTGATCCTCCTCTTTGATTGTGCTAAATAGATCTAAGCCTTTTCCTTCCTTGTTTTTGTTTTACCTCTTCCTCTTTTCCTCCCTCCTCCTTCACTCTCTCCCTGCGTGTCTTTCTCTCCCTCTCTTGCCCTCTCCCTTCTCTGGGTAACATCAGTAAAGGTAAGTCCCAATGGAAGTCACTACAATTCTGTCGATGTAATGGCTGGCATTTACTTTGTGTTCTATCTTTATTTAATACATCTCTGCAAATTCAGCTATTAATGACAATAAATCTATGGCCCCCTCAAGAGGAAAAAAGTTATATGCCAAAAATAGAATACTACGTTTAAAGTTTTAAAATGCACTTCTTTTGAGGCAGATGTGCTTCTGACAGCTCTATTTAGTTATCTACTGTCTCTAAGGACTTCAGTTCATCATACAAAAGAAAGGTGACAGCCCAAGGCCCTTGGGGTTTTCTGTTTGGTTTTTGGTGTGTGTGTGTGGGAGGGGAGGGCAGTTTACTCTGGGATTTTTCCTTCAATTCTTTGAAAGCTAAATGAATTTTTACTTTTGTGAGGGAATAAAAGTGACACCAGAGAGCCTGTTTTCAAGGCTGATGTTGTCCCTCTTCTGCCTTTGCCATCATTAGTAAGTTGCCTATCTTCTGCAGATCTACTTAAGAAAACTTTCTGTGTGCTACAGAGTGAATGAAAAGCTTCCAAAACCCGCTCTGTGAAGGTCAAGCGACAGATTCCTTTGCTGACCTTACAGAGCCATCAGGAATGTCAAAATTAAAGAAACGAAGGGAAAGGAACAAAATCTCAAAATCACTGAAGAGAGGAGAAAGGAAAGTGAGGACACAGCCTAATTGGGCCACGGTCTGCTAAACGGTCTGGAGCCAACTATCTGGATCCTCGCTTATCTGTCCAACAAGGAAGCTGACAGAGTCCTCTCAGAGGTTCCTCCCGGCCCTAACAGGTTAGTCTTGTTTTGTTAAGGTAACTGCATGGATCCCCTCATAGCTCCAATTCAGAGATTATATATAAATACTTACTAAAATGCTCTTAAATGACACTAAGAGGGGAAACTATATGGTCACTACTTCTAAATAATTGTTAAAGTTGAGTTTTCAAATCAGGTATACACAAAACAGACTTATTTGAAATTTCACTTTATCTGAAAAGAAAGACGTCTTTACAATTATTATCTCTGAGACTTTACAACCAAAACATAGAATAACTATATTGGGTATCAAAAGCTTTTGTTTTGACATCAGGAGTGAGGATCTTTTATTCATTCTCTAATATTTGGAGAATGAGAGAAAGGATAACAGTGCTTTTTGAAATTGTTAACTTTTCTCTGGGCCTCATTTCTTTAGTCACAGGAACAAAAAATTTTTAACTCTACTTTCAACTTATTCAAATTGCATCCCCACATTTTTGGAGCTATCCTGTGTACAAATCTAAGTATTCACTGAGCTACTACTATGGGCCTAGGATGCAAAATGGGGACTGCAGCATTTCAAATAGACTATTAAAAGATGATGTTAATTCTGAGTATTGGGATATTAGTGGTTTATTAAGAAATTCACAGGAAAGACAGAGAGTCAGATCAGCTTTTTCAGTCACATTTTATGTAACTCCCATATTCAGTGGAGAAGAGTTGGTTTCAGTCACAGAAATATGGTCTCATCTTTACCATTTTTTTTTCATCTTCACCATTTTTTTTTTTATTTTTTGAAGCAGATGATGGGAAGATATGAAATTGAATATCTGAGGAGGCAATTCCAACCATATGAAAAACAAGAAAATATATGTGGCGTCCAAATACCAGCTGGGATGAAGAGAGGAGAGGGAGAAGAGAATGAGGACATAAACGTTATTAGAGAAAGTGGTTAGTGGTGAAACCCAGCTTAAAAGCAGCAAAGCTACACTTGCTTATTAAGTCAATCAATGCAGTAATCCTACTTGAAAACTCAGAGTGATTTCATAGATGTGTTTAAAACATAATGTTTACAAAAAGAACTGGGATGCCCAAATATAGTCACAATTTCATCACATTAATGCAAACATGTGCTTTATTCAACTGTACTAAGAAGAAAAGCCAACAGAAGATAAACATGTAAAAAACATATTTACATACGACAGTCATGTCCTACTTATCAAGAGATCACTTTTCCGACAAACTCAACCATGCAAAATACGGCCAAAAAGTAAGAAGCCCAAATGGTCTCTGACCAGAGAGCATCACTCACAGGATTATGGCTCAGGAACTCATTACCATCTTTTGAGACCAATCCTGTTGCAATAAACTGGATTGCCCAGACCCTCCACACCAGGTAACAAATGAGAAATAGCAAATCAGAGGGCGGCAAGGACACAAGGCGGGCACAACCACCTGCAGAAAGAGAGCTGACAACCTTACAGCAAGGGTGGCACAGTCAGGAGGCAGTGGAGACCCACTTCATGCCAAGGCGAAGATCCTTACAAATCTCAAGAGCCACCAGGGTGTCATCAGGTTCTCACAGGCTCAGCTGACTATTCCCGGTGACACCAAAACATCAAAACAAGGTTCGACTGCACTGAGGATTGAGCAGAGCTATCAAACGGTGTCATGGAAAGAGTGTGGGACTACGTCACAAGAAGGGACTCAAATCTAACCAATGCCAGTATTATCTACACGGCTTCAGGCAAGTCACCTAATCTTTCAGGGACTGCTTTCTTGCCACAAAAGGGGATAATGCCATCTGTTCTGCCCATCTCACAGGACTGTCGTAACAGTGGAATAAGGCCATAGCTGTGTGAATACTGTGTAAACCATAACCTGCAAACAGACTCTATCTGCAGAGTCTACCGTGGAATGATGTTCATAAAAAATATTTTTAATCGTTTTAAAATTCTGAAAGATGAATGAGGCAAGCTTCTGTTATACGAAAATACAAATAAATAAAAGGCATGTTCTTCTAACATTTTATATAAGCTAACATGTAGTCCATATGATCACAATTTAGAAAAGTATCTCTAACCAATTACCAGTTTTTTACAGTAACCTTATGTTTCAAAGAAAATGCAGCTTTCCCTCCGATTCAGACATCGGATGTCTGACAGAGGTAGGCTAGATTCCAACAATTCGAAAGTGAAGTTAAATGGCCTCAAATTCTCAACAGATTTTCCTCTAAGGGGGACAGACAGTAGGCCAGTAAGCATAATGACAGAGAAATGTCCAGAATAAGGCAGAAATTCGTCAGACATTGCTATTCATGAGTTTTCCCTTGGGTGGGTTAGCAGGTGTGCGTGTGTGGCCAAGGGCAGGCTCTGTGACACTGAGCTCCATCAGGCAACAAGGCTGACACCGGAAATCATTCAGTCCTGCCTAATTGTTGAGCATTTACCCTTATTCACTGACGTGGTCGTGGGCGAGGGGCACAGAGGTCAACCTAGAAGAGGACTTATTGCGGTGAATGCTTACAAACGCATGATCATAAGTCAGATCTCAGAGCAGATGATTTCTGGGACATACCACAAATCCACACTGCATCTCGAGACACCTCAGATATGCAAGACCTTTCTAGCACACTGATAGGACGATGGACTATTCACAGAAACGCCATCATAGTTGTAACATTCACAATGTAAACATTGTGAAGGAGCGACCTGGTACACAAACATATTAAGAACCTACCAAAAGAAGTGACGTCTACTGAAAGCAGCGTTCTGCCAACTGAAGGTTGTGACCTAATAAGGGACTCATCACTTCAGTAGGTCAGGACTGACATTTTCTGCCTAATAACATAGAATAAAACAAAAGAGAAAACAGCATCACATGGAGTCATGCAATAATGAAGTATCTTCGTAAAACTTTTGCTTCATTTTATGTGTGTGTGTGTTCAGTTGACCCTTGAACAACACAGGGATTAAGTGTCCCAACTCCTCCCCCCACTCCCCCAATCCCACACAGTTGAAAATCTTTGTGTAACTTCTGAACTCCCCAATAATTTAACGACTAAATAGCCTACTATTGACTGGAAACCTTACCAATTACATAAAGTCAATTAATACATATTTTGGATGTTATATGTATTATATGCTGTATTCTTACGTTAAAGTAAGCTAGAGAAAAGAAAACATTATTAAGAAAAACATAAGGGAGAGAAAATACATTTATAGTACTGTATTGTAATTTATCAGAAAAAAGTCCACATATAAGGGGGCCCATGCAATTCAAACCCATGTTGTTCAAGGGTCAGCTGTATATGCAATGTGTGGAGTATAAACCAATCTAAAGTGTACTTATTACTCCAGACACAGGCAAAACTTTTGAAAGTCACTGACTTAAAAAGTCAACTCTAATTAAACTTTTCTGGCACTGAAAAACTCAAGACATTCACACTACAGTTCCACTAAGATTCTTTACTCCATCCCAAAGAAGCATTTGTTATAGAACAACCTAGCTCAACTTGCTCAGAAATTAGAGGAAATTTTACTAACTGGATTTTTGTTCCAACCTTTATTAGTTGGATTTGACATATAACCTTCAAGCTGATTTCTAAAATCAGCTATGGAACTTTTCCATGGTTCCAGGGACATAAGCACACAGATCAAGTGGATAAACTAACACATACCCTAGTGTGTGGGACGTAACCAAGGTCTGATGATCCGAAGGAATGCTGATGGAGAAAAATCCCAACCTTGCCAGCTTCAGAAAACATCAGTAGCACACAAGAATGCCCCAAATGCAACAAGGTGTCTCAAAAAAGGCTTACAAATCAAACAGACGTGGGATCTTTAGGACAGAACGACATGCAGGCATTCATACTTAAGGAAAAAGAACTGGAGAGCCAGCAAAAAAGAAAAATAATTAAAAGATCTTTTTGTAGGAATAGAGTGTGTTGACTAACTCTGCAATAAAATTAAGGTAAAAATCAAAGTTCTTTTTCCAGGAAGTCAAAGCACCCTATGTACTTTCTGTTGGTGAAAAGACTGTGTAAATAAATAACTACCAGTCAAGATGACCACAGCAACCAGGCCAACACCAGCCACAACCACCCACCAAGATAAATTCACAAAATGTCTTTTGTATGCTTTGTAAGAGAATCACCAACGGGTCAAGACTGAAGCAGTACACACCTGTGTTCAGGTAGGAATTCTGGTTTATCTCAAAATGTAATCCAGAAACATCCGACACCCCATTTCTACTTCAGCTGAGGCGTTTCCAGTTACAGAGTAAAAGAGAACCTTCAGAAATAGGAGCCAGGGAACTGTACCAACAATAAAATATATTCTCACTCTCTTTTAAAGTTTACTGAAAAGAAAAAAAAAAAATCAAGTGATACGGTTTATTGAAATCTCAACTGCTGGTGGCTTTTACTTATAAATGGGGTTTTTTTTCTTAGAGAAGGATAAACATATATTGAACCCAATTGGATAATTTACATGTGCCACTAAAATTATTTTAACCAATGAACAGATGAGCCTTTATCCTTGTCCCACACCTTTTCAACCATGTATAGAAACTTCATTAAGCTAGGTCTTGAAAACAAACAACCCCAAAATATTACAAGTGTACAATTAGTTGTGCAAACAGCATATTCAGAAACTTGACCAAGTCCCGGGAGACTGCCCTCACTTTACTGATTTAGAAGATGGGATCAGAAAACTGTTAGCAGAGGGGAGGCAGCCTGGAGGAGTACGGAGACTTGTTAGCTTTTCTCTCCTTATAACCTATCCCAGCTCCTGCCCTCCTCCAATCTACTGCCACCTTCTCCCATTATCTTCCACTCATTACCCGTCCCCAACACACGTTTTCAAAAGTAGGACATGAAAATGACAGAGTGGAGTCACTCTTTGTCCCCCAGCCTTAATGAGTGCCCGCTCTAAGGAAAGCCGTATGTGCGGTGTCACTCCAGGTTGCTCACAATTCAAGCCATTTTGTCTTTGAATCTGAGAGAGCCTCACTCCTCTAATGTGGCTTTCTCAAGACACTGCTCTATATCAGGTCTACCAGGCAATAGAAGCGCTCAAAACACAGGAATCAGTAAGACAAACCCAGATCGTGAGAATGAGTCTAGGAAAGGGAAGTACTGGCCAGGAAGGGGGGAGGGGAGAAGGGGGAGGGGGAACGGAATGGGACAGCACTAGCTGGGAGCTGATTTTTCTGAAAAGCTCCCCCCCCAGGGAGACCGTCTCAGACACCTGATAGGCAAGTGCCCACCATGTACCATACATATTTAAACAGCCAAAATGTTATGTATCCAGCAGGGTGATGGGTTCTGGCAAGAACTAAGTAAATAATCACTGGCTTAATGTCTCTGTAACTAGTCAGTCATCAAATGTCAACTATAAATGACAGAGAACAATCTGTGATGCCAAATTCAGTAGTACAGAAAAGAGAGGTTCACTAGGGCTGAAGAGGGACAGACCCCAGAGACATCACTGCAACCAGCTTACCCCCCACCCCCGCCCAGCCTCACATAAAGCTCCGTATATGGACAATATGTATGCTGATTATATGTAAGTTTTCCAATCACATTTACTAAGACAGTGATCACCATAAATATCATCTTTAATTAGGGAGGTTAGAAATACAATGTGAAGACTACCCACATTTCATAAAGCTAGAAAACATAACCATGCCTGTGAAAATCCCAGATGTTGTGCGACACTAACAAGTAACTATTAAATCCTACAACTCCCCTTAATAAAGAAAGCCTCACATGAAAATCTGTAGTTCCATAACTGCTTTTCCTCATGTACCTGTATAATTGCTTTCACCAGCACTTTGTCGCTTCTCAGCTTCTAAGACCCCTAAGGTGATCAGGCTTGAGTCCAGGTTCTAGTTCCTATGCTCCAATCCATTCTGTGGGCCATAACCAAGCAGTTTCCCCTTAACATTGCCTTGACCATGTGTTCACACAAGAAATACCTACTCAACTATCTTGCAAAGTGCAAGACACTGGATAAGACAGACTAGAGTTCAAAGAGCTTCAAATTCAGGTAAAGTATGAAGCACATGCCCAAAGAATCTCAAAGCAGAGCATGTGCCCTTGAAGCAGAAGATATTGCGTCTAAGACCCCAAGATGCTATCAACGTCCTTGCTCTTTCTGAAGATAGACACTTGGTTCCCAGTCTCACCACATCTAAGTTTCTCTACCCAGTTTTCAGTTCTCCCTAATGACCCTTCCTTGCTATCAAACTATTATTTTTATTGAATACTTAAGTATCCAGGCAATATTTATTAAATGAGTTCATTCACATAATGTGTTATTAATAGTGTCTAGCCATGGCAAGCCCTCATTAAATGTTAGCTATTGTTAATACTTATGGGCAGCTGGACTGATTTAGACACAACTTTCAATTTAGTATTTTAATCATTTCAGGATTTGACATTAAAACCGTGGTATATATTGCTTGAAGAATTATGTAAAGGAGATGGCAGTTTCCAGCTGGGTTGCCTAGGTTATACAAATACTCTAAAAGCACTTATTTCTAAACTGAAAATTCTACAGAATAGTATATTCTGTACCAGGATAAAGACATCTTTTGACTTGATTGACTATCAGTAGTGAAGAGATTGCCAATCCCTCAGACGGTACCATTAGATACAACCAGACCCAATTGGTAAGCTGATACAGTATCTATAAACATACACTCATTTATTCAAGAAGTAAGCTGCACCTGCTACCCATATGTGTGACGAATTGATATTATCCTATTTTATCGAAATGAAAACTAGAGTTTAAACAGATGATGTGACTTGCTCCAGGCCCCATTATTAGCAAGTGACAGAAGCAAAACATCAGATTTCCTGACCTTGACCTAGTGCTCCTTGTATCATTCATTCTCTCTTTCAACTAAAATTTATTGAATACCTACTATGTGCCAGGCTTGGGGAAACACTGGTTACCAAAACATACCCCCCCCCCAAAAAAAAAATCTCTCCTGTCTTAGAGGTTAAATTCTAGTTTTAGGAGACAGTACTGAAAATAAATACAGTTGACCCCTGAGCAACAGGACTTTGAACTGTGCAGGTCCATTTAAATGTGGATTCTTTTCAATAAATACAGTACTATAGGGGCATCTGGGTGGCTCAGTCGTTAAGCGTCTGCCTTCAGCTCAGGTCATGATCCCAGGGTCCTGGGATCGAGCCCTGCATCGGGCTCCCTGCTTGGCAGGAAGCCTGCTTCTCCCTCTCCCACTCCCCCTGCTTGTGTTCCTGCTCTCACTATCTCTCTCTCTCTGTCAAATAAATAAATAAAATCTTAAAAAAAAAAAATACAGTACTATAAATGTATTTTCTCTTCCTTATGATTTTCTTATGATTTTCTTTTCTTTCGCTTACTTTAAGAATACAGTATGTGATACATGTAATATACAAAATATGTCAATCAACTCTTTATCTTAGAGGTAAGGCTTCTGGTCAAAAATAGGCTATGAGTAGCTAAGTTTGGAGGGAGTCAAAAGTTATACGGGGATTTTTGACTGCACAGGGGTCAGCACCCCTCACCCTTGTCTTGTTCAAGGGTCAACTGTACGTAAAGTATATAGTATATCAGATGGTGGTAAGTGCTTTGGAGAAAAACAGAGATGGGAATAGAAAGGTTAGGATGAGGGTCAGAGGTGACATAGGGTCACTCAGATGACTTCTGAGCAAAGAGCTGAAAGAGGAGAGGGAGGGAGCAGTGTGCATAGCTGGGACTCTGGGTGGAGGGGACGGTCAAGTCGCAGGGCACGTTCTAAACAGCAAGGGGCCTGGTGTGACTTAGAGGACAGTGAGGGGAAAGCGCAGGTGATGCAGCTGGGGAAGCAGATGGTGTAGGACCGCACAGCACACTGTAAAGACTAGTTATCAAGCTGCCTGAGAAGGAAAGCCACTGAAGGGTTTTAAGCAGTGAAGTTAACATGACATGACTTAACATTTGATGTTCTGCAAGATCACTGAGGCTTCCCGGGCAAGATTAGCCTTACTTGGGGTGGGGGGAGGCCGGAGGCGGGGAGAGCAAGGGTGGAAGCGGGAAAGCGGTGGAGAAGACCGCAGGAGCACCCTGCTGCCTCGCCTTACCAGACATGGCATCATCCCCTCTCATACCTCCTCTCTGTGTCCTAAGCCAACTTCCCGAATGGCCCAAACCGTCGTGATCAAATGTTTCTTCGAAGCATTTGATCCACACACAGTGTGAGTGAGCAACAGGAAACAGCAGACTGCCACCAAAATTATGTTGCCACACAGGGAACGCTTTCTTTTGCTACCCTCAAAAAACTTCAGGGTTGGGAGCCCTTGTGAGGTGACATTCGTCAGTACACTGGACAAAGGAACCATGCTACCGGTACCCCACCCTCGTTTGGCATGGTGGCCTCTGCAAACAGCACTATTAACAGGGTCCCAGGTGAGTTATGGTCACCCAGTCAGCAACCATTTATTGAGCACTTAGCCTTGGGAATAAAGAAGATAGTAAGTAAGACCTGGTCTCTGTCCTAAAAAAGTTCACAGTCTAGCTGAAGACATAGACACATAAAATATAAATAAAAATATAAATATCATCCAGCATAATTACCAAGGTCTGTAGAAGGCGAAGAAATAACATAGAGAAAGGAGCATCAGCTCTGCCCCTGGAGGATTAGGGAAGGCTTCACAGAGCTCTAAAGAAAGCAGAGAAGGACGAGCAGAAAGCCAGCAGGCAGAGGCGAGGACTGGAGCCTGGTGGCACAGGGCATGGGAGATACACTGTGGCATGGTGAAGGAGCATTGCATCCATTTGCTACTTGGGGAGTTAAAAAGGGCAGGGGATGGGGAGGGTCAGAGGGGCAGGGTCTATGCTGCTTTAAGTGAGATAGGCTTCATTTTTTAGGCAATGGGGAGCTACACGAGAGTGACTCTATTATATTTGCATTTGGGGAAGATGACTCTAATTACAGTGTAGACTCAAGGATGGCTCAAAGGAAGACAAGAGTAAAGGTAACAAGAAAGAGTAGATGACCACTCAGAAGACCACTCAGAAGGCCAGGTAAGAGCAGAGGAAGGCCTGAACGACAGCTTGGATGGATAGGAAGGTGCAGACGCGATACAGACGCGATAGACCTGGAGGAGATAAAACTGATAAGGCTGGGGTTAACTGAAGTATTTCAAAGGCAATAGTGTCATTAAAAAAACCTTTATTTAAAACTTTGATAGAAAATATTATGGTTAAACCAAAAACCCTTGAAATTACATAGAAATAAAACACATTCTACAACAATTGCAAGAGACTTATAAAAATTAACCCTAATTAATGTGCAGGGTCTTTTGAAATTATTTTTTTAAAAAAACTGTTTGAAAAGAACAATCTCAAAAAAGTTTTCAAAACTGAGCAGACATTTCCATGAAGAACATAGATTACTAACTTCTAAATGAATGCTCTGACAATAAGTTACTTCTTCTAATACTCTATTTCTAGTAATCTAAGTGTCTAATCCTCAAATAAATCCACAAACTTTTTAAGACAAGTAAGTAAAGGAAGGATATGAGATAAAAAACATCATTTCAATGGAACTTCATCAATTTAATAACAAATAAGATCATTTTGCAATAAAACAAGGCAGTGAAACAACAGAGATTCCCATCTTCAAAAGAAAAAAATAATCAAAGGTCAATGAAGGGCAGTTTCAATGAACCAGATAAAATATTAAGTGGCACTCACTGTTTGTCTCTTTCACAGAATGTCAGCTTTGGTAGAAAGTAAGAAGGAAAACATTACATTCACTGCACCGAGAATATTCTCATCCCTTTTATTAAGACTCCAAGATAAACTCCACTTAGCTCTTTTGCCAATGTACATGGTGACCCTCCAAATAAATATTACTTATTTATCTAGTTTTACTCTCAAATTCAGGGGGCTACTTTAGCAATATTTGCCATTACTTTTTAGGTTTCTTTAATGCCACGAAGAAAATACCCTTAAATCCCAACATTCTAAAGATTTTGTGATCAGAAATAAATCACAGCTATATTCATGGGAACAGGATCTCGACCTTGCAGCTTTTGGTCTTTCATGCCATTTTTTTCTCTGTTGTAATATCTGAAATCATTGCTAATCTAATTCTGCCCAAGGATCCTGTTTTCTGCAACTATTTTATTAGGGAGGACACTGGGATGAAATTACTTGAAATATAGCCAACTCCCACACTCAACAATTGATTATCTAGTGTATGGATTATTCATTATCCTTAATGCCTAGTAAGGCCATTCTCTGGTTATTTTTTTGTATTTCCTGGGATAGAAAGGAACTGAAATTCAAATGATTCAAATTTGGTAATGTTATTAGCACATATGATAAAAGTTCTGAAGAAGAGAATGAAAGTATTGTTTAAATCGAGGCTTTGCATGTCAATTACCCTCTCTATGCGCCGACCTGCCAATACCAGGATCATCAATCACGCCTCTGCCCAGCTGAACAGAGCGGGAGATACAACAAAACATGCTCTGCTCAATGACAGGCTACCCCATTATTATTCCACCTCTTTTGCTTTTATTTGACAAGAGAAGGGTAAGTGAGCAAGATGGGGGAGCACAGAATAAATACTAGTCATTAGTTTCCCTTGAGAACCTTCCACAGTGCTGGAAACAAAGCAGGAGCTCATTAAATGTTGTGCAAATCAATGCTAACAGCCAGACGACCATGCAAAACATGAAAATGCTCAAGATAAAGTTTCTTTATCTGGACCTTCTCATTTAAGACATTCATTTCACACTTTTCACAATTATCCTGCATTTTCCCTATAATTCCCCCTTAGATGTCCTATCTGCTTCTCCATTTAAGTATGAACTCCATGAGTTCCCAGCCTGTGTGCTATATTCCTTTGGGCACACAGTACTAAAAATTCCTTCAATAAATGCTCTCACAACTCCATGTGAAAAGCTACATACTGTCTCACCTACAACTGACTTCTACTTTTTAACTACATAGGCAGCTAATAAAACAATTCATGGGGCGCCTGGGTGGCTCAGTTGGTTGAGCGACTGCCTTCGGCTCAGGTCATGATCCTGGAGTCCCGGGATCGAGTCCTGCATCGGGCTCCCTGCTCGGCAGGGAGTCTGCTTCTCCCTCTGACCCCCCCCCCAAATTGCTTTTATTCTCTCTCTCTCTCAAATAAATAAATAAAATCTTTAAAAAAAAAAAAAAAAAAAACAATTCATGGTTCACTAAATATATACTCAAGAGGATACTGATTCACACCCTTGATTTTTATGGCTAATTAAGTCAAAACATCATCTGCTATTATAATGGGTCATATCCCACTAAGAATATAAGAACTGATAATTGCTATTAGTTAATTTGTTTTTACCTTCCTCAGTACAAATGTCAATAGTTTTGAAGTTTTGAAACTTGCCAGGTGCTGGAACAAAAGGAAACATGCAGGTGCTTACTTGTGATTGCTTTGGACATGCCAGTATGTATCTTCTAGTTACTTTTTAGGCTCAGGAAAAGTAGTCTAATTGGAAAGATGCTATTAATAGCATCTAATCTTATAAAAACATTCTCCAAAGAGTTTTCAAGCACTGTAGTTTTATCCTTATAGTTTCTTGAGTATATGTGACAACATTAAACTGCAAGCCTCTAGGTTGTGTCCTGATAGGTATCCATACAGGTAACTACTTAAAAACTTCATTTGGATGGTCCTAACAAGCAATCCAGCATGGAGATTCACTATCAAAAGAGCTTCTAAGAACTGTTTTATAAAATGAGCGTGCATACAACATACTATCCACAGGACAGTAAGGATTCAGTGGGCCAACCTACTTTGAGCTCTGTTTGTTTGGGGGGGTGTAGGGGGGGGGGGGGGGGGAGAAGGGAGGCGGGACAGCAGGTTTCTAGAAACCTGTGTAGATCAAAAAATGTTACTATAAGGTAGGGGAGTTGGAGAGCAGGCTGAAAGGAAAGTAGGTGGTCTCGAATGTATGTGGTCTGGGCAGGCAGCTCTAAAGTAAAAGAAAGGTGCTATGCACTTCCCATCAGACGGATATGTCTTCAGTGCACGTTTATTTGCAACCAAATCTTAACATAGCCATTTGGCATTCTTAGTGCTGACTGATAATCCCTGCTAGACTTTCAGCTTATTTGACACTCATCCTAAGAAAAAAAAACTCCAATCTTGCATAATTTTTGTGAAAGACTGATCCTCTTTTGATCTGGAAGTATAAACAAATGTCACTCCTGTATTTCTCCAAAGGGAAGAACTACTCGAAATAAAGATCAACTGTCAATGACATACCCCTGGGACAGTATGTCAAAGTTGGGAGCCAATTTTCTTTTGTAAGTCAAATGTAAAAATTTTGATCTACAGGCAGCTTTTTAAGGATTTCCCCCTAGCTCCCTATGTCAAAAATGGCAATGTTACCCATAGCCAATTATTTCGAAGAACCATATAAATTTACACACTGTATGTTGCTTCCATTTCTCTTCATGGGGCTACTGTATCCTCTATTACATTAAGGGATAAAGGGCATAATCTTTTGTATTGTTGCATAAACAAGTCCTCCCTCCCTTTACAAGTCACCCCTCCTCTCTACAATAACCTCATTATTCTTCACGAGTCAAGTGTACAGTATTTGCTTCATTTCCCAACTAAAACTAACACATGCACATTCACAGTCTCTTTCCCTTTAATGTTAATTTAGATGGAGCATCTATGATAGAAATCCTAAAGCCACGTGCTCACATGTATATAGTGTTTAATGGAAACCTGACAGCGGTTGACCTAAAACAAAACAAGTCATAAAAGAACAACCTTTGGCAAAGGCCAACGGAATCAAAACTACACCCTCTGACGACCACAGCACTACTGTATCCGCCCTTCAAACATTTTTGCCTCAAACATTACAACCCACCCATTGGGGCGCCTGGGTGGCTCAGTCAGTTAAGCGTCTGCCTTCAGCTCCGGTCATTGATCCCGGGATTCTGGGATCGAGCCCCGCATCAGGCTCACTGCTCCATGGGGAGCCTGCTTCTCCCTCTCCCACTCCCCCTGCTTGTGTTCCCTCTCTCGCTGTGTCTCTCTCTTTCAAATAAATAAATAAAATCTTAAAAAAAAAAACATTACAACCCACCCATTGACCAAAACCGCAAGTTATTCCTGATTTAGAAGAGCAAAGTTCGTGGACTTACTAAACCGCACAACTCCAGCCAGAAGGCATGATGCCTCTTCTCTGCGTGGCAATTACACCACATCTGAACTAAAAACCTGCATCTTTAAGCTCAGTGTCAGCGGACCACTGTTGAGCCCATTCCTGACATAATAAACAATTGACATCTTCCGAGAGCATTAACTAGCCCCTCTTGTGCCACAGTTTAACAGAGAAGATCAAACTGTTTAAAACATGTTATCCGTGAGGAAGAGTTGCGTTAAATTCTCAGTCTGTGGACTAGAAACACTGTACCCATCAGCACATATTTAACTTAGTTTATTCTCTCAGGATTCGGAGGTTTTGTTTCCCAAAAGAAGGGAAAGAACAGGTCACTGAAAGATTCTAGCAAGGTCTCTTTTGGCACGGGAAGAATGTGATAAACAGGGAAAACACAATCACGCGGAATGTCTGGACTTGGTTCCTTTGTAATACTTAAATAGCACTCCCCTACCAGGCTTTGCCACAGCACTGAATGGGGAAACCATTTTAGAGCTTAACAGTGCAGTCTCTACAGTAAACATTCTAAGAGGGAGAACTCAGAAATTCTAAATATAACATCGGGGTGTGTTAAGAAATATTGAAATATTTTCCTCTCTCCTACCAGGACTGATATTTTTCTTCACCCTGAGAAGGGCAAAACATGCTAACCCCGAGCACAGAGACCACAGAGACAGACGCTGGTCTGAAAACGAACTTGAAAGAAATCCAAAAACTCCTTTTGACCACACTATCAAGGGCAAGCCCTTCATGTGTTCCTTTTCCTTGATGTCATTCTAACACCTGTTTAATGCAAGTGTCTGTGTCCCTCATCAATCTCCTTAAAGAAAGACGCAAGAAGACTCTTCATGATTCCCAAAGTTTTCTCAGTGTACTGTTTCACTAAAGAGCTCCATGTCCCAACTTCAAATTGTAAGAGAAGAAGACTCCTTCTGTGAGGGAGGTTTACCATTGAACTTTTCACAAAGTCACCTGAGTGTGCGGATCTGTTGAGGGTAAAGGGTGCTGAGGACACCTAACAGCTATGTTATCCTTCTTAGAAGGATACAATCTCAAGCTGAATCTAGTTGGAAGAGCGCTTTTATTTTAGACATGTAAACAAATGAACAACACCAAATTCCAGTACAAAAACAAACAAAAAACTCCTAACGGGGCCAAAAAAAAAATCATAAAGGGAATCAGTGATAAAACGAATTCTACATCGCAAACTTCTAAGAATTTTTAAATAAAAACAAAAAAATCAAGTCACCTTTTCTGGGCTGGGTTCTGTAATTCCAGTTTTCATCATCTGCTTCCACCTGCTGCCCACAAACCGAGAGCTCTCCATCACTGCGAAACAGCCTCTTTGTCTGCCTGGACAAGGAGGAGAAATTTATCCAACTCACAGCACGTGAGAGAGACCCTGAATTTGACTTGAGTCTGAAAGAGCCTTCCTTTTTCATCTTCTTTCACACCAACATCGACTACAGACAAAGGACAGCCCAGCAAACAAGAAGCTCAGCTTTACAATCAGTCCATGTCCTTTAAACGAACCTGCTCCTTCCCACTTATTCAGACAATGTTGAGAGTCAGGCACGGCATTATGCAGAAAGACTGCTTCTGTGTCACCCAATTACAAAGAAAAGGAAAACGAAGGGTTAGGAAACAAAAATAAAATAGAATAAAATAAAATAAATTTTTTTTTTATCCTAGCCACATTGTGGCACTTGGTTTGGTGTAATTTTTAAAAAATGAAGCAGGGTGTTCATTTCAGGAACACCTGTCAGGACTTGGAGAAGAACAGAACCAAGGCACTCCGACTCTTTGGTGTGTGCCTAGCATCCCATACTGTAATCCTGCTCCTGGCCCAAGCATCCTTCCCCTCGCGGGCAGAGAGCAGCCAGCCGCCCGTCTGCTGCAGACACACGGAAGCAACTCCTCAGGCTGGAGAAAGAGGTTCGCCGTCAACCCGGGCGCCCCCGTTTAAACTTCACCCACACAGGTGACTCGGGGGAAATCAAAGAGTTCAGCTCCCTTGTCGTAGCACAGCAAAGAATCATAAAGCGCCCGCCTGCCCTCTTTTCCCGTCTGGGAACCACTCGGGATCCACAGGACTCCACAAACAATAAAACAGGCTGCGTGGCTATTGCCTGGATTACAGGGTAAGCGCTCCGGGGAAAGGCATAGGCTCTCCCCACACGAAGGCAGCTCATTGGAGACAGAAAACCCCGCCTCCTCTCCACAGGCAATACTTCTGCGGCAGCTCAAACTTCTGAACTCCAGCTAAGCTGGGAAGTGCGAGTCTGTGCAGAATACAGACTTCTGGAAATTAAAAAAAAAGAATTTGATTATTAATCATCAGAGCACACTTCTGAAGGTAGGATTCTAAAAAAGAGAGAGAGAGAGAAGGAAGTTTAAAAGAGCATATAGTTTTAGAAACATTGAGCATTCCTTGATTGATCTAGGGATGTCATCATCTAAGAAAAGGTACTTCCGAAGAGAAACTGACTCAGCTATTCCTTCACTCCCAGCTTTTGGTGAAGATGAAATGCAGTCATTCTTGCACCTGCTGTCATCTCTCCTGTCTCCCACCAGCAGCCAGAGTTTGGGGTGGGGCGGAGGACCCTCCTCTGCCTCCCCCGCGCAGCGCCTACGGGTCATTCCTCTCCAGCTTGGAAGGATCATCCTATCGTGGAGAACCATCATCTGAGAGCTAATGTTAGCCGCAATTAGCTGCAGGGTCCAGCCCCGAGACTCCTAAAACCATTAATCGTGACATGCAAAACATCTAGAGCCACATGCTGGAATGCACTGGGTGCAGCATTTCACCCAAGGCCAACATAATTCCATGGTCCCGAGGGCGTTAAAAGTCCCTGTAACTTTCCATCACAGAGACTTGCGTCTGGCATCCCCTCCCCAAAGTGTTATTCAGAGTAAGGCTAACAGGCAATGAGTAGAGAACTGGGTCCATCTCACTTTACTCAGCAGTGAGCAAACATACTAAAACTAACACAGTGCGGGCGCCTGGATGGCTCAGTTGGTTAAGCGACTGCCTTCAGCTCAGGTCATGATCCTGGAGTCCTGGGATCGAGTCCCACATCGGGCTCCCTGCTCGGCGGGGAGTCTGCTTCTCCCTCTGACCCTCCCCCCACCATGCTCTCTCTCTCTCTCAAATAAATAAATAAAATCTTTGGAAAAAAAAACTAACACAGTGCAACAGAAAATAAACTTTGATTAAAAATTATAAAAGAGGGATTTTGCATCATACCTCTGCCACCAGTCACTGAGATTTTAAGAAAAAGTCTCTAAAAGTTTACAAGGACGGAGACCTTTGTAGAAGAAAATCACAGAGCTGCTGCAAAACATTCCTCAGATGGACAGCTCACACTACCTCGGAAACCATGACACAGAACAGGCACCGAGGACTAAGGGCGAAGCTAAAGTAGCCTAGGGAAAACAGAGACTCAGTTGAAAGCTAAAAGGGTCCTCAAGAGCTCCTGCAGTTTAAACCCCTCAATTCACAGATGAACAAATTCAGGCCCAGAGAAGGCATATGACATACCCAGTATCACCCGGAGGAGTCAGGAATGGGACCAGGTCATGTCAGACACCGCTGGGTTCAAAGTTTTGCCACTTACTGGGGGTGCCAGCTACATCACCAAGCACTCTGAGCTATGGAATGATAAACTGGAATGATACCTCTACTTTGATCACTTCCATAAACGCAAAAATAACATAATTATGCAGAGCACCAGTGCCTGTAAAAGTTCAAACATCAAATATTCTTCCTTTTTTTTTCCCCCAAATATTCTTTCTGAGTCAAAGACACTTTTGAGAATCTCAAAAGGTAAAATAAAATGTTTAAAAAAAAAAAGGACCATTGTGCCAGAAAAAATAAAAACATCCTGAATCCCGCCTTCCATTTCAGAGGTTCATGGGAACCCCTGACATCCACGTATGCATTCTCTAAAGATCTAGGGACCTCCCTGAAAAAGAATACCATTGTTCCCTCCCTGATGTCTCCATCCTACAGCTAGATTTTTAATGTAGGAATACCTAAGCTCTGAAATAAACCTTGCACTGTTCTTTGCATGCAGGGAGTACTGCTGAATGCTTTTCCAACCCAGCCTCCTTGGAATGTACGCACCTATATATATACAATAGCAGAGACAAATAGGTGTCATCAGTAACCAATGTGTTTCCCTCCAGTGCTTTCTGTCCTTACACACATCTGAGAGCAAGCCCATGAGAGGGGCTGCAGAAACATCCACTGCCAAGCAGCCAAGAAAGCTAACTGGTCCATTCAGGGACTACACGACTCTCCTTCAAAGTAAGTACACACTTATGCTAGACTCGCAACTTAATGTATCTCCCATTATTCACAAGACCTATGGATATGTCAGCACAATAATGAATTCTCTACTGCCTAGCTATTCCACATTTCTGTCATATTGGCCCTTGATTATTAACATCTTCCTTTACGTAAAAGAAGGTAAAATAAATTAACTACCTTTACAACAGGATCAGAG
Source organism: Neomonachus schauinslandi (assembly GCF_002201575.2). Classification (NCBI taxonomy): domain Eukaryota; kingdom Metazoa; phylum Chordata; class Mammalia; order Carnivora; family Phocidae; genus Neomonachus; species Neomonachus schauinslandi. The sequence continues at coordinate 26,368,686 of NC_058410.1, read as the reverse complement.
TTCCTCTATAGCCAAGTTAGAACATAACAGTTTAAATTAGCTTCGGGGGAAACATTTAGATTTTCACTATCTATGTTAGGTATGTACTCCCATTCCCTTAAAAAATCATAAGTGGGCTGCTTGAAAAGCTATTACATTCATTCAAACTGTATTTGTTTAGCAACTACAATGAACCACGCATTTTAATCATCCGGATCCCAGAGCCACACACAAATCTACTGCTCCAGGCGGCAGGGTCAAGGTTACTCTGCACCGGGCACTTCATGTAGATCCCTGCTGATCTTCACAGTAACCCTGCCATGGAAAAATCCTTGTGAGAGTCTAACCTGTTTCTTCAAATGTAATCGTCAGTATAATGAAACATCTTAATTTAACATTTTTCCCCGTGAAAATCTACAATAGAATATACTCTTCTCAGACTTTTGAACCAGACCTGCTGCACAGATTTTGTCTGCATCCCTTACTGTGCGGTGGTTTTTCATCCTCACCCACCCCCCGCCCCCAACTGTCAGGCTGTCAGACTGAAACTTCTGTTGTCACTGTAGGTGCCAGTAACCGCTCCCTGCCTACCACGTCGCCACTGCGGGGCTTCAGGCACCGAGGAATCAGGTAAGTCATCTTGTTTCAATTATGTGTTTAGTGGGAGTTGATTAGCACCCACAGAACGAAATACATAGCTTTGCCACAGCTGCCTCCTGGCTGGCACTCTCGCCCTTGGACTGGCGAGGGGGGCGCCCCACGGTTTCAGTGGCTGTTGGAGCAACCTCTGGGTAACAGCGCCCAGGCGGGTCTACACCGGGTTTATGACTCATTGCCTCTTTCGTGTGAAGTTCTTAACACTTGAGGGTGGTGAGAAATTTACCCATCACTAATGACAAAAGGACAAGAAATTATATTATTCCGGGAATGATTTAAGTCAGACCTTAAAGAAAAGTTAACAGTAAAAACTGGGAGGCACCAGAATATATTACTAAAGGAAGTTCTGGGATCATTATCTTCTTTAGGAATTCCTAAGTCAAATATCCATTAATTTGGAAAGATTTATTTATGTTTCTACCAAGAGTCAAATGGATAGACTGAATACATTTGGAAAGTCCTTGCCAAAAGACACAATATTTCCTGTTTCAATGTATACTGACATCCTTAAAAAGAAGTTTTGCTCAAACGGAAGTCTTTGATTTAGTAAAAATTGTTAAACGTGATAAGACATAGGCTTAGACAGACCCCTCAACCCACCCGGGCGTGTAATTGCCCCATTTGCCATCTGTGTAAAATGCCAGCCAAGAGTAGGAACTAATTTCAAGTGCCATCAGTTTTTTGGCCTCAAAGGCCACCAATGAGCACTGTGGCTTTTCATTTCCGTGTGTACCACCTTTCCTGCCCTGACCCCCACCCTTCAAACCTGGAAGAAGGAATGAGAGAAGCAGAACCCTGAAGTTAGAAACAAGTAGAGAACAGTGTGGGCTGGTGGAGCTGGTGAGGTGGGCTGGTTTGGCTGGGAGTAGGGTGCACACACAGAAGGCCCTGAACAGAGACAAAGGTGACACAGCAGTGAGAAGAGTTGCTCTAAACTGGGTCCTGTTCTAAAGCAGCCCTGCCCAGGTAGGAGCAGTGAAGGGTGCGGTGCACCCTATCAAATTACCACATGAATCACCCAGACAACCCACGGGGGCCTTTAGCGTCTAGGACAGGGTACCGTAGGTTTTCCAACTGTCGGTTCTTGCAAATAATTTAAGAGTAGATTTAAATGCAAACTTTCTATAAGGCAATTTGTACACACTAATAATGAAAGCTTATCTTAATATCTAGAAGTAAACAATTTGAGCCAGACGCTTATAATGAGAAAACAAAAAAACTATGCCCAGGGCCACAGCGAGCCAACTCCCAAAGTACACTAAATCCTCCTTGTCAGCCACCTCCCAACGCCCAAGGAATTAAACTGATTTACTCAAGAAGGAAGTCATGGAAGACAAAACCTTGCCAATTACCTATTCAGAGACCATTCAGGGTTCCCTCCCCAACCACTGCTTCAATATTTAAGAGAGAGAAAAGCACTGCCTTTTTATTAAGCTGTAGCTTTAAAAGACAGAATACGTTCCTTTCAGCGCAATGAACGTGTTGTTCCCCTCAAATGGAAAGATTAAATGCAAACATTTGTGATTATACATCATCACAAGCCTCGATCCCACCTTTCAATGTCTTCACCTCTGAAAGGGACTCCTGAAATGATCTGACACTCAAAGGCTTCGCCACATTGTTCCTGTGGGATCACTTGATATGGGAGCAATATGGCAGCACATTACTGCTCTCAGGCCCCCGGGGCAGGGCGCGTGGCAAGGCGATAAAGGCTGTCCCTGGGACAGAAGCCATCACTGTCTGATGGAGGCCATAGAGTGTCAGAGGCTTGGTGGGCAGTTGATTATCAAGAACAGAACTCTTGGGGTGCCTGGGTGGCTCAGTCGTTAAGCGTCTGCCTTCAGCTCAGGTCATGATCCCAGGGTCCTGGGATCGAGCCCTGCATTGGGCTCCGTGCTCGGCGGGAAGCCTGCTTCTCCCTCTCTCACTTCCCCTGCTTGTGTTCCCTCTCTCGCTATGTCTCTGTCAAATAAATAAATAAAATTAAAAAAAAAAAAAAAAAAGAACAGAACTCTTTCCCAGCCCTAACCAAGAAAATGTCCCCATCCAAGGGGTTCAGCTAAAAAGGTCCCCTAAAAGTGAGCACTGACTTTGAGACTCTTCTTATATAAGAACAAGAATGAACTTACTCTGAGGCTGAAATAAAATTCCAAATAAAGAAAAATGTTTTTAAATCATGATCTCCTTTGTGCTTCATGTGCCTCTCCTATGGCCTCTCCAGTGATCCTTGTAATTATTTTTTTTTCAAAGATTTTATTTATTTATTTGAGAGAGAGAGAATGAGAGACAGAGAGCACGAGAGGGAAGAGGGCAGAGGGAGAAGCAGACCCCCTGCCGAGCAGGGAGCCCGATGCGGGACTCGATCCCGGGACTCCAGGATCATGACCTGAGCCGAAGGCAGTCACTTAACCAACTGAGCCACCCAGGCGCCCGATCCTTGTAATTATTATTATTTTTTCTACCTACTCAGCCATTTCTTCACAAACTTTATCATGTACATAAATCACAGGAGATTTTATTAAAATGTAGAATCTGACTCAGGTGTGGAGCAGGGCCCGAAATTCTCAACTCCTAAAAGGGCCCAGGTGATGCCAGTCCCCAGATCAACTTTTGAGTTAGCACAGTACTAGACTGGACTGCCCCCTAGGGGCAGGGATCTCATCTTTTGATCGCCATATCTCTTTCAATATCTACACACAGCCAGGAGGAATGAGTGTTGGTCAAAAGAGTGAACAATAGAACCATCTATCTATTCATTTCCATGTACCTCTTTCTTTTGATCTTAATATGTTTCAGGACAAGGAGATAAAGAGACTTTTACAGCACTCATTCCTTTATCACTAAATTCCAAAAGGCAAAAGCAAAATTTGTAAGCTGACCAAAAATATATATAATCTGAACTAAAGAGTAGTAATAAAATTCTATTAGTCATAGAGTTAGACTGCTTCACTTTGAGAAGAAAGAGGGTCATTAACTGCGAGGCTCTATGCTTTTCTTACTTTGTTAGGACATTCTGCACTACTTCCATCCACCAAGACTCCAGAATCCAATGATCTGGCTCAGAACCTGTGGTAATTAATAATGAGCCAAATTTAGAAATGCAGCCCACATCCTATCTGATAATCTATACAGACAGGCCAGGACCTCCTGTGTAACACCATATGAATTTAGCTGCTCTGTGGTGTGGTGGAAAATTTTTTTACATCAGTTTTTCCTGGTATCTGTTTAAGATAAAGAAAAATTTTCCATCAACCTTTAAGTGACCCTCTAAGGGTCACTTGGTTTTTTTGTAAAACCATATTCACTGTGGCCCTATATATCTGGCTTTTCAACAGGCATTTTATCAAACTGGCTACCCTTTATTACACTACCATGCCATGGTAAACATGTATTAGACATTGCTAATACCCTCAGTGATTCCACTGACCCAGATGAATCATACTTCTAACAATGTGAGTAAACAAAATTAGGAATAAAGTACATAAAAATCATACATTTGTGGCACCCTGTACCCAAATTCAAACATGTGGCCAAACAAGGAAAGAGACAGAAATGCAAATATATAAATATATTTAGGATTATTGCAATTCCCCCCAGCCATCAGTTTTTGAGTATCTCCAGTATTGGGAAAGAGCCCCAATAAAGGGATCAGTTCAAATATTTATTGATCTCCTTCTAGGAGATCAGCCAGACAGGCTGATTCTAAAGCACAAAACACAGAACCCTGTCCTATAGGAATTTCAAATGTATTTTAGGACACAAGATATATACATAGTTTTTTTTAACTTAATGCAAGAAAGAAAAGAAAAGAAGCAAGTAGGGTCCTTAAGTCAGAACCCTGACAGGGTTCTGCAGGGTGAGAAGTACTCTCAGAAGAAATTCCTGGTGATCAGGGGGTTTGGCCAATCAATGGTGTCTTGGTAAACCATCTGGGGTGAGGTGTGTGGGAAGCCCTGATCCATAGTATTTCCATGGGGTAAACACTCCCAACTATGGCCAATTTCAAGCTACCAACAATTCACCATCAGCCTGCTAAAAATCCTTAAACTTTCACAATAGCCAAAATATGGAGAGAGCCCAGATGTCCATGGACTGATGAATGGATAAAGAAGATCTGGCGTATATACACAATGGAATATTGCTCAGCCATCAGAAAGATTGAAATCTTGCCATTTGTAAGACCTGGATGGAACTAGAGTGTATTACACTAAGCGAAATAAGTCAATCACAGAAAGACAATTATCATATGATCTCACTCACGTGGATTTTAAGAAACAAAACTGAGGAACACAGGAGAAGGGAAGGAAAAACAGAATAAGATAAAAACAGAGAGGGAGGCAAACCATAGGAGACTCTTAAGTATAGGCAGCAAACTGAAGGTTGTTGGAGGTGAGGTGGGTGGGAGGATGGGGTAACTGGGTGACAGGCATTAAGGAGGGCATGTGATATAATAAGCACTGGGTGTTATATGCAACTGAATCACTAAATTCTACCCCTGAAACTAATAATACACTATATGTTAACTAACTTGAATTTAAATAAAATCTAAAATAATAAATACAATAATAAAATAAAAAATTAAAAAATAATAATAAAATCCTAAAAATTTAAGAACTCAATTTCAAAGCCAGTATACGCTGGCTCCAGTAGACCACTGAATTTGGCTAGCATGATAATTTGGTAAGAACAATGGCTTGCTAGAAAATTAACAGCCCTACAATCATTAATTTTTTAGTGTTAGTAATGGGGGGAAGCCATCTATAGATGTTACTTTATATGGAAGACGGGTGTGCAGCTGTGACTAAGTTAAGGATCTTAACATGGGAGTTTATCCTGGATTATCCAGGTGGGCCCCAAATGCATCTTATAAAGTCTTTTACATGAGAGAGGCAGAGGGAGACCACGGAGAGAAAAGGCAATGTGAGTGTGGGAGCAGAGACTGGAGTTACGCAGCCACAAGCCGAGGAGGGATGCTGGGCCACCAGAAGCTGCAAGAAGAAAAGGAGAGAATCTTCCCTTAGAGCCTCTGAAGGGAACGCAGTTCTGCCAACACCTCAATTTCAGACTTGTGGCCTCCAGAACTGCGAGCGAATACATTTGCATTGTTTTAAGCCACCAAGTTTGTGGTCTTTTCTACAATAGCCATAGGAAACAGGTTCAGGGGGACACCAAAGGAGAGTTTTGCCATCTGTGACATCTCTAAGTACTTCTGTCCATTTTATAAGAATGAGTGGAAGCAGCCTCAACTGTGAACAACCACCAACTTCTAAAAATACCTGACAGGAAAAGCACTAATAAGGATCTGGAAGTATATATACCACGCTTCTAAGGAGTTTGCACCGGCTTGGCAACAGTGTGACCTTCCGCCCATCCTTTCTGAATCTTTTAGTCTTTGTCAGATAAGCATCCTTTGCTTTCATAATAAGGAAAGATAAAAGGCTGGAAGTTTCAAGGTTCTACTTTTTAAAAATTCAGTTTTAAGCCAATAATGCCTGATTTGACTGTTTGGGGGGAAAATATACTTTTTTAAATTTGGAAATTACTTTCAGTTCTTCCTCTTTTTTTTTTTGTAGTAGACTTTTTTTTTTTTTAAGATTGATTGATTTATTTATTTGACACAGAGAGAGAGAGAGAGAGACAGCGAGAGAGGGAACACAAGCAGGGGGAGTGGGAGAGGGAGAAGCAGGCTTCCCACTGAGCAGGGAGCCCGATGTGGGGCTCGATCCCAGGACCCTGGGATCATGACCTGAGCCAAAGGCAGATGCTTAACGACTGAGCCACCCAGGCGCCCCAAGTAGTAGACTTTTTAATTTATTTTTAATTTACTTTTTAAAGATTTATTTATTTGACAGAGAGAGAGACAGACAGACACAGAGAGAGCACGAGCAGGGGGAGGGGCAAAGGGAGAGGGAGAAGCAGGCTCCCCTCTAAGTAGGGAGCCCGACATGGGTCTCGATCCCAGGACCCTGAGATCATGACCTGAGCCGAAGGCAGACGCTTAACGACTGAGCCACCCAGGTGCCCCTAGTATCTCTACTGAGGACAAAACAGTCATTCCTTAGCTCAGGGAATCAGCACCTGACTCAGGCGCCCCTAGACTTTTTTTTTAAAGAGCAGTTTTAGGCCCACAGCAAAACTGAGAGGAAGAGTTCCTATATACCCCTTGCTCCCATGCAGGAAAATATTTTTAGTTTTGTGTTAAGTAGATTGTGATGATGAAAAGTGCTTTTTTTTTTTTTGGCCAACGTGGCATTAATTTGAGGACCAATTTTTAAATTATTGAGAATATGTAGATGAATACAATCAGTAATCTTCAAAGTACTCCTTCTCAAATCCAAATAATCCCTTTTCCCCTGGGACATAACTGAGTGAAAATGAATGATAAATTTAAACCTTAAAAAAAAAAAAAACGGGGGAAAGAAAACTCTGGAAATTTCTGAAAGCACTGAGCAGACGGTCATAATGCCCACATTCAACTTTTTCAACTTTCAGGCAGCCAAGTTGTTTGCCACCATCTTGATAGATAAGTGTGGAGTCAGAATGAAAACAACATGCCCTTTCCTGTTACATTTTTTTTCCCCTCTAACAAAAACCCTGGGAAATACGTATTATTTATTTGCAGATACTGAGGATAAAGGTGATAAGCAACTTGCCTAAGGCACCCAAAGCAAGTCAGGGGGGAGGAGATGGATGTCTCTGAATCTCATTTACCATGGACACCTGCTGGGCAAGTTATTAGGTAGCAGAGTTGAGACTTGAAGAAACATCTGCCTGATGGGGAACCTGTGTGGCTCAGTAGGTTAAGCTTCTGACTCTTGGTTTTGGCTCAGGTCATGATCTCAGGGTCCTGGGATGGAGCTGGGATCCACACTCAGTGGGGAGTCTCTGTCCTCTCTTACTCTCCCTCTGCCCCTCCCCCAGCTCGTGCACCCTCTCTCTTAAATAAATAAATAAATCTTAAAAAAAAAAAATGAAGAAATGTCTGCCCAACAACCAAACCTTAGCCTTCCCTTCTCCCATACTGACGGCCATAGACTTCAGGTCTCTCACCAGGCCTACTGTAATGCCCTGGGGAGTGGGCTGCTCTGCTTTCAGCTGTGGCCCCCTCAAAGCTGTCCTCCACATTCCAACTCACACCATACTCCAAGCCCCTGACACCTGATGCATGATTAAGAACTTCTCATGCTCTCCACTTGCTTAACTTTTATGCACTCTTCACAACTTCGACCAGGAGCTATCTCAGCTCAGATAAGCAAACATTTATTGGGCACTGTATCACTAAACTATTGCTGCATAACAAACCACTCCAAAACTCAGTGGCTTAAAACAACAATCATTTATGATTTCTCATCGGTCTGTGGGTTGTCTGGAGGTCAGCTAGTCTAGGCTGGACTCAGCTGGGGGTGGCTCTGCTCCAAGGCGGCTGTCCCAGGATGTTCAAGACTGAGGAATTTCCCAGGATATGGAAATTGTTTTAAAATTAGGGCAGTCCCAAGCATACCAGTATGATCAGTCACCTTAGGGGTAGCCTCTAGGTGCCTCTCCTCCCCATCCTAGGACCAGTAGGCTGGTCCTACTTTATCTTTCTCACGGCAATGGCACCAAAGAGCAAAATTCAACTACCTAAGCCTCTTCTGCATCAAAGCTGCTAACACTGCATTGGACAAAGCAAGCCAAACGTGACTGGGGCTTGGGGCACAGCAATACACTCCACTCATCCGAGCAAGTCAGGGGGGAGGAGATGGATGTTTCTGAATCTCATTTACCATGGGCACCTGCTGGGCAAGTTACCAAGGGTTAAAGACTCCTAGGACACCATTCCTGACTGCAAGGATTAGATTGTTAGGTGCCCTACCTAATCTAATGTGTTTCCAAAGCACCCCATAAAGAGAGATACTGCATTTACCCCATCACATCTGAGTCATTACAGACTATAAACTGGGAAAACCAAGCCTTTTGTCATCATGTGCACAGTATCTGAAATATGGTAAGGATTAAATCAATGCTTGTTAAATTAAACTGGTCAATGACATGCCCTTCATCACCATTTTCAACTTCCTCCTGTTAAATGTACTCCAGTTTCTTTACTGGATTTTCTTTAATATTCTCCCACAAGAAATGCTAGATTACATGCAGGGGTCAACAAAATTTTGGGGAAGAGCCAGACAGTAAACATTTTGGGCTTTGCCAGCTCTATAGTCCCTGTTGCAACTACGCCATCTGTTGGTGTGGTAAAAAAAGTAGCCAGACAATAAGTAAACAAATCAGGGTGGCTGGGTTTCAATAAAACTTTATTTACAAAAATAGGTGGTGGCCTGTATTTGGTTCACAGAATATAGTTTGCTGGCCTTTCATTAGAAAAAGAAGTATAAATGGTGCTCAGAGTTGTGTGGACTACCCAAGCACAGACAGTTCACACAAATGTTTCCCAAACTGTGTTCCTTAGGACACTTGTATCAGAATCACAATGGATTGGGGTGGGGGAGTGAGGAGACCAGGAGGGCTTGTTAAAAATGCACACTCCTGGAGTCTATTTTGTACACACCTCTGGAGAGAACCTGAGAGTCCACATTTAAACAAGCTTCCAAGATGAGTCTTCTGCATATTAAAATTTGAAAATCACTAGTTTCAACATCCAAATTATACTAAAATATCAAGTAAATATGCAGAATTCAAACCTCTACTCATAATTTCACTGAAAATGTACAAACGTCATAGATATAATACCAAATGCAAACAACATAAACTAGGATGATATACTGAAAATATTATCAGTGGATATGATAAGCAGAATACAGTATAACAGATTGTTTTACTTTTTTTATTTTGGATTTTCTATTTTTCCATAATATGTATGCTAAACATACACTGTAAATTTTATTTTTATTTTTATTTTTTTTAAGTAATCTCTACACCCAACATGGGGCTTGAACTCACAACCCCAAGATCAAGAGTCTTAAGCTCCACTGACTGAGCCAGCCAGGCTCCCCTACATTGTAAAATTTTAAATCATCTAATGTTTACGTTTCACTCAGAGTTATTAAAAACATAGGGAAAAGGAGAGAAATCAGCACAGATGTAATAGTTAGCATTTCACAATTTTTGCTTCATTTTTTTAAAAAACAAAATGTTAGAGATAAATTTCCCTCCTGTCCCAAGTCTCCCAGTGTAGCCATTATTCTAAATTTGGTTTGTATCATTCCCAAACATATTTTTCATACTTTATCTGAATACCAGTGTATTCGTCAATAAGACGTAATACTGTTTTCTCTAAGTCTCATAAATGGTATTATACTGCCCAAATCATTTTTAAAATTCTTATTTTTTTTAAAAAAGATTTTATTTATTTATTTTAGAGAGAGAGAGAGAGAGAGCACAAGAGGGGGGAGCGGGAGAGGGAGAAGCAGACTCCCTGCTGAGCAGGGAGCCTGATGCGGGACTCGATCTGGGACTCCAGGATCATGACCTGAGCCGAAGGCAGTTGCTTAACCAACTGAGCCACCCAGGCGCCCAAAATTATTTTTATAAAATAGTTTATATTAAGAACTTTTTCATTCACTCTGCAACTAAAGGAACCATGGTGGTTCCTCTTATAAACCAATTTACCTGATCCTTTTCCTACAACCTTGTTCAGATAATTAAAGGAACATTTCACAGCAGGATATATCTAAAAACTGATCTCTAAGTTTCTCTACTTGATGTGCAAATTTGCTTAAGGGCATGGCCTTTTGTGTTTCTCGCATATACTGTGTCTATTAAAATTTCACTCATTGCCTAAGAATGTTTTCTTAAAAAGCCTAACAAATTTAACCTTTCTGGAACTCGTGAAAACATAACAAGCAAAATATAAAGACAGCTTTATCTTTATATGTTTTTCTCTTTAGCTCAACAATTTTTACAGTCATAGACACTGCCAACTCTCCCAACAGTCATCAAAGTCTCCAAGTAAAAAGGCTATTTAGAGCAGGGGAATCCAATTTGATAATCACTACTTCAGCTGTCCCTGTACAATCACACTTGTCAGTCTTCAGATAATAAACTCATCATGATAAGGAGAAATTTAGAAAACAAAAGACCTAAAGAACACTTAAGACACTCAGAAATTTTTGGTTGAAACACTTGTTCCCCTGGGTGAAATATGGATGGTTAAGTCAAGAGAACCTTTGTTTGTCTAATACACTACTCGGAGATACGCCATCAAAGAGAACTTCAAAGAAGGATGAAGTACTTCTACTAAATAAACACCAGAGCCTTTCCACTGCCCGCAGCCCGGAGTGGGTTGACAGAGATCAGCAAGCACAAATGAAGGCATTAGAGAGCGTCCCCCTCTCAACCGCCCAGCCCTGACCCCCCGCCCAGCCCCTCCATCGTCCCCCTCAGACACGGCAGAACCCAGACAGTGTGACCTCAAAAGGCACCCAGGTGGCGAATGCCTCCGGTTCTCTTTCCTATGCCCAAATCCCCACACGCTGGAGACGCCTCGGACTCTCTTCAGGCTGTTAGGAGAATGAAGTGAGAAAATGCTGACATCATTAGCACCCAGGAATTCGCGGGTTATTTGCAGCAACAAGAGAGCGGTAGCCACTGACCTTACAGATAGGGCTGGGGGACAAGCGAGGTGACAGGTTAAGGCGATGACTCGAACTGCACCTGGCACCTGTAGCGAGGGCATGGGGGGCTGGAATGGAGGGCCCGACTCCCCTCAGGGAAAAGTGTTCACTCACACCACAATCTCGAAGAAAAGGACTGAGCACCCCCATCTCACTACGATGACAAAATTCTCAAGTCACTACACTTGTGCCCTGTTCACAGTCATTAGGCACATTTCTCTCCCCAAAATGATAGGAGGCAATGAACGGCTCAAAGAAAAGTGTGAAACCTGACAACCTAAAAGGAATTACAAAAACAGCACAGGTATGTGTAGCTACTTACCTCATTGGTAATGACAGTTATTTTAATGACTAAAAAACAAAGAAATAGAAAATGCTAAATTTTGTCAAACCACCACTCTCTCTCTTTCAAACTGTGTTCCAGGCATTTTCTAAGGTTTATTTTGCTGATAATTTTTCTAGGAAAAAAAATGAACACAGAAGAAAAATACCAGTTACTGTACAGTTCCATAAAATACACATTATTGGTTACAGTTGATAAAATGCTTAGCTAAAAGTAAGTTACATTTCAAAATAAGAAGAAAAAAAAAAAACCCATGGTCTCAAATAACTTTTAATCTATCACATAGTTCAATACTACTTATTCAGCACATAGGAAATTATAGCAGGCTATAGCCTGTATTTGAGATCAGGTCAAATGATGTCACTTAGGAAAGTGACATCACTTAAGAATTACCTAATTCAGGCGCCTGGGTGGCTCAGTCAGTTAAGCATCTGCCTTCGGCTCAGGTCATGATCTCAGGGTCCTGGGATCGAGCCCCACATCGGGCTCCCTGCTTAGTGGGGAGCCTGCTTCTCCCTCTCCCTCTGCCACTCTCCCTGCTGTGCTCTCTCTCAGACAAATAAATAAAATCTTAAAAAAAAAAAATTACCTAATTCATTTAAGAATAAGTATGTCCTCTATAAAATGAGATTATAATGAAGTTTGAGGAAAGATCAAAATCTAATTTACCTAACTAGGGGATGGCCTCATACTAAAGTATAACTAAAGAAATTGATAGTCTAGGGTGCCTGGGTGGCTCAGTCATTTAAGCATCTACCCTCGGCTCGGGTCATGATCCCAGAGTCCTGGGATGGAGATTCATGTCAGGCTCTCTGCTCAGTGATGAATCTGCTTCTCCCTCTCCCTCTGCCTGCCACTCCACCTGCTTGCTCTCTCTCTCTTTCTCTCTGTCAAATAAATAAATGAAATCTTAAAAAAAAAAAGAAATCAATAGTCTAATAAAATGTTTTGCCACCAGCCTAATAAAGGTGGGAGAGGGATGCAGACAGAGAGGACAATCCCTAAGTATTTACAGGTGTCCAGGGCCCAGGGCCCAGCACGGTGCACTGCAAGTCCCCAGACACTGATGGCCCAGCACTGCTCAGAGACACAAGACAAGTCAGCCCCAACTGAACACTGTATTAGTGCCTTCATTCCCAACCATGGCTGCACATCAGAAGCATCTTTTATAAGAGATTCTTATTCAATAGGTCATGTGTAGATTGGGTTTTGGATGTTCTGTTTGGCATATAAGTTTTTTTTTTCAAGATTTTATTTATTTATTTGAGAGAGAGAGCAAGCACAAGCCGGGGAGAGAGGCAGAGGGAGAAGGAGAAGCAGAGTCCCCGCTGAGCAGGGAGCCCGACACCTGACTTCGATCCCGGGACCCTGGGGTCATGACCTGAGCCGAAGGCAGATGCTTAACTGATTGAGCCACCCAAGCGCCCCTGTTTGGCACATATATTTTTAAAAAGCGTTATGGTTTACGTAAGGTATGGCCCCCACCTCTAATTAAGAACCAACTAATCTTTAAGAAAGTTTATATCTTGTTTATTGATAGAACTAAATTAAATGCTAGTTCTGTTTTAATCAATAATATTTAAAAGAAAATGAGGAACCCTGCCATTTTTCCAATTCTAATTTTAAAAAGTGTTTAAAAGGTCACTGAACGCAAAGCATGAAATTAGCCTCCTTAGAAACATCCGGACGACACGTTGGTGTTAATGGTGCCCAGAATATGAAAGCCTCGCACCCAACCAAAGGACCACGAGCAGACACTGCCTTCCACAGTCACTAGGAAAACTAAGTCCTACACTTCATGCTGATTGTTTAAAGTACAGAAGCTTGGGACCAAAGGAGAGCTTAGAGATGAGCCTGTCACTTTCATTTTACAGATAAGGAAACAAAGAATCTGAGAGGTTGTCTGCCACGCTGTGAGGCTGGCTCCATGCCTGTAGGAATGACGTATAAGTGGTTTACACTGCGTGGCCCTAAGGCCAGTAGGTTCGCCAAAAATGTTCAGAAATTTTTAGGTGTAGGCTGTTGCCCAAGTTGGGACCCAGAACAGGCACAGTTTAAAATGATGATGATGATGGTACACTGCAACTATACACTGAAAACCAACTGATCCTAAGAGGTGAAGCAATTTTCTGAGATCAAGCTTCTCCAACGCTCTGAAACGTGAATCCCATCTGTCTTCACCACTGCCTTGAATCACCAGAATCATTTGTCCATAGAAGAGACAAGCAGCATGTAAAAAAAACATTCTTTCTGAGATTAACACAGCAAACTAATCTCAAAACGTGTTGCTATTAACATTTTAACACCTGGGCTGGAAAAAGCTCTGGAGAAGAGGAAATTAATTGTGTCAGATTTGCAACATTAAGTGTAAAAGATTTAAAATAGAGCAGATGGCTCTATTAGAAGTAAGACTTTTTGCCTCATGCAGGGTCCATTGAGAATCATGTTTTGCAACATTGTCTTACAACAATGTCCGGGAGCCATTCTCGAAATATCACATGGTTTGCAGGCGGTTGACCAGCAGGTGGCAGAACAGAACAACCCATCTTCCATAAAGCCCCAGGCTGCAGAGGCTTCGGTGGATTCACCGGGAAGTAGGATTTGTTTTCAAACACAGGTGAGGACTAGGTTCGGAACCAGCAAAGGAACCTCAAGGTATCTTAGAAAATAAAAAGTCAAGTATCCATTCACCCCAATAACCAGAGGCTGAAATTCAGAAGCGTCTTTGCATTTACAATGGCAGCACTGGTGGGGAGCTAAAAAAGTATTAGAGGCCAGGGTCCAGCCTGTAGCACACCCAGGAGCCCCAGATCAGTGATGATTGGCATGACCTCGGGGTGCTTATTAAAATACAGGCCCCGGGGCCCCACTCCAGATACAAAGAATCTCTGGAGAAAGGGCCAGGGGATCACCTGGGGGGCCTGTCAGACAAGTTTGCTGCCCACCCTCCCCTGCCACACACACACCTGTGTACTATCTACCTGAAGGGCAGGTATTCCACAACCTAATGTGTGGTTATCATCATAACCTGCCCACAGGGGAGGAATCACTTCCCAAGTTGGTCAGGGAAGCAACAAATGGTGGGCAGGACTAACAAACCTCTCACTGCTCAGCACAGGTTACACAGGGGGGCCACATGGCTGCCAGACAAGCCCTCCGCTCAGCTGGGGGCTGCCCCCCCCACCCCTTCCCTGTCCCTCCTGGGCACCTCAAAACCTCGTGTATCCCTTGGGCGCCTGGGTGGCTCAGTTGGTTAAGCGACTGCCTTCGGCTCAGGTCCTGATCCTGGAGTCCCTGGATCGAGTCCCGCATCGGGCTCCCTGCTCGGCAGGGAGCCTGCTTCTGCCTCTGACCCTCCCCCCTCTCATGTGCTCTCTCTCTCTCTCATTCTCTCTGTCTCAAATAAATAAATAAAATCTTAAAAAAAAAAAAAAAAAAACCTCGTGTATCCCATCTTCCCACTCCTGGTTCATCTCTGCCTCCTGATGGCTGTCTGCAGCATGAATTTGCTCCCTACTTTGTATTTTCAACACCCCTCCCCACCCCTGCTCCTCATTACAAATTCTGTCTGGAGCTGGAATCAGGGCTCGACTGCCCCCTCCCCACATGACCCCCCTCCCCGCACACACATTCCCTCTCCCTCACCTGAGCAACCTGGCACCACCTCTAACCCTGTCTTGACCCACCTCATGAATGGAGAGAATTGCCTCACCACAGGTTTGACTGCCCACCTCCATTGGGCCCTTGTTTCTCTACAACGTTCCACTCTTGCGTTCACATGGCCCCAGCTGTTCCAAACCATGAGGTTTCCTTTTAAGCCTGACTCCCACCTTCGTACCCAAGGCAAAGATAACCTCCCTCTGAACAAAACTGAGTCTGAACAAGGCTGAGAACAGTCAAGATGTCCCTCTGCCTTTCTCCCGTCTTCCCCTTAGGAAAGCCCCAGCGCGGCACTCAGCCCCCGCTTGAGCCACCTCTGTGCTTCATTCTGGCCCACACACCCTGCCACGTCCGCCTCAAACAGCCCCGGTGATCCCCTCAGACCTTGCTCACCAGCCACCATTGCTGATCAAATCCAAGCTTCCGGGTCTTGGAGTTAGGGCCCCACGATAGAGTCCAACTTGCCCTTCTGGACTCGTCTCAGTGCCCCTTCCTCTGTAGCATCACTTCCGACCTTCCAAGTGACTACTGTTTATCCTGAAAACTCACACGGCGCCACAAAGCTGGCCACGTGGGATTCCTTAGTGTGCCTTAGGTACTGACATCCTTTTTCCTGTCCACCAACGAGGAACAAGTCCTTGAGAAGAACAATTTTAAGTCTGTGGGTGTTCAGTAAAAATTCACTTAATAGATAATGTAAGAAATAAGGAGTACTTTCCTCCTCCTCCTCTTCCCTCCCCAAAACGGGCTGGTATGACAGAGAGCCAAAAAGCACAAATATGTGAATCAGGCAAAGCTGGATTCCAATCTTGATTTCAACACATATTTATTGACAAGGTGGTCTTGAGCAAGCTTCTCTGAACCCCATAGAAAAAGACCAAAAAACAAGAGCAATACCGCCACCTAGGGAAAAAACAAACAACAACAACAAAAAAAACAAGAATAGCAATATCGCCACCTAGTGGGGGTATGAGTCAGACACCCAGCACTGTAGTAGAAAACATTATTGTCAGGCTATCTATTTGAACTTGAGAATCTGCAGGATACAGTCAGAAAAAAAGAATAGGTAAAGGACTACTGATACAAGTTTTCCAAGAAGTAAACACTGGTAGTAAATAGTACCTTGTGGCTTAAGCTGCAGAAAAAAAAAAAAGATAAAATAACAGAAATTTTCAAATATTTAACTTTGAAAGTTACCATATGAAATATTTTGGGGTTTTTCTTGCACAGTTATTCTCTGACAATTATTGTGTCCTCATTGCCATAAATAAAACCAAAGAGAATTAATCATGACCCTCAAGAAATTGGCACTTACTTGCTCCCCAAACATAATACCAGATAAACCAGATTATCACTTTTAAAGAATACATAGGTAATTTCTAATAAGCACAGTACCAACATTTCACGGTACTTGTCAACCTAGGTTGCATGAAAGAAAACCACTGAATGAAAATAACAGAACACAAGATTATTTTTATACAATAATGACTGCAGAAACTCTGTAGCAAGAGTTAAAAATTGCAAAGTGTCATATATGCAGGTTGTTATTCTTAAGAATTCCTTAGGGAGAAATACCTGGCATATATTTCAGTAGGGTGATCTAAATATTAAAAAAAAAAAAAAAAAAATAGTAAGGCATATCAAACAAGGTAGCTAGGAACTATTTTACAGCATTTGAAAAGAAATTCTGATAAGAGTAGAACATTTGACTGTAAACAGTAATGAACTTTTTCTTCAACAGGATAATGTATGCCTCATTCTATATACCAAATGCCACAGCCACAGAAAATCAGTAGCCCACAGCCTTATAAATCAAAGTTAGCTACTTCCTCACTTTCTGTTATGGGCTCCCCTGATCAAATTCTGTCATGGCAGTTCGTTTCAAATCTAAAAAATAAAGATTCATTTCATGAAGCCCTGATGAATCCCATCTGAAGGTCATTAAAACGCGCACACCCACTTCCACACAAACCAGAAAATCAGTAGAATTCAAAGACTCATTAATCTTGAAGCTGGAAGCTATGCTAACAACACATAATTCACACCTTCCATCATGCGCAGAAGGGACATCTGGTCGTGAGACCGCTGTCCCTGAGGTGGTCAGTGGCCCAGTGGGGACTAGAGCCCTGGTATCACCACACTTCAGGGCTGGCTCTGGAGTCAGTGAGTCCCCCGCCTTGATACTCTTCAAGCACATCAATGAGTCATGTTTCCGTTTCCTCAAACGGTTCCAAGTAGTCTTTGGTCGCACAGAGGTCATTCACTCACAGGAATGCTAACTCGCTTGTCCAGGGCACTAACACACTTAGGAATCAGGACTTACCATGCCACCTTCAAATCAGTGAAGTGAATGGCTAACTAAACCTAAAAATAAAAAGAGATCTAACTCTTAGCACTTAAAATACTTCCTTTCAACCTACTGTAAAACAACAGCCTATTTAGGAGATGAAAAGTGAGTCATTTCTTTCATCCAGCAGACGGGCTCCCCAGGCACAAACTCATGCACATTATACTTCATGGGGCCTTTTAAATATTTACTTGTTAGCAGTATTCTTCCTTTCAGGTCAAAGATTATAGTACTTAGCAACACAAAGAAAGCAGAGGGATATAGTTATGAATTAGTAAACTGCTTCGCCAAGCCTTCCATTTGTTAATTCAGTCCAACTTCAAAGGGGATTTTAAAAAGAGGTTCATCTGTCAGAAATTAACTGTAAGAAAATTACTGAATCAAAAAGTGACTTGGCCAGTCTTTCCAAAACTGGTGTTAAGGGAAAAGCGCCCTGTTGTAGGTATAGAAGCAAAGTTTCTTCCTATGCAAATAAGTTTGTTTAACTCCAACGAAGTTTTAAAAAGTTTTTGTGTTTTGTTAACAGCAGGACTCTCCCAGCCTTTGATATGCTAATGATGCTGCAAATTTCCAAGAACAGGGGGAGTTTATTTGGTCACATTTATTATCTGGGCGGGGGGGGGGGGATGGTTGGGAATAATACATGAAAACCACACTACACTGGTTCAGTACCTTCTAAGCAAGAGTGGAGAAAGGACTTTTCTAAAAGCATCACATATTTTTGTTCGTTAGTAGCAGAGAACAGTAGACTCCCATTCACAACTATTTCAGGATAAGTCGGGAGTCTCCATTTTAAGTCAAATCGGAATTAGGAGGAGCCTAACTGAGCTAAATCCTTCATAGCTTAACTTCTCATTGCCAACCAGACTGCCAATTCCCCTGGGCTTCCGAACTCGCTCCCTGGCTCTAAGCAACAACCTTTGTACCTGTTCCTGCGGAATGAATCAGAGTAGTTGGGTATTTTCCCTGAACTCTTTGATCTGCATGCTCTAGTCTAGTTCAGGGGTTTTTAACCATGGTCATACATCAGAATCACCTAGGGAACTTTTAACTCTACAGATGTATGGCCCAATGCCAAATCTACAGAATCCAACATGATTCCCAAAAAGCAGAAGCCAGAGCTGAAAACCACCGTTCTGCTTCCTAGGAAGATGAAGTCAATAGACAAATAATTGACTGTGCATGTACTATAAACTGAGCACATTGACATTAATAAGGGAAGGGCTACCTAGCAACATTTTAATAGTCCCCAAGTTTACAGACAAATCGATAGCAATTGCAGGTGGCCCTTTTCTTTTCTGGGCCTTTTTCACAAGGAAACAGAAACGTATATTGAGAGGAGTACAGCGCTTAGAACAAGGAGCGTTCCTCCCACTAAGCTCTTGCAGGTGCAGATGGCTGCAGCTGGGGCTCTGTGGGTTCACACATGCCTAAGCCTCTGTTCCCCCACACGGCCCACCCAGCGCATGACCCTAATTTGGGACTCAACATTTCATTATGTGGCTTGAATCTCTCTGGACGATACCTGAGACAGTCAAAACCAGGAATGTCCACCATGCTAAAGCCGAGACTACTGTATGCTAGCCAGCACAGGGTGTAGGCCTCTACGGGGGTCTCGTTAAGTAGGTCAATCACCTACAAGAGATAGAAAGTGTCTGAAAAACAGTTTTCTTCCTAAAGTATATTTACTTAGCCTATCTTATACAAATAGTCCCCAAGCACAGTATGTCAGAAAAAGGCTTGGACAAGAGGAGGGAGAGAGTTAAAATCAAAGACATATTAATTAAAAAAAAAAAAAAATTTAATATAGGAGAACCTGGAATAGAATATAAAAAGATTTTCTCCCTCTTTCCTTTCTGAGTATCTTTAATCAGCAAAAAAGGTATCGATGCACATTGAATGAGTAAAAATAGTCCAGCATAAAAACAGAGCTGAGAAATGGTTAGATAACAAAACGATGAGTCCTGATGGAGACAACCGTGAGAGAAAGTGAAGGGTCTGAGGCTGCCAGGGCTCCCAGCTGCCCTGCCACCTCTGTGCATGTACATGCTACAGGATTTGAGTACTTGACAGACGGATGCAGCTCCAATGTGGCCACCTTTCTCCTTCTTATTAACAGCACGGTAGCATTTCTGAGTCTCCTTTCCCTTTAACACAGTCTTCTTCCCACCCCAAGGAGGGGAAAAAAAAAATTAAAAGGTCATAAATCTCTCTTTGAAAACTTAAAACAAGAATATCCAGGACGAAAGTACCTCTTCCTTTGCAGCTCTCATGCCAAGCAACCAGAAAGGCATTTCTTTGGCAAAGATCTGAAAGTCCATAGGTATTCAAGGGTCAATCTGATGTAGGCAAAATAACAGGGCCTAGGGGTCAGAACTGACCCTGCCTGACCAGTGGAGTCAGCGTGGATAAGTCGCTGCAACTCTCGGGTTTGTGACTGTAAAATGAAGAGGTTCCATTTCCACCCCTGCGACTCCCAGCTCTAAGGATAGGGTTCCCTGACATGCCAGCATTGAATCTACTTTGCACTTTCAATCAAACAATGCAACATGTCAACTATTGTTAAACTACAATGGAAAACCGCCAGGGTCATGTGGAAATAATTTCTTAAATGAAAGTTTTTTCATCAACTGCATGAAAAGTATTTAATAAATCTAAAAATAGACTAAAGGGATTATGTAGATGTGTCAAAATAGGATTTTGATGGACTAGGTGGATTGCTCAACTATCATGACATATACTGAACAGGATTCCATTTGTTAATAGGCTTAAGATTATAAAGGGGTGCTACGTTTGGCCAAATATCCAAGGTTCTTGAAAGAATCAACAGCAACACAAAAGACATCCCAAGGAGTCTGCTGCAATTAATTTAGCAGAGCTTCTCCTAAGGATTAAGAGCTCATGTACCTTTTTAGGTTCACATCCATTTCTCACCTGGATTCAACTGAGGAGGTGGGGGAGAACTCTCAAAGCTACAATGAAATAACCCTTTAAAATGGTCGCTAGAGGCAACTATTCCTACCTTGCATGAGTTAAGCTCAACCAAAAAAACTCCCTCAAAGAAAGTCTCAAGTGCACAAGATTCCTACCCTGGAATCAAAAAGTTAAAACCTCCAAATATTCAGGAGTATACAAAAAGCCCAATATGGCTTACTTCTAGTGGGTCCCATGTAAATGGCATTCCTTTTTTGTGTTATTTGAATATTAACATTCAAGTCTAGGGAAGACCTAGAAGTGAATCTTACTATCCATTAAAGTGCAAGAAGTAGAACAAACTAACTCTACTATGAAACTGTTTAATACGGGGCGCCTGGGTGGCTCAGTCGTTAAGCGTCTGCCTTCGGCTCAGGTCATGATCCCAGGGTCCTGGGATCGAGCCCTCCATCGGGCTCCCTGCTCAGCAGGAAGTCTGCTTCTCCCTCTCCCACTGCCCCTGCTTGTGTTCCTGCTCTTGCTATCTCTCTCTGTCAAGTAGATAAATAAAATCTTAAAAAAAAGAAAAGAAAAGAAACTGTTCAATAGAGGACCAGCAAGTTAAAAAGCACTTAAATATGATGCAGGTACCTGTATGCATGTCTGCTTTCAAGTGAAAGTTCAAAAGAAACAACAAAATAGAACACTGTTCTCTTATGTGACATACAGTTTTGTATCAATTTGACAAAGTTACACTTAAATATAAAGCTATCTAATAGGTTTTCCAACAGGACATCTTGGGTTAAAAATAAGATAATGAAGAGAAATACAAATTTGTCATCAAAAACCAAGGGATAATCGACATCATCTCTAATAATGTGAAAATCTAATGTAAACTTAAGACTCTGTAGTTCTTAGTTGAAAATAGTGTTTATTTACTTTACTGAACTAATGAATTCTTGATCAAGTACCTAAAATCCTCTAACGGAGACTTTAACCTCTTAAATTTCCTGCATCAAATGGAAACGAAAGAACACATAGAATTAACAGGTATTTATTGAGGACCACTATGTAGTGGAGTAGGACCTGAAAAGGATGCAGGATGAGTAAGAAGTGATTGGGTCCTTAGGAAACTGGTCAGGCAGGGTTCCTGGTCAGGAAGGCAGGGGAATGTGAGTAGACATTACTACAATAAATGATATATAATTCTGAATTTGCAAACTGCACGGTTTTATTTTACAGGTGCCCTTTTACATATAGCAGAAAAGATGTAACATGCACTAATGTTATACTTTGATTTGACTTCCCCAGTGGAGAACAACTTTTCATTTCTTTCTTCCCTTTCCTCTCTGTTAATAGATATTCATCGCTTGGGGGGGGGGGGGTCCTCTTTCATGATACGCTTTCTATTCAATTTTCCTGCATTCATCTTTGACTTTCTCATCTCCCAGTTCAGTTTCAAACTCATGCCTTTCTTGCTTTCTGACAAGTGTGTCTAGGTCGGTTAATTGTTCTCTTAGTGCGGACCTTTCTTATATTACTGACCTTTATTCAAAGTGCTCATCTAACTTTCCATTACCTGATTTTTTTTTCCTGATCCCCACCCAAATGAATCTCTAATTTCCACCCCTATTATTTCATTTACACATTTAACCCCGGGGCCAATTTCATTCTAAACTAAATGGGACCTCTGTGCCTCTTACTGCCATTTACAATTTTTTTTCAACTTAACTATTGTTCATTCAATTCAATAATGTAGTATGTTTGCCAAATCCCATCTTATAAATTCCAGAAGACGGCCTAAATTCCTTTTCTGCATTTTCTTGTAGTTAGCTATTTCTTTGAATTCATTTTGTTGTATTTTTCGGGGTGGGGGATGGATGGGACGGACAAGGTGATTTTGCATTCAGACACACAGGGCTGCTCTATCGGCTCAACAGTGCATCAAGGTGCATGAATTTGCAGTAGGGCAGGAAGAGTTTACCAGCTTAATTTTTTCTTTCTCAAGTCTCACAGGTCTGTGGAAGCATTATGTTAGATAATATATACAGAACACTTAGCCAGACACTCTGCAAGCCTCAATGAATAATGGCTATTTTATTTTTATTTTTTTATTATGTTATGTCACCATACAGTCCTTCATTAGTTTTGATGTAGTGTTCCATGATTCATTGTTTGCATAGAACACCCAGTGCTCCATGCAATACGTGCCCTCCTTAATACCCATCACAGGGCTAACCCATCCCCCCACCCCCCTCCCCTCTAAAATCCTCAGTTTGTTTCTCAGAGTCCATAGTCTCTCATGGTCCGTCTCCCCCTCTGATTTCCCCCCTTTCAGTCTTCCCTTCCTTCTAATGTCCTCCATGCTATTCCTTATGTTCCACATATGAGTGAAACCATATGATAATTGTCTTTCTCTGCTTGACTTATTTCACTTAGCATAATCCCCTCCAGTTCCATCCATGTCGATGCAAATGGTGGGTTTTCATCCTTTCTGATGGCTGAGTAATATTCCATTGTATATATGGACCACATCTTCTTTATCCTGAATAATGGCTATTTTAAGTAGCATATCTTGGAAAGAATATGGATTTCCCCCTTCATGTGGGAACATTCCTTCTATCCTGCCTTCCTTGTGAGTAATCATTCTCTTCCCTTCTTGCAGTCTTGAAGGAACAATCTATGTTGCCTCAGTTTTTCTGTTTTTGTTTTTGTTTTTTTTAAGATTTTATTTATTTATTTGACAGAGAGAGATACAGCAAGAGAGGGAACACAAGCAGGGGGAGAGGGAAAGGGATAGGGAGAAGTAGGCTTCCCGCAGAGCAGGGAGCCCGACGCGGGGCTCGATCCCAGGACCCTGAGATCATGACCTGAGCTGAAGGCAGACGTTCAACGACTGAGCCACCCAGGTGCCCCAGTTTTTCCGGTTCTTGCTTCAATGCACAGCAACACCGCTTCACAACTTTGGTCGCCATTGGGCCGGTTTGTTGAGTCTGTTGAAACGTAATTGCTACATGAGATGGTTGCTTCTCCATCTTAGTCTTCTTTGAGGATCCTCTCCTGATTGCCCCTCAAATGATGTTCATAAATGGCTCTTTCTGGGATTCTCTCTTCTAGTCACTGGTGATGACATCTTCTGGTCAACATGACTTCAACCACCATCACAGGCTATAATGACTACTGTTTCCAGCACCCACACTCCAGTTACCACATCCAGCTTCTTTGCTGGTAATCTCCATCTGACTACCCGGCAAGCCCGCCAACTCAGCACTCCCAGATCAAAACTCAGAGTCCTTCCTCAAACACAGACAGTCCTTTGGCTGGTTAATATCAAACCCATCAGCCCTGCTGCCACTACTTCATGATTTGATTACAGCAGGCTTCTAATGGTACTTCCTGCTTCCTTTTTTGCAGTCCATCTACCCAGTAACCACCTCACAAAAACTACACAGTAATCCCCAGTTCCTTAAAGTAGCATACTACAATGGCGGTCTCGGTTTGGTTCTCTATTAATTAGCATCCCTTGGCTAAAAATCACAGTAACCAACTTAAACTTAAATAAGGGGAGTGTACTGGAAGGCCACAATAATAGTTCATAGAAACCAACATTAGGAAAACAAGTGAGCTCCAGAAAAAAATGGAAATGACAAGTCAGGAATCCATGAAATTACTTCTGCCCATTTCATGCTTGTGCCTTATTTTTTCTCTCTGCAAATCATCCTCCTGTTCTCCCCAGTCCACGTGGTAAGATACAGTCTTAGAACATCTCTGATGGGTTGAATTGTGACCCCCACCCCCCTAAAAAAGATATGTTGGACTCCTAAACCCCAGTCCCTCAGAATGTGACCTTATTTGAGGATATGGTCTTAACAGAGGTAATTAAGTTTAAATGAGACCATTAGGATGGGCCCTAATCCAATGTCTTAACTGGTATCCTGATTGGTAACCCTATAAAAAGGGGAAATTTGTATGCAGAGATAGATACAAATAGAAGAAAGACAACGTGAAGATGGCTGTCTATAAGTCAAGGAGAGAGGCCTGGAATAGTTCCTTCCCTCAGTCTTCTGAAAGAACCAATCCTGCCAACACCTTATTTCAGTCCTAGCACCCAAGTCTACTACACAAAGGGACAAAATCTCTCTCCCTCTCTCTCTCTCCCCGTCCCCTCCCTCTCCTCCCTTCCCTCTCCCTCTCTCTTTGTTATAATACCAGGTCCCAAGAGGAGAAACTGACTGGCCAGCTTGGGATTGGTGTTCAACCTAGTCCAATGTACCGAATCTGGGGATCAGGCGCCCTGAACAACCTTGGCTCCGGGGATCAGGGGTGGGAGTGGGGCATGCAGAGGAGTTAACCTTCATGAAATCATGAAATGCAACATGACTAACATTATTTGGGGTCAATATTATAACAAATCACTGCTATTATGTTATGGCAAATACTGTGTCTACCCCATCAATTTGATTGCTGGTACACACTAGTCAAATAGAGCAATGCTTCTGATAAGTTAGAGAGACACACTATGCTGTCAGTGACCAAATCTGCTCTGATCACCAAAACGAGGTGGTTGCAAGGTTTTAAAATTTTACGGTCAATAATATTGAATAGTTAGGTTTGCCAAAAAAGAAAAAATCCCAATTAACAATCCTTTCACAACAGTTTTTAAATATTCTCTGCATCTTAACAATGAAGAAAATGAAGTCAGACCAATGACTTTTCAGGGGTGAAAGCACTACCAAGAGTAGAGACCCACTTCCTCATAAATCAATGCAAAAATCACCAAAATACTTTCTACTACTACCAACTACAATCTTCTTTCTCCCCCACCCACACACACCACTATATCCTATATCCTCTCACTATAAGAGAGCGGGAGAAATTAGGAGAAGGTATGACAGCGTGACTTCGTCTGAAAAGTAGGAAAATCATCAAAGGCAGCAGGAAATGAACCGTAGTTCTCAATGGGAAGAGTATCTCTCCCTAGCAGGCACCTGAGAAATGTGTGCGACATTTCAGCTTGTCACATGACTGGCATTTTGTGGGCACGCAGCAGGGATATTGGACATCTTGCAGTGTGTGCAAGGGTATATAGACCTGCACCCTTCACAGATTTCAAAAGCGCCAGGCTTATGTCAGTAAAAAAACAACTTTTTCCATATTATCTGAGCTTAGAAACTCATTTCTACTTTACACAAAAATACAATCTTTGTGCTTGACTTTAATATTAGCCTGCTAAGTTTTCCAGAAATACAGCTACCATTGATGTTGAAAGAATCACTTCAGGCTTG
Organism: Neomonachus schauinslandi; assembly: GCF_002201575.2. NCBI lineage: Eukaryota > Metazoa > Chordata > Mammalia > Carnivora > Phocidae > Neomonachus > Neomonachus schauinslandi. The sequence continues at coordinate 26,342,892 of NC_058410.1, read as the reverse complement.
CTTCATTTGTAATTTTATCAGTAACTCTTCGCCATTTCTGAAAGTTGCATCAGTGACAACACCACTGTTCCCAGTGTTTGAGTCACCAGCTTTCGCATCGTGTAAGCATCTAATCGTCTCATGACACCTTCTTGGATAGTTCTGCCAGAGCAACAAAGAGGAAAAACTACAAATGGTCGTCCTTTCGTGGACATTACAGTTAGGGCATTATACTGACTTTTATGCATAAATGGGTTGCAATGCGTAGGAAATTCCCATTTCGAGATAGGAAAAGGATATCACAAAATATTAGTGACGAGCAAGAACCATCAATCTAAAGGATGTCTGTCCTAACACCTTCAAGTATATAGCTGCCTGCCTGCCTCAATTCTTCCATTTTTTTTTTAAGATTTTATTTATTTATCAGAGAGAGAGAGAGAGCACAAGCAGGAAGAGCAGCAGGCAGAGGGGGAAGCAGGCTCCCCACCGAGCAAGGAGCCCCACGCGGGACTTGATCCCAGGACCCCGGGATCACAACCCGAGCCGAAGGCAGAAGCCCAACTGACTGAGCCACCCGGGCATCCCTGCCTCAATTCTTCCAAACGCTCCCCATGATCCCTAAGAGAGCCGGTGCAGGGTGAAACTGGCTGCCACCCTCCTAGATATCATTTGTCTTTTTTCTAGGTCCTACTGAAAAAATACCTGAGCATGGGTCCTTTCTCCACAATGCTCACAGATTCCGACTGGTGCAAACCAACTAAAAGGATGGTAGCTTCTCCCTGTGGTGGTGAGGGAGAAACTATACAGTTCTACCCAATGCTGAATCCTGAGTCTGTTCCTTCTAGAATGGCAGCATCCTCACACCCGAAGCACTATAATGAAGATGAAATTACAGTACATGGCCTTCTGCACATTTCTTTTTAATTCAGGTCACTCTCATGTTTTCAATCATTAGATTGCACAAGATGTGAATGTCCAAGTTCAGAGTGCAGAGCGCAGCTTTCCGGCAGATCCCTGGCTTGATCGTCAGCAAACCACCTACTCTCTGGGTGTTCAAGTTTTTCCAGCTGTGAAATGATGATCAGATTTGTTTGTTACCTCTCAACACAGGGATACATTATAACCTCATCAGACATTCTGAGCTACCTAGCTGCTTTGAATTCTATTATATACCTTTTTCAACATGAATTCAACACCATATGTTTTATGGTAACTTGCACTGCATGAAAAAGATTTGGAATGCTTCAGTCTTTTTTCTTCCGTGTATAATAAATGCAGAAATGATGATGCTAACAAAATTAGAATTGGTTTATCTAGCCATGTGTGTGACCCAGATACTCTAGAATCCTCCAGTGCTTAAGATACCTTGTGATTATCAAATGGCAGATGTGCAGTTGGGTCCAATCTGATCTCAAGGCCAGGTCTCAGGTTGGGTGAGGTTAGTACCTGCAGAAAGGCTAGAAAGTAACTTTCCAATGTCATCTACATGTCTTTTCTGTTGACTGGGGCTGAAAAGAATTCAGAATATAATACTCTGGATACCCAGATGAAGAATGTAGTAAATTTATAATAAAGCAATAACAGAGGTGTTTTGACGTTGTCTCGCTGCCTTCTTTATACTTAATTTAGCAATGCCTGCTGCAAATGAAGTGTTTATCAGCCTATAAAGGGTCATTAAACTCTAGGTTGCTGAGTGACACAAACCTAAGAACTTTCTAAATATTTTTAAACTTTCACTTTTTAATCAAAAGAGAACATCGTTAAGCTAAATCAATTGCAACCCATGCTGCTTTGGGTTCAGATCATTTTTTTTTCTTATTAAAATTACAGTAAACAAATAGAAAAATAATTTTTGATACTTTAAATAACCTTAATGTTTCTAGTAAACAGATAATTCAGACACTTGGATCTTAATTCTTTGTTAGAATTTGTATGTTTGGCAACTATGGGGATCAAACACTTTAATTTGTGAGAGGAAAAATGATGTTTTACAATACTCCCAACCTCCAATATTGCAAAATGTCCTTTGGAAAATTCATCCCACAAAAATGGCCACTTCAGTCTGTAACATGAAATGTCCACACTTATCACTGTGTATCAAAATACAATAGCTACTTGGAAAGGGCTGCCATTTCTAAGTCATTTGTTAACTATCTAAAAGTTTTTTTTTTTTTTTAAAGATTATTTATTTGAGAGAGAGAGAGAGAGTGAGCAGGGGAAGGGGCAGAGGGAGAGGGAGAAAGAAAATCTTAAGCAGGCTCCACGCCCAGTATGGAGACCTATCCAGGGCTCGATCTCACAACCCTGAGATCACCACCTGAGCCAAAATCAAGAGTTGGACGCTTAACTGCCTGAGCCACCCAGGCATCCCTCATCCTGGAACTTTAATCTAACGTAAACCTCACCAGGATTGTTGGACATCTTTTGATTACACTCCTTGGCCTGATTTTAACTCTTTCATTCTAACATGGCAACCCTATCCACTGTTATTTTTTCAATCTGTTCAGTTATATCCTCTAGTTTCACATATACCCAATCTCAAGCTAAACCAACACCTAGTCATTAAGGAACTGTAAAATATTCTCTGTAAGCTTTTGGAAACCCCTTTCAAAACCTTTTGTGATGCATTCAGTTCCATCTCTGGACGCGTGTTGCTATTGCTCAATTGCATCTGCCATGCAGAAAACACATGTGAGAGGAATACTATTTTTAAAAAATTACTCTTTGTGAAACTAAAATACTGGCTAATACAGACTATAGCAGTTTTTCTCAAATCAGGCAATAGTACCACAAAAACTCAGGAATTCATTGATTTTAAAAATAAGAACTGAGGTTAAACAAGAAGGAAATGTATATGCTTTAATTTTTTCATAAGAAGATCTATCATATTACAAACACCTAAATCATGGTAAGTGTATCATTACACCTTAGGACTACAATGTGAGAGTACCATGCATATACCGAAAAATGATAACTAAGAATTAAGCTGGAATTTTTTTAAGATGTGAAGATGAATCATCAGGTTTATTTTTTACAACTTGTTATTTTGGAATCTTATCAATTTCCAAGAAGGCACAAAGAAATGTACAGGAAAGTCCTGTACATACACCCTCTCCCGATATTAACATCTTATATAATTACACCACAGTATTAGAACCAGGAAATTGACAATGGTACAATGCACACTTCTTCTTTTTCTAGATTTTATTTGTTTGTTTAATTATTTAAATTTATTTCAGAGACAGAGGGCACAAGTGGAGGGAGGGAGAATGCAAGCAGGGGGAGAGATAAGCAGACTCCATGCTGAGTGCCAGCACAGAGCCCACATGGGGCTCGATCCGACGACACTGAGATCATGACCTGAACCAAAATCAAAAGTCAGTCACCCAACCGACTGAGCCACCCAGGCACTCCCAATGCACACTTCTTATTCAGATTTTACCTGTTACATATGGACTCATTTTGTGTGTGTGTGTGCATGTGTAACTATGCAATCTTAAATGTCACCTTGCAGACCTGCCACCACATTCTATATATCATCACTATAAGGCTCCCTCATGCTTTACCCCTTTTATAGCCACACCCATCCCATTCCTAACCCCTGACAACCACTAATCTGTTCTCCAACTCTACAACTGTTACTTCATAAATTTTATGTAAATGGAATCCTGCAGCATGTTTTACTTTTTTTTCACTCAATATAATTTTCTTAAGGTTCATCCATGTTTTGTGTATCAATCATTCATACCTTTTTATTACTAAGTATTATTGGATATGGATGATATGGACGTACCACAATTTGTTCAACTACCAAAGGACATTTAGGTACTTTCTGGTTATTACAAATAAAGCTGCTATTAACATAATGTACAAGTGTTTATCTTTCTGAGATATATGCCTAAGAGTGCACATCCATTTTTATTTTTAAGTGGAAGTGCCAAACTATTTTCCAGAGTGCCTGGACCAGTAATGCAGAAATGATGCAGTTTTCAGTATCCTCACTAGCATTTGGTGTTATTTTTTATTTTAGCCATCTAAGTGGTACGTAGTGATGACTCTCTGTTTTAGTTATATGGTTTTAATTTGCATTTCTCTAATGGCTAGTGATGTTAGACATCTTTTCATATGCTATTTGCCATCTATATATTCTCTTCAGGTAAATGTCTGTGCACATCTTTGCCTAGTTCTATGTCCTGAAGATTTTCTATGTTGTTTTTTTTTTCTAGAAATTATGTTTTACATTAAATCTGTGATCCATTTTTAGTTTTCGTATCAGGTGTAAAGCTTTTTTTTTTGGCCAATGGATGTCCAGTTGCTCCAGCATCATTTATTGAAAAGGCATTCTAAAACTGAGCATATCTGTATGGATCATTTCTGAGTCCTCTATTCTGCTCTACTGATCTATTTGTTGTCTACCCATCTCCAATACCACAATGTCTTGATTACTGCAGCCTGTATAGTAAGACTTACCATAAGGAAGGGTAATTTCTCCCATTTTCTTTTTCTTTTTCCAACTTGTTTTGGCTATTCTATGGCCATTCCTTTTCCAGAGGAATTTTAGAGTAAGCTTGTCTGTTTCTACAAAAAAAATTGCTGACATTTTGATAAGAATGATATTAAATCTAAGATCAATTTGGAGGAGAACAGACATCTTTTTTTTTTTTTTTAAAGATTTTATTTATTTATTTGACAGAGACAGAGACAGCGAGAGCGAGAGTGGGAACACAAGCAGGGGGAGTGGGAGAGGGAGAAGCAGGCTTCCCGCTGAGCATGGAGCCCAATGTGGGGCTCGATCCCAGGACTCTGGGATCATGACCTGAGCCGAAGGCAGCCGCTTAACGACTGAGCCACCCAGGCGCCCCCAGACATCTTTAATATGGTGAATATTCCAATCTATGAACATGGTATGTCTCTACATATTTAGGGTCATCTTTGATTTCTTTCATTAGCATTTTATAACTTTAAGCATACAGATGCTGTACATGTTTATTTCATTTCTTCAGAGCAAATATGGGTACTGAATTTTTAATTTCAGTTCCCACAGAAATGCAAATGATTTTTGATATTAATAGAATTATTTTTAAATGTTTATTCAATCTAATTTCAGATTTTTTCCAACAATTTGGGGCATTTATTATTCTCCATGGATAATGCAGCTAAGAGAATCTACTTGGAATGAATATGGCATGCTCTTGTTCTTTTTATCATCAGTATACATAAATGTTTAGAATTACATCTTCATGATCATAAGCATTAAGAATCCATACATTCATGACACTGTTTTGCTGTGAGAAATTAAAACAGAATGCCTTCCCAGACACTTCATAAATCTACAAAGAACATCATCATGGTTAAGCATGTGAAGCACCCACAGAAAGCCCTCCAACAAACAGAGAAATTGTCAACATGAACAAAAATTAATTCAGCTCATGCTGTTATTTTGCTGGCCTTGGTTCCCTTTTATGGAAAGGAGAAATATGTCTTCGACTCCCAAAATTAACCACAATGTAACTATTAGTTTTAAAGTTTTAAAATGAAATAGTTTGCTGAAAGAATAATAATATTTTATGCATCTCTACAGAAAACCATTTGAGGATTTTGAGCATTTTGAAAACAAAACATCATTCAGTGCTCTAGCTGATATGGTTTTGTGATCGGTGTAAAGACTTCCTGTGTGTTCATGGGTAAATATGAAGCTTGTGGGACCTGAACAGTACAAATGGTGCTTATGTGAGAAGGTCTTTTATCAAATAATTTCTGGACACCTACTGTGTGCTCGACTCCACACTAGGTGCTAGGAAACAAATGTGACTGGGTTCAGCCCTTGCCTTCAAGTGGCCCACAGTCTAAGGACAGAAGGCTGGCTTACAAGTTACCATTATAAATTCTTACAGGCGCAACCAGGCTCCTTTTAGTCCAAAAAACCCTTCTCTCACTTTGAATCTCTTATATAAGAACATCTCCCCCACCCTCTTAAAATGCAAACAGGTCACACACACTAAATGCTACCAAGGAGCACAGCTATGGTTGCAGGGCAATAGAGTTCAATATAAATTCCAGATCAATTTTAATGTTTTTTTTTTTTTTTTGAGAGAAAAATCACACACCTGTACCAACCTACCAACCACTACAGAAGAGAGAACATGTAAAATATATTGTGAATTTTAAGCTTTACTGGAACTAATTTAATAGACCACACGGATTCTGAATAGCAGAGCTGTTTAGGCAAGTTGGCCACGTGGAATGAAGAGGGCAATAAAAATATATTCGGTGCTGGGGCGCCCAGGTGGCACCGTCAGTTAAGCATCCAACTGTTAGTTTCAGCTCAGGTCATGATCTGAGGGTCGTGATCTCAGGGTTCTGAGATCGAGCCCCGTGTCCAGCTCTGCACTCAGCACAGAGTCTGCTTAAGTTTCTCTCTCCCTCTCTCTTCGCCCCTTCCCCCCCCCACACTCTCTCTCTCTCTATATATATATGTAAAATAAATAAAATCTTTTTTAAAAAATGTGTTCAATGCCAATATAGTCTTCAGTTTTTTTCAAAATCTATCCAAGGGAAGTAATCATCCAAGGCAGCAGTCCTTAACCTTTGAAAGTCTGATGATTACCAAGGATACTTTGTACAGAAAGCACGTATACACACAAATGTTACCTCTGAAATCTGTGGACCTCAGGTTAAAAATCCCAGCTCCACAGCACAGAAACAAAGGAGGTAAGGTGAAGCTCTTGCTGGCTAACTCCTTAAAGAAGGGCACCTCCCCACTGTTCTCCAAGTGGGATAATTCGGGACACAGAGCAAAGAACTCAATAAATATTGTGTGAATGAATGAATTATGAGTATGTGATTTGTGCTATAATTTAGTTGTAGCAAATTATTTCAAACCTAAAGAAAATCTCAGATTTCCTTAACAATAATTTTAGTGACACGTCCTCTCTACTTTTTAACTTTCTGTTTTGAAATAATTATAGACTCATAGGAAGTTGCAAAAATAGTGTAGAGACTGGTGTGCCATCACCCGGCCTCCCACAATGAGGACGTCTTATAATTCTAGCGCACTATCAGAAGCAGGAAACCGATCAGCACAGCACAGTTAACAAGACAACAGACCTAGCTTGCGTTTCACCATTGTTTTGCATATTCTCATCTAATTACCTTTTTATGTAAACAAACAAAAATGTAAAAGCTCACATTCTTACCTCAAAAGAGTTTGCCAGGATTAAAATACTGCAGCAGTAGAAAACAGATTTTTTTCAGCTCTAAGTATGTGGCAAGGCACTGTTGAGTAGGAAAAAAGACAAGGGTCTTGATTCTCTTAGCTCTGTTCTCCCACATTTATTATTTGATTTGAAGGGTATTTCTAAGGCATTAGGCACAACCAAAAAGGCTAGATTTCCATCAGAGTGAGGTGTCATATAACCAAAATGATTCCGGAGAGTAGGCCCATCACCATATTCATCTGATCAGAGTTCCTATGCTGTTAAGGGTCTCTCCATACAGCGGTCCCTCCGCTGAAGGAAGCTGCTTGCAATGCTGGAAGGAAAGGGGCTGGAACTCTTCCATGGCCACCAAGCAGGGCGGAAGTGCAGTAATGTAGCAAGCACACGAGTTCTGGAGTCACAAATTGGAGGAGTTTTACCATATCTTTCAATTCCTAACTGCATATTCTCAAACATCTCACTTCACTTAACTTCAACTGTAACTCAAAGAGAATTACTGTTCTTTTTTTAGAAAGACTTTATTTATTTATTTATTTAGTTAGTTAGTTAGTTAGCTACTTATTGTAGAGAGAGAAAGAGCGTAAGAAGGGGGCAGGTGTAGATGGAGAGGGAGAGAGAATCTCAAGCAAACTGCCACACTGAGCATGGAGCCCAGCGCCGGGCTCCATCACCCGATCCTGAGATCATGACCTGAGCTGAGACACTTAACTGGACACTTAACTGACTGGGCCACCCAGGCGCCCCATTCTGCTTTTTTAAAAGGGGGTTCTGTAAGCTCAAAATCAATAATACAGGTGAAGGGGCTTCACAAAGCAGTGAAGAGCTTCCTGAATGCAAGGACTTACTGCTTCTAGTAGCCCTCTGCTGTGCCTGACACTCTCTCACAAACCCCAGCCTTCGAGGGGCGTCTGGGTGGCTCAGTCGGTTAAGTGTCCGACTCTTGATTTCGGCTCAGGTCATGATCTCAGGGTCATGAGACTGAGCCCCATGTCAGGCTCCACACTGAGCATGGAGCCTGCTTAAGATTTTCTCTCTCCCGGGGTGCCTGGGTGGCTCAGTCATTAAGCGGCTGCCTTCGACTCAGGTCATGCATGATCCCAGGGTCCTGGGATCAAGCCCCGCATTGGGCTCCCTGCTCCATGGGAAGCCTCTTCTCCCTCTCCCACTCCCCCTGCTTGTGTTCCCTCTCTCGCTGTGTCTCTCTTTGTCAAATAAATAAATAAAATCTTAAAAAAAAAAAAAATAAAGATTTTCTCTCTCCTTCTGCCCTTCCCCCCACCCCCTCTTGCACATGTGCTCTCTCTCTTAAAAAAAAAATTTTTTTTTAATTAAAAAAAAAAAACAGCCTTCTTGTTCCTCCACTAACTCCAGCCTGGAGAGTCAACACTGCATCTTCTTCTTCCTCTTCCCCCTTCCCCTCTCACAACTAAAATACTTCATTCTCCACAGAGAAGGATTGTTACCATTGTCTCACCCCATCTACTACAGACCATGATTAATGAATAGATCAACCAACATCACAAAATTTCAAAACAACAAAATGATACTAAGCCCCACAGTGTCCATCATGATGGATGTTCTCAATGTCTGTTCATTGAACAAGCCCACAGCATACTGACCACATGACTCCAGGCCAATTCTATAAGCTGGGACCAAATCTCCTCCATATGCCATACAAAGCCCTCCATGATAAGGTCCTGCCTACTTCGGAGGTCTCTGGCCACCAGCCACCTAGCATCACGTCCCCGGTGTCTATATTCCCCTCACGTATCATGCAGTTTATTGTCCCTTTGTGTTCTGTGATTCGCAGTGCCCCTGCTCACCTTCATCTGGCTTACCTGGGTTACTTCCTTAATTAGCTAAGACAGAATCTCCTCAAAGGGGAGGTGCCCAAGAAGTGGATACAATGCTCTCCAGTGCTATCATATACCCTGTGCCTCTGCCTGTAATGCTCCCTACTACTGTTTAGGAATTATTTCCTTTTCTTATCTCCCTCTCTCACCTCATTAAGAACAACAATACCTTATTAAACTCTCTGACATCACTGTCATTATGAACATTACTTCTCAACATACTGACATCTAACACAACCAACCAAAAGATAAAGAAAGTACTAACACAGATATTCTCTGAAACAGATCAGAAGTCAAAGACCTGGGGAGCCTGCGTAGCTCAGTCAGTTGAGTGTCCAACTCTTGATTTCGGCTCAGGTCACGATCTTAGGGTTTTGAGATCGAGCCCTGCATGTGGTTCCACGCTCAGCAGAGTCCGCTTGTCCCTCTCCCTCTACTCCTCCCCCTGCCCTCTCGCTCTCTCTCTAATAGATAAAATCTCAAAAAAAAAAAAGAAGGCAAAACCACACTTTAAAATTGTGCATGTTTCTTTGCAGCTGAGTTGGAAGTGAGATGGAATGTAATCAGGCTTAAAATCTGGATGCTCTGACTCTTTCTTCAGCGTACAAAAGCTCGGGGAACTCAAGAAAAACAAGTTGCTTTGCACCAAACAAAAGCAAAAGCAGTGACGGATGCCTCACAAAGGTGAGGACTGTCAGCAGTTCCAGCCACAGAGTGGAGTTTCTTATCTGTCTCCTTCCATCCCACGTGGCCTTAAAGCTAAATGCTGAGATCTGTTTCTGGAGGACAACTACTCACTTGGAGAGACCAAGTGGATGCTTTGTAATGTCTTTAAGCTCAAACCTACTATGAAATAAAATTAAGTCCCATGACCTAGGCTCCAACAGCAGGTGACGGCAAGTGGTTGCAGTCCGCCAGAGCTGTGGGTCTGTTTGAGGTCCTCTGGAGAGATGCGGTGGAGTTACTGGAACCTCCTAGGAGGAGAGCCCCCGCCTCCCCGGCCCACGAAGCTGATCTTCATCCTAGCAGCCGCACACCCTGTCCAGCCACAGGGCAAGGCTGCGGCTGCAGGGCAGGGAAATCTGTTCCACGACAGTGAGCCCCAACAAAAGAATTCTAGACCAGGATCCTGCTTTGTCTAAGCACATATTTTAGTTCACAAGAGCAGAAATCACATGAGATGAAGGCTTTAGTTTGTTTGAAAGGCGCTAACCTGTCTGTCTGTCAGAGGATCACGAAAGCTACTTTGAATGACATGTTTTTCATACCAAGCAACTTCTGAGATAAAGGAAGCCAGTTTTCAACACCAAAACAGTCTCAAGGTTTTTAAATCTTAGCACCAGTAATCCAAACACAAAAGCTCTAATTCATATGTGCAACAGAATTTTAACAGTTGATCCTGTTAAAAAAAAAAAAAGAGCTCATTTTCAGGTTCCATATGTGCAAGTCAACTTAAACTGGTAGAAGAGTAGAGGCAGAAATTTTATACATGTTTCAATGCAAATATGTATCCAAGAATCCCTGCTTTCTTTACAAAACAGGCATTGTTCTAATGCGATAGGTCTGAGGCACAAACTCATTTCTTGAGCCTATTAGGTTTGATAAGACTCGTTATCCATACTGAAACTTTTATTTCCACTAAACTTTCCATTTTAATTCCCTTAACCTTCTATAAAAAAAATTCCTGATCCATTACTCTGGACTACAAACTGCAGTTACTATTTGAAACAAGGATGATTTGATTCAGCAAAAATAAAGCAGAGGGGTCTCCTTCAACAGCCGCTATAAATAAAACTCTACAATTTATAAGATAAATAACTGTGCTCATTACATCACAATATGCAAATAAATTCAGTATAAGACTGAGACTATCTCTCCCTTCTGGGGAATTAGGAACTCAACACAGGAAAAAGATTTACATGGTGGGAACATTTTGTTCACCCCCACTATATTACCTGTCACTCTGTTAGTGGCTCTACGATGCCAGGCATGTAAAAACAACAACAACAACAACAAAAACCAGTGGTTTTCAGCATACTATGAGCTCATGCAACTATATGCAAATTTCCATGTATATATGCATTTTTCTGTAGGAAGGACAAAGCTTATCCAAAGCATGCACAACCCCAAAAAGATGAAGAACTGCTGATACAAACAGTACATGCTGGAGAGGTCCTAAGAAAAAGGTAACTTTCAAATAAAGTGACCAAGAAAGGTGGATAAGAGTGTAGATTTTCCACCGGCTTTAAAGGAGGCAGAGCTGCACAGGCCAAAGCTAACAGACACGGTGCACGGAATGCTGGGAGGGTGAGCTGGGGACCAAAGCTGTGGCCGAGCAGCGGTGGCGGGAAGAATGTGGGACACAGTGCAGGCTGCTCAGGCAAGCTGGAAATAGATCACCGAGGGCCCCCAAATCAGACTGCCTGCACTCACGTCCCATGCTTCCACTGACTGTGTGACTTCGACCAAGTTCCTCCGTTTTTCTCTATAAAAGTGTGATATCGGTATCAGCTACCTCAGAAGTCGTTAGGAAGGTTCAATGAGATAACGAAGGCAAAGTGCTTAGCGCAGCGCTTGGCACACGGCGATGCTCAGCAGTTACCGCTGGTATGACTCCTGCCAGTATTGCCGGGAATGTCCGTTTGACGGCGGAGATGTGCTCAGCTGCACCGTCTATCTCCGGCTCCTGGCCCCACGCCACACTCCTCCCTTCTATCTGACCTGAGGATGTACCAGGACACTCTCAACTTCCTTCCCCATCTCACCCCCAGCTGCTCCCACTCGGATAACAAGAGAGGTTGGCTGTTGGCCCGCACAGGACTCTAACAACACCTCCTCCCAAAGCACCAAACAAATCTTTGAGCCAACTTAAGATTTGAGAAAAATGAAAAGCTAGATCTGCAGGCTATGTTAGTTCTAGGCATTCAGTAGCAAATAACTAGAGACACACCTTAAAAGGCGTAAGCAAAAAGGGAAGTGTCCAAGGACAGTTCAAAAGACCTGACCACAAAACTCTCCTGCCCACTGCATTTGCCCTGCGTTCATTTCATCCCGTCTCCGGAGAGCCCCAGCCAAAGCCCCATGGCTGATTGTTGCTGGCTCAGTGAACCCCAGGTGGTAACTCTGTCCAGGCCTGGGACTAGCAGTTATGCAGCTGCCCCAAAGTCACATAAACCAAGAATGGGACAGGAGGTCTCCTACAGGAAGGTAAAAGCATTATTAACAGAAAATGTAAGGCATGTATGCTAGAAAGGCACAAATAGCACAGAGCCATCCAAGGAGCACGTAACTAAATCCATGCCTTAAAGAAGCACAGTAATTCTTGGCATTATGTTCCTACTTGTTTATTTGAATCTGTTAGAACTATTTTGGCTACAAGTGGCAAAAAGCCCAACCCAAAATGGCTCGAGCAGAAAGATAATTTATTTGTTGTATGACTGGAAAGATTGCAGTAGGAGATAAATCATGACTGTTCTAATAAGCAAATTAGGAAAACAGTTTCCCCCTATGCCTGATATTTGACCTCCAAGTTACCCTTGGGGGTGAAGACGGTCTTGTGACCTACTACTGGCAACGAGATGAAAGAGCCCCTCTGCTAAAGGCTTTTGTTTTCTGCTCAATGGGAGCTGCTTCTCCATAGAACTGAGACAGCAGTCTTGTGACCAGGAAGTAACAAGCATAAGGGACAAAGATCAGCATGTGGGAGGTGGGTAAACCTGAGCCTTGATGACATCCCTGAGAAGCTGAGTCAAGGCAAAAAAAAATAATTCCCAATTTAAGCCACTTCAGTTAAGTTTCTGTTACTTGCAGCTGAGAGCAATCCTAACTGCTCTGGCAGACCCAGTTTCTTTCTGTCTTCCCTCAGCATGTTGCTCTTACCAAAAGATGGAGGGAAGAGCTAAAGATGTCACAATGATAAGTGATACATGCAAATTAAGAACGCCTCTCTTCCTGGGTCCTTCTTTGTAGAGGAAATTCTCATTCAATTCTTATCCTTCAGCATGTGTTTGGCCACATCTCGTGAGTCAGAACTACATCATATGTTTACCCCTAAACTCAAGTGCCAAGGAAAATGGTATCTCAATGATTTATTCCTGAATTGGGGTCACTTTCCTGAAGCAGAATAAAGGTTCTGCTAAGAAGAAAAGTACAGGGAGGGAGGATGCTTGGTAGGCAACTCACAGTGCCAACTATACATAGCCACCAACAGCAGCATTTCAATAACGCTTTTCACACGTCCATAGCTCGCCCAGGGAGAGAGTTCAGGGTGACACAGTTTCTCAGTGTACCTCCCCTGCTTCGTGGAACAAGAGCAATTTAACAGTTAGCACCATTTCAAACTAACAGCATTACTAAATACACTGAGTACTAAATGTAGCTCCAGCACATGTATATAATAAAATTGTACACAAAAGCTAACCACTAACAGCTGCTTAAAAACATAGAAAAGAAAGGCCAAATTAAAAAGTATGTTGAAACTCTCATAGGGGCACCTGGGTGGCTCAGTCAGTTTAGCATCTGACTCTTGGTTTCGGCTCAGGTCATGATCTCAGGGCTGTGAGATGGAACCCCACGTCAGGCCCCACACTCAGTGTGGAGTCTGCGTGAGAGTCTCTCTCCCTCTCCCTCCGCCCCTCCCGCTCATGTGCTCTCTCTCTCTCTAAAATAAATAAATAGGGGCGCCTGGGTGGCTCAGTTGGTTAAGCGACTGCCTTCGGCTCAGGTCATGATCCTGGAGTCCCAGGATCGAGTCCCACATCGGGCTCCCTGCTCGGCGGGGAGTCTGCTTCTCCCTCTGACCCTCCCCCGTCTCATGCTCTCTCTCAAATAAATAAATAAATAAATAAATAAATAAATAAATCTTAAAAAAAACACAAAAAACCTCTCATATGCTGCTACTGGGAGGGTATATCAGCACAGCCACTTTAGAAGGCAACCTGGAAGCACCTACTAAAATTTTAAATGCACATACTCTATGCCGAAAATATTTTACCTCTAACCTGGAGAAACACTAAAACATATATAAAGGAAGACAAACACAAGAACTGCATCATTGTCTATAATGACCCCAAAAAACAATGTCCAAAAAAAAACATTAGCAACAATCTAAATGCCCAACCACAGAGGAATGACTAAAATTATGGTATAGCCCTAACACAGAATACTACACCGCCATAAAAAAGAATGAGACAAGTATAAATGTACTGGCATGTAATGACTTTTAAGATGCATTGTCCTGTTAAAGACAGAAAGTTGTATAATGGAGAGTATAATACTATATGCAGTTTTAAGGATAATCTGCATAGGCAAATATAAATGCATAGAAAAAAGTCTGGATTGATATATGACAGAGTGAAAATACTGCTCACCTCTGAGGAGGGGACTAAGAAGTGGGTAGGGTAGACAAGGAGAATTACAGTTTGAATATTTTACTACTGAATATTTTACTGGCCCCATATACAAAAAATATGACTGAATTGACATGATGGTCTTTCAACCATCTTCCTTTTTAATTAATCTGACACAGTAACATTTACCTTTTACTTGTGGACTTTAAATATATCTTCCCTGTACTAAATGAGCTGGTTTGCAGAATTTAAAGAGCAGTAAACAAATAATATATATTTAAAAAATGAAATTCCCTTGCTGATCTATGCACAAGCCACTTGATTGAGAAGGAAAAAAAATCTTTTATACAGGAGAAGGGATTGGAAATACCACTTTTAGTTTCGGCCAGACGACAAAGTATTCATGCCTCCATAATGAGTGATCCTTAATTGTATTTGCACTGGCTCTCTACTGAAAGCTAATGGAATTAGAAGATTTTAAGCAAATCCTGAGAAATGACCATACCAGGCCTTTTTCTCATGGAAAGTTGATGGCTTCTGGAGGTGAAGCAAGGCCGCTGTGAACAGGTACGGAAAGCTGCTTAAACGTTGGCTGGTATTGTGCTTGTACTGAAACACAGGCCAAAATACTGGCTCTTAGTAAAACGGCCTATCCCAGCGCTCAAGCCTAAGTTTTAAGTTGTTGTTTCCATGCTGGGAAATCTTCCCTTATTTCTGACTGAGGTAAACTTTTAGATGATGACATCTGGCCTCTTGCCCTTCCCAAAATTCAGAATCCCTTACTGTAGGCATATCATTCTCATGATGGCCTCCACAGATGGGAAACACCATGCCTGGGCCAAGCTTCCCCCTGCTGACAAATTCAGGCAAAGGCTTTTTCCATTTCATCAACACTCAGCATGGGAATGGAATGCCAATAAAACGGAGGAAGTACACAGGCCGAAGAATTCGATTAGAAGAGGAAAAAGTAGAGCAAGTGGAGAGCTGGACCCTGGGAATTTCCCCAAAGGCATGCTACTTGCCCACTCGCCACCCCTGGTGGAGGACCGGGCTGCCCTGAGTCCTGGCTTCAGTGCTGGGTGCTGATGGGACCACCAGACGGCTGCCTCCAGGCGCTCCAGCAAAGCACCCTGGAATTTGTGGGCAACAGGACAGAGGAAGAATGTCTGATAAGGACACTAAAGTCCCCTGGGAAGTAATAGGGGAAGGGAGGTGGGCAAGGCCAAGAAACCAGGAAGAAGATGTGGAATGGGTCAATGCTCATGTCTACTCTGGGACGGGTGGGAAATGAAAGCTGCTGCTTCAGTCTATGAACCAGTCTCCAGAAGGTCTGCATGGTTGCGCAATTCCTCTGGGATCCTGAAACCTCCTTCCTCCGAGGTTCCCATCTCTGGGGCCAGTCTCATGCGAGGATACTCTCTGCGGGAATATCGAGTGCTGTGGCAGATGCTGCTCGTTTGCCTACCCAACATCCATTTCCTACCTCTTCCTCATTACCAATAACAAGCTTGATGTTGTTGAAAATGATAATGTGCCCAATTTTTTAAAAAAAACTACATTTCCTTTCCTCCCTTACTGGCAAGGCCATGTGATATAATTTTGGACAACAAGATATAAGTGGAAAATTAATGGGTGGCGCTTCTGGGAAATCTCTTTATAAGATTAAGCAATTCAGCCGGTGCTCACCCTGTTGCCTTCTGCCCTTCTTCCTTCCTGGAACCACCTTCCTGCTGGAACTGAGGCAGCCAACTTGTGACTATGAGGTGACAATGACCCAAGCTAAGGATAGCACGGTGGAAATACTGGTGTCTGATGGCGCACCAGCCCAGGGCTGCCTACTTCCGAATGTCTCACTACAGGAGAAAATTAAACATCCAAATGTGTTAATCACCATTGCTTAGCATCTGCTATTTGTAGCTAAATGATGACTGAATGAAGCAAGTACCTGCTATCCAGCAGACCTTATTCTAAGTCACACACCGAATCCTTTCCCTACAAGGTAGCTACTATATGCATCATTTTCAGCTGACGAAACGGAGACTTCCTAGATCACAATAATATACCCTAGATCACACAGCTAGAAAATGGCAAAGCTGGGATCTGAGTTCAAACAGCCTAGCTCCAGGGCTCTAGGAAAGAGCAAGAAAGCCCAGCTCTCCCCAGGTCTCAGTCTCCAATGTCAGAAACCTCAAGCCCCATGGGCTGCTGCAGAGTATGAACCATGTTGTTGCCATCCATCCAAGCCTTCTCTCCACTCAGGAGAGACTTCCAGCCATGCCCTCCAAAAATTGCACTGTTGCACGGTTCAAAGTCCTCTTACAATGTATTTAAAATGTTGCCTTTCAGTCCCTTCTTATCAATGCAGCTATTCTTTTGGTGAAAATGATTATTCTATTCATAGACATACTCCCCATCTTCTTTAGCTATAAAAAGACATTCAAGTTACAGATGAACAGAAGTGGCCAGTTAAAGAAACCCCTTTCCGATACAGAAAGAACCGAATTAAGCAAGCCAGGTTCTTAAAATCACTACTGTTACTACTACTATTACTACTAATAATAATAACAGAAAGAAGAGGAGGAAAAAGAGATGCAATTCAAACATACTGATATCCACTGATTTGAGGTACAATGCCCAACTTTATACCAATACCCAAGATTCCCGCTTATGTCTCTGCTGATAGGGAAGCAGATTTAGTACTCCATTTCAAAATACCTGCTCTAATCAAATTTACCAAAACCCCAGAAATAATAAATCTAATATCTTATTTGCTATTCTCTTCAAGCAGAGCAAATAAGAAACAACTCATACATGAATTTTATTTCTTATCAGTATTGTTTCTGAAATACATACTGAAGAGACCAGATGCGAAGTATACAAACTGTAGCACAGCTCTATTACATAAAATGTAAGACTCGCAGGTGTGACTTCATAAATACCAGATAGTAGCCTACAACACTGCATTTCTTAAACACCAAGACACTAGTCAATGGACAACTGTTACTTGAAGTAGAATACGAACTCCGCTGAGTAACAAAACTTAGAGTAGGAGTAGTAGAGGACAATTCTTGATGTTACAAATTCTCTAGTGAGAGAGGCTAAAGGTGGGAAGAGAGAAGGAGAGAGGGAGTAATGGAAGGAGAGACAGAGAAATCAGAGGACAGGAAAAAGTTCATTCAGTAGACCTCACCACACCAAGTATTTGGGTCAATGCTTAGCAAATGCAGGGAAGCTCCTGCAAATCTGGACAAACCAGAGCACAGGGCCCACTTGACAACAACCTGAACCTGAGGGGAGAGGCCCAGAACAGGTCTTACTAGATCTTTGGAATTTTTGAAACTAGTCTATATCCTCCACTCCTCCCACCAAAACTACTAGCAAAGGGAGTAAACTCTCTAGGAAAACAGCCTAGTCAGCTAGAACCCGGTCAGAGAAACACAATGAACGCAAGTCACACGAACCACTCTTCTTAGGGTTGATCCAGTCTGGGGCACATCATCCATCATCCATCAAGCCGTAAGCACAAAGGAAGCAGTTTGTGGAGGGTCTGTGCAGGAACTGGACCCCCCAGCACTGCTCTCCTGGATGAAGTGGGGATGAAGAAGTGACCTAACATGCAGAGCTGCTCTTCGTAAGGTTATGGTCTGCTTAGGAAGATAAATTACCTCACTCACATAAAGCAAGAAGCAAATCAAGAGAGACTATAATTAAATGCAAAAGTAGGAAGGGCAACTCAAATACTATAGTACTAAATCAGGAGAGAGGAGGAAGACCAGAGACTCTAGCGAAAGGGGTGACCAAGTGGCGATGGTGAGACTATGGATCGGAAATGCTGGCTAATCAGAGTGGGAAGAGATCTTTTCAGGCAGTGGGAAGGGGTCCAGGCAGCACACAGATGAAGCCAAGTCCGTGCTTTGGCTTGTGACAAGAGAGCTTCACAGGGAATAAGACAAACCACACACACACACACACACACACACCCTGACTCACTTCACCTCCCAGACTCACTGGAAAGGCTACTCAGTCAGCTGCCTCCCCCATCTCTGTTTCTCTCTTTTCCTCGTCTGAACCTCCACAAGCCCCCTCTCTCCATTCGAAGACACCAAGCATACCTTTCATTCACTCATACTCTATTCCTCCCTCCCTCCACTACCTGCTGACAGAGAAAACACTGTGCTCCAGGATAACATGAGTCTGCCATGTTGAGCACAGCTGAGAAAGTCATGCTTGTGAAACAGAGAATGAAAAAAACAAAAAATTACGATCGGCAGGTATTAGCTAAGCTTGACAGAGCTTCTGAGGCTGGTGGGCACTCTGGAGGACTGCGGGCCCCACCTTCCCGCCTCCTGGAAGACAGGCTGTGTCATATGGAAAGGCACACCGTCCCCTCCCTGTCCCACCCCAGCACCGGCCCCAGCTGCTCAAACGGCCTCGAGCCGGTGGAGCCAAGTACAGTGTCCGATGATGACAGGTTCACCCCACCCTCACACCTGTGGGGGCCACTGCCACATGTTTTGACTCTGGCCACCAAACACTTCTCATGAAGTTCTGTGCCCCCCTCTTTGGTTTTGACTAAAACACTGTAGATACAACGAGGTAGAGCTCAGGGGAAGTTTCACAACTAGAAAACACCCATTAGCAAATTCATTAATTAGGGATATACGGGTACTTTCTTTCATATGGATGTGATTTTGTAGGCAGCTAGCTAATAAGCATTCATTGAATAGAAACTTATAATGGAGACTTTTTTTTCTGGAGGGAAAAACTATGCAAACATTCTTGGTAATGCTAGAGGAAGAACACTTATGAGATCAGCACTTCCTAATCAAGGCTGTACATGAACCACCCAAGGAGATTCTGCTAAGAGCTACATGCCCGGGCCCCAGCCGCTGGTTCTCAGTCAGCGGGATGAGAGCGATGCTCAGGCATGTGTGGCTTATGAGACCTCCTCCACTGGTTCCAGCCTACAGTGAAGACCTGGTTTAAAACCATGATCTTGAATGACTTAGACCACTGGGCAACCTGCAGGACACCCGTGAGTAGTTGTGTTCAAGTCCTGTCCAATTAAAAAGAGGAAGCACTTTTCCCAAGTAACAAATACACCAAACTGAGAGCAAAGCATTGATTGAAAATATCATTTCCTGATGAGCAGTTTAGATCACTGCAGAAAGACCACTCACCTGCTTAATATGACCAGGGAAGTATATGAAATCTTGACAAGATAGGAACTCAGTTTTTTAATTTAACATATTCAACTTTAATATTCAGAAGAGGAAGGGATAAGGGAACTGAAGAAGCACCATTATGGTGGGGAAGGATATTTTTCCTTCTTTCTTCTGCCTCTACAAAATTTTATTCTTCTCTAAAACACTTGTGTGTGAACGAAAGAAAGAATGAGCTGCCCAGAGCGGCCTGCCAGTCAGGAGATGCCCCTCCAATCACATCAAAATGAAATGGGACACCTGTCTGAGCAATAATTGTGTGTTAAATCAAATTTGTAATGCTTGATATTAAAAATACACAAACAATGTCGTATGTCAATTATATCTCAATAAAGCTGGTGGAATTGTTTTTAATAAATAAAAATACATATAAAGCATCACCTAGGAAGCCAATGTCCCCACCACCCTCTCATCTGCCTTAACCCCAAGGCCTGGCTATCCTTGGACCTGCCTCAGGAGCCCCTCCCACCTCCTCTGCATTGCCCACCTCTATAAGAGTGAGAAAGAGGAGGCTATGAGCCACCTAAAATAATAACACAAAAAATGTGTGAATATGAAATGGCCCATCAAAATTTCCCCAAGGTAAGTGCCTATTTATAGAGGAAGAACATGATAATGTGGTTATTAAAAGCTAGTTAAATTAACTCTAGCAATTATGGGAGGGGATTGATGGGCTGCTACTTTTCATACTCACCATTCCTACCTAATTAAAGGACCTGCCACAGACATCCACAATATATGTTTAAGTGAAAAAGCAAGTTCAAGCAGTAATGTATAATAGTATGTTCTCCATGAAGTGTGTAAAAAGGAGGGGAGAAGCCTCTAGAAATTTGGAATCTATGCAGCTCTGAAATTATATATTTATTTCCCTTTTTCCGGGGAGAGGGTTCACAGTTTTTCTGTAAGGTATTCATCCGAAGTTGTGTTCAAACCCAGAAAGGAGTACACCATTCCAAAAAGCTTAAGAACTAGTCCTCTAGAAAGAAGCTAAAGGTGTAGCTAGGCTGGCAAAATCAAAACCATACCCCACTCCAGAGAATTCACTAATCTTAAAAGAAACTAGTACAATGTGCACAAATGAATGATAACAACACAAAACAAATTCCTGGACCAAGAAAATTGTGGAGACCAAAAAGGTTTGAGAAACTGAACAGTGTGAACCAAAACTGCAGAAATATATATATTTTAATATCTAAGAACTGAAAAGGAAGAGTCCTTATGAAGAAACAACTTCAAGTGAAGGCCACCCAAACAAAAACAACAGCAAAACAACCATAACCTACTGATCAAGGTTTTGAAGAGTATTTTAAAAACATACACACACAGGAAAAAAAACAAGATACTGCTCAGTTCCTGCCAAGAAAGAAGATGAGATAACATTTAAGATGCAAAGAAAAGAACGCTTCAGATTGAGGTGAAGAGAAAGAAGAGCTTGAAAGAAAATCTGCACAACGGAACCGGTCACCACAGGCCTAGAACTGAGGCAAAACTCTGTTCTTTTTGAAGACAGAACAAAGTATTTCATGACCTAAATGATCTGAAACAATCTGTCAACATCTGAGAAGGTCACAACAAAAGAAACAGAGCAGAAAGAATTTATGAAAGAGACTCCGGTGCCCCCAAAAGAATTTAATGTTAACAAAATGTTATAATTACTTAAAACACTAGTCATTTTGAGAAGAGCAAGGGGTAGCAACAGAACTTCACAAAGGATCCCATTACTATAACGATGGAATATGACTTATTGAAAAAACTACACT
Organism: Neomonachus schauinslandi; assembly: GCF_002201575.2. Classification (NCBI taxonomy): domain Eukaryota; kingdom Metazoa; phylum Chordata; class Mammalia; order Carnivora; family Phocidae; genus Neomonachus; species Neomonachus schauinslandi. The sequence continues at coordinate 26,321,513 of NC_058410.1, read as the reverse complement.
CTAAACCAGTTCAAGAAAAGAAGTCAAGATGGTGACTGCTAATATAACATAGGAAAAATTAATTTAAACAATTTTATTTATTTATGTATTTATTTTTTTTTATAGATTTTTATTTATTTATTTGACAGAGAGAGAGATAGCGAGAGCAGGAACACAAGCAGGGGGAGTGGGAGAGGGAGAAACAGGTTTCCTGCCGAGCAGGGAGCCCGATGTGGGGCTCGATCCCAGGACCCTGGGATCATGACCTGAGCCGAAGGCAGACGCTTAACGACTGAGCCACCCAGGCGCCCTAAACAATTTTATTATAAGTGCTAATGGGAAAAGTGGAAATATAAGCATTTCTTTCTTTCTGTCTTTCTTTCTTTCTTTCTCTTCTGGTCTATAAATGCCATTCTAAAAGCATGTTGAAACACAACCATCTAACATTAGAACAAATATATCTTTGAATTGTGAGGGTGGAAGTTTCTACTATCAAAAACATGTAATAATATTCCCAATTATTGTTCAGCAAATACAACCTCCTCCAGTTCACTGCAATGTTGACTAGTGTCTCAGGGTGGAAGACAGCTACAGAGGCCTCAGACAAGCAGGCAGACCTCCCAAGTGTCCTCCCCTTCGTGACCTTGTGAGCCAGCCTCCAATCTTCAAATTTCATCCAATGTGCTGGGTATCTTCTGGGCAGAAGTAGGGAGTGGAGACAGGACAATTCCACCTGGCTGCATATGTGATCCACAGCTGGGGAGGAGAAATGGGGTAAGTGAGGGGCCCCTGTATGAGCAGCCCTTCCTGAACAATCCTAGGAGCTAGTCTTGCGGGGGAGGGCACAGCGAGGAGGGGTGTGTGGGACAGATCAGGCCATAGTAGCACCCACAGGAATGGCCCCTACCTCTCTGCCACTTCCCCCTAGAGTCACTGCTGACATATAAACATCAGAGGTAAGAGATCTGAAGACGACTGAATCCTGCATACAGAGATTGTTGAGAAAGTTAATTTCACTGCCCAAGGCACACAAGTCAGATACATGGAAAGTTCAGAGCTGCCTAGTTAGAACAGGTTAGAATATCTTCCAGTTTAGGTCCATGGAGAATCAGAGTTTCAAGTCTATCCCAGAAGGGCAAAAGCAAGAAAATGCAAAAACTATAGGGATAGAAGAGAAGAACACAAATGTCTCAATTACATCTGGTAGCTTAGCTGTGAAATATCTCAAACGTAAAAGAAAACAAATGGAATGAATGTCCTATTTTTTTAAGTACCATTAAATTGTTTTAGTGTAATTGATTACCTACCAAAAATACATGCAGGCGAAAAATTAGGGGCTATTCCCAGTGTATCTGGTGTGTGCAAAAACCAGAAGAGAGGAATGGTATCACTGTCACTGTAACAGCAAGGCCATGCTTTGGAGCCAGCCCAGCAAGTAGACAGCCCTATGCCTGCTGGATCCTTCTCCTACGAGGCATGTGACTTAGGGGAACAGGTCCAGCCTCTGAATGCCTCAGTCAGATGGGACACTCCACTGTCAAATGAGAATTACCTTGCCGGGATCCTATGAAAGGCCCTGCCAGAGCGCGACAGTTCAAGTAGACAATGACACGAGCCTTGAATTACCTAAGAGCCACATAAGGGAACATGAATAGGACAAAAGAACAGACTGTATTTTCATTCTAACCATCTCACTTACAAAATTGATCATGCACTAAGTCAAAAATCCGGGCTCCCATTAGCAGTTACAACAAAATTAGAAAAAAAAAAAAATCAGTCTTGAATACTGTTCAAATATATGCAAACTAAAAACAAAATATCTTAAACACTGAACCTGGGATAAAGTTCAGAATATAATTAAATGTTTTTTAATAGGTGAGATAACATAACAAAATGCATAAAAAACTGCTAAAGCAGTGCTAGGGCAGGTTCTTGCTGTAAGACTCAGTAATTATATTGGTACCAAAGTTAAAAGCAAAAAGAAAGGCACAATAAACCAAGCAGGTAGATAAAGAACTTAGAAAAGGAACAATGTAACAAATCAAAATAAAATTAGAAAAGGCAAACTCAATAAACACACACACAGAGGAGAAAGAAAAGGCAATAAAATTGACAAGGAAAAACAATATATAATTCTTTTGAAAATTAACAACCCATGCATAAAGGGAATAGATTTTTTTCAACCAATAAAAATAGACAAAATAAAACTAGAAAGAATGAACAAAACTATAAAGATGTGTGAATTGGAAATACATTAATAAATTTGATAAGTGGAAAGAAAATCTATAGTAAAAAAGAGGAAATTTCAAAAGGTAACAAAATTCCATTTCCCAAGCAATATTCAAGTGAATTAACTGGAAAAATCTGACAATCTTTCAAGAAACAAATCATCCCTACAATTGATGTAAAGTCTCTTCTTGTCTGTCCTACTGCTTATGTGTGTCACAGAAGAGCCCAGGAATCAGTGAAGTGTCCCCGCTCCTGGCATTACCTCCCGCTCTCCAGTTTTGGTAACTTCAGTATATATAATAAACATTCCCTCTCTGCCCCTGTGGAACCATTTGGGTCTTTCCTAGCCCTTCTTAGCCCATTATCCCAAATTTCCTCTTTAGATTCATGTTTCCCTTGCCTCTAGAATGACAAATATGCAGCAGTGTTACCTGAGGAAAAAAATCCACAAAAATCAACTGTATTCTTATACACTAATGATGGAGCCAAGGGGGAAAAAAGACTTAAAAAAATTTCCACAATCATCTTCAAAAAATTTTTTAAATATTAATTTGAAGTACAAGAGGTTTTTAAAAATTATATATAGTATATAATATAGAAATAAAGACAAGAACAAAGTAATAGCTTGCTCCTGCCAGAGAATTTAAAACACAGCTGATTCCTCAATGTAGGAACTGAATGTTGCATTAAACCTGTTATAGATTCATTAACTGTTACACAGGGTTTCAATATTCAATTCAAATTTATGCCTCCTCCAAGTCACAAAACTTCTAAACAGGGAAATGAGGACAATGAGGGCCCCCCCCGCCTCCCTATTTAATCAGACACTCTTTCCCATTCCCATATTCCTACTATGACACCTACCTCCTCAATGTTCTTCCTTATATACTTCTACTTTCAGCAACTTATTTGACATTTCTACAGTGTAAAAAGTGATCACATACAGTGATAATGATCACATCTAAAGCTACAGAAATAAAATAAGAGTTAAATTAAACAATGCAAAATGGTGCCTAGCCAATCTTCACTCTACTCAAAGCAGCATTTTTTCTGAATAATATCACAATTTTCAAAAAGTAAAAAATACAGTAATTGTTTGTGTGTATACATATATTCATCTTAAAGTTTCAATTAAATAATGGTAAAAGTCATATATATACTTCATGTACAAATTTTATAATAAACAGATACAACAAAAATACTCATAAAAAAATTAAGCAACCGTGCCCACTAATGGTTATGGTAAACTACAATAAATTAATAATAGTAAAAACTTAGAAAAAATGTTCAACAACAGGGAAGTGGCTGAATTATGGTACATTCATATGATGGAATACTATGTTTCCATTAACAATTACAAGAAACAAGAAAATACTTGAGGAAACACTCCTGATAAGGGTAAATATAAAAACAAAATCATCAAACTGTAAGTCTATACATAAGTGCATACACACAATTAAATCTTAACTATCCCTCAAAATTTTAAATATTAGAAAAAAGATAAAACATAATACACGAACTCCTTGTGGTAGGTTGCTATATTTTCAAATTTTCAGCATTAGCAAATATTGTTTATATAATCAAACAGGTTTTGAAAATTGTAACTATCACTATTAATAATCAAGACTAAACAAAAACATCATTGCATATCACATACACATTCTTACTCGGTCAGTATACTTCTAACTAATCTAACTTTCTGCTGTATATAAAATACCCAAAACAATCTACTTTGAAGTTTCTCCATAGAAAAATTTGGAATACTTGCTATTTCTTTCCCCTCCAAAGGTAATATATAGGATTAATGAGATGTTGATGAGATACAATCTTTTCTACTCAGTATTTCTCACTTCTAAAATACCAAGTTAATGTCAAACCTGGTCCCAAGAGGAATAAGAAGATAAAAATTCTACACCTAGAAAATTCATTTCTCAAACTACACTCAATGAAGTTTGTCAATTTCTACAGGTCAATATAATCAAGAAAATTATCTTTTTTTTTTTTAGCCTATATTTTAAGGATGAATAATTAATACACAAAAAGTTTGGTTGATGTATACCAACAATATTACTACATGGAATGTTCCTGAATCTATTCTCCTAAACTCAGTCTACAATAGTAGCTCCCCTATTTGCATCCTCTGGGTTCTCTATATAAGAGATACAGAAAGTAATGACAACAACACTAAGTTTTACACAGCCCGCTGTATATCACCTTTGATTACTAATATGGTAGTGGTTTGACGATTAACACAGTTGATTTTATATTAGGACAAAATATCAGACACACACCCACACCCATAAAATATACACTGAATGAGCTCTTCATTCATCAAAGAAGAAAAAAATCTTAATTTTCATAGTATTCATTACAACATATTAGTAGTATACTAGATACAGGAAATTTATTTAGGTAAGTTCTGCAACTTATTTAAGGTTTTTTTTTTTTTTAAGATTTTATTTATTTATTTGACACAGAGAGAGAAAGCACAAGTAGGCAGAGCAGCAGGCAGAGAGAGAGGGAGAAGCAGGCTCTCCACCGAGCAGGGAGCCAGACGCGGGGCTCGATCCCAGGACCTGGGGATCATGACCTGAGCCGAAGGCAGCCGTCCAACCAACTGAGCCACCCAGGCGCCCCTTATTTAAAATATTTTTGTCAACATAGTTTATCTGAAAAGGCTTAAAGTTTTTAAATATATGCACACATACATAAAATATATGCATCTATATAATCATTCATTATGATCAATATATATTAATTTCCTATAATCCCTCCTTAATATGTGTATCTTGGAGACTATTTTAATGTTTGGCATTGCAAACAACAAGACAAATTTGAATTGCTATACAAAGTTGACAACCAATAGCTTTATCTTCACATTTTGTAATACTACATCCTACAGTTAATTCCCAATTTCAATATTTTAAGTTACCCTGAGTACCCCAAGAAGAATTATTCAATATGTAATCTAAAGTACTGATTTTGAATGACTTATTTCTGTGTAATTAAAGAATTCCCTTCATTCTCTATCTACAGTAGCCGTCGACCAAGACTAAAGTCTTTTGAAGCCACACTAGTTAGCAGAAACTATTAACGCAGAAACTGAGTAACTACAAGAAATTTTGACCGTGGCACATAATTGTGTGCTTAGTAAACATCTACAGGATGAACGATGGATAAACTCAACATTTTTATCAAACACTGACAGGGTTAAAAGAAAACATCAGATACATCAATATGGAGCTCAACCACTTCCAAGTATCCCAACCTCTGAGAGGCACTGGCAGAATTCTAATGATAGAACACAGCTGTCTTCCAGGGTAGCAACTTCAAAAAAAGTGTTCAATACTTAAATAATGTTAGGAAGCTTCACTACCTGTACATAGGTATTCTCTTCACAGTGTAACTGAATAAAGTTAGCCACCATGGGGGAGATAATGGTTTCTACTTGCCTCCCATCAGCCCTACCTAGAAGGTACTACTGTGTTGGACAACTGAACTGAGTTAACAAGGACTCTTCATCCCTAATTATTTCAATGGGGGCCAGATCCCACTACAACTCTAAAGTACCAAATTTATTTGTAGCCCAATAACTTTTATATCAATATTACATTAAATTAAAGAGAAGCAATTACCAGATTTTTTTTTTAATGCACAGATTTAGTTGTGGAGGCAACTCTTACAAAAACATCTGTAGTAATAGGATTTCCTTCTAAACTTATCCAAAGTCTCAAACATTAATAAGCAAATATATAGTAATTAGAAGTTGTCTTCTGCGGAAGCAGGCTTTGTAAAGTAGTATGTCTAGAGAAATAATGACCATTCTCTTTAATGATGTATTTTTTCAGATTTCTTTTTCAACAGGACACAATCACTTTCTCCTGAAAACACACCAAAAATTCTATTAAAAGCCTCTACACTGTAATACCTTGTAAACTATGTAAGTTAATTACTCTTTTCAAAGCAGTCTTCGAAAGAAATAATTATATCTTTGGATGAAGAGCTGAATATGTTTTTTCCAAAATGCTAAGAAGAAAACAAGTCACTCTACAGTTATACAGTTTCCGGTTTTTTTTTTCCGATCAATTTCATCTCAGCCACATTGCTGACAGCAGTTCTTAAACAATTTAATATTCGTCAATCTAAGTAAATATGCTTAAGCTAAGAAATGTGTTATGCCTATCTTAACTTGATTCAGTACTTTCTTTTCAACAAGAAAAGCATACTTAACTGTAAAGGAGGCAGAAAAATGAAATCCTAATTGAATCTACATCAAAAGGAAAAGAAAAAAAAACCTTTCTATATGAATCAGCTGAAAGCCTCAAGCATTCACCTGACTTGTGAAGATGAAATCTGGTTACACTATTCCTGGAGACATTTGCATCTTTGCTCAGAAAGCCCTCCTAGAATCTTTCATTCACTAACTTCCAGCCCTTTGCTGCCTCCTCAGTCACTATGGATCAAGCTGAATATTAATGAGTAAAAGCAGCCAGAATACAAGAAGCTCAGCCAAGAATACTAGGACAAACAAGAAAAGAGCTCACTATTTTCAAGAAAACATCTTTTAAGAGTTCTGGGCTCCCAGAAGTCAGGCCAAAACAGAGAGAAACTGCCTTTGGATAAGGATAAATAAGTTTAAGCCTTGCTCATAGGAGATGGTAAAAGACTTTTCTTCTTCTTTTGTGCCATCTGTTTAAATAACATTAAATCTGGGTTAACCGCAGATTCATACTCACATCAGAATTACTTGATTTGTCTGAAGAGGAGATACAACAAAATTCACAATGCTAGTAATCAGGAACTTCAAGGAAATTTATTATATTTTTTTTAATGGCCATTTGGAAACTCTGTCAAATTATTTCTTCCTTCTATCTATACTCTTGGGAAGAATTAAGGGTATCCCTGAAAACATCTTCAGGATAAAAAGCATTATCTAAAAACTTGAGAATCTGGCATAAATATATTTCATTCACCACAAAATAAGTAATTGCCATATAGTAACTTTTATTCATTGAACTGCTTAAAACACTGATAAATACAAATGCCTTATCCTTATATATAAACTAATTTTTGAACTTTAGCTACTTTTTGAAGAAACTCACCTTTTTTTATCCAGAATGCTATATTTCATCATAAATATCTGATAGAGCTCTATCAACATTTCAAAATTCTCATCAGTAAGACTCATATTTAATCTCAGGGAGAACTGCAAACAGCCTTATCTTTGAACATCTTGAGTTACCATGCAAACTGGTAAAGCATGCACATTTGTGAGCTTTTCCCTTTATTACTTCTAAGGTCTCATTGTCTATATCAACTACCTATTATTGTCTTAATCAATTGTCTATATCAAATATCTATTCGTTGTGTGTTTGTTTTTTTACTATCTTATGCCATAAGATGCCATCGTTAATAAATGAAAGGAACCTAGTACTCTGACATTTAGGCTAAGGCAACCAAACTTATTCTGTAATTTCTTAGTATTTTCACAGCACTTTTGAAATGCCTCATATATAGTAGGCGTGTTAAAAATATTGATTGATGGGTAAAGCCGAAGCCACCTTCAATGTGGAACCCTTCCAAGCACATGGGCTGATATAATATCAGACTGAACTCTCCAAAAACAGGTGAACTGTCAGCTTTGCTGATACCAATAGGCAATGTTCTCAGTTTCCGTGTTGTTCTCAGTTTACTTTTGAGTTTACTTTTGAGATCAATTTCCTCTGGATATCCCTGAAAGTGACTTTTCCCCAGGGTTTACACTCTACCTTTTTCTCATCTTTTATAAACTCACTGAGCAATCTTAACACCACCATAGCTTCAAGTACCACCCACTCCTAAGTGCTTCCAAACCAAATTCCCAGCTCAGATGTTCTGCCTACTGGCTTATCAACACATTCAAATAAATACCCACAAAGAAAAAAGGTATCATGTTTTACATTTATTCCAAATGAGTTGGGGTTTTTTTAATAGTCTTTCCGGTTAACATCTGATTAAATTTCCCTTATAAACCATATTATGTTACACTCCCAAATTCATATAAATATCAATTAAAGAAAGTAGGAGTTTAGAGAATCAAATCACTCAAATGTTCACTGGGTAGTCAGCACTTGTCTACCCACTTCTACAAGAATTTATATTTTTCCTCAAGAGGTAAGATTAAAATGAGCATTTATTACTTTACAAATACATTCTCTCATTTAATTTTTTACTATTTTATACATGGGGGTGGGAATCACTAAAATTAGAGTCAGAAAAAGACACTGAAGAGACCACAGAACTTGAATACACACTGGCAAAATGGGTTTGACTTATGGTAGAGAAGACAAGGAAGAACAATCTAAGCAGAAAGAATGGCACACACACACCAAAGCTTCAAGATAGGAACATATATGAAATATATACCGTTGTTTACAGTCCCCACTGAATAAATGGATTAGGAATCATGGAAAATTAAAATAAATGAAGAAATAAGATGGTTTCAGACTGTAGTGAACCATGAAGTTTAGGCAAAGGAGTTCAGACTTGGTAACAAAGAGCCAATGTAAAATTTTTTTAAGAAAATAAAAGGGGCACAGAGTTGTTTCTGAAAACTTCGTCTAGCAACAATGCAGACAGAATACAAGTGGGGAGGGAGGTAGTAATTAGAGGGGAGATCCAAAAGGAGGCTGAGCATAAGGAGATAAGGGCGGTGAGCAGGGGAGGGAAAAAGATAATAAAAAGGAAACTCAAGAGTTCAAAGAAGGACCCTATAATTAAAGGGTAATCATTCTCAAAATATGTTACTCTAAGATTCTTTTAAACATTGGATCTGCTTCATAAATGTACTCATCAAATCCTTAGGTGGTTATTTTCAAAAGACTGAAGAACAGGGTAGGCACAGGTAAGCTTAACATATTAGGCAGAGACTTGTCAAAGATGAAAGCGAATCAAACCAAAACAGTCTAGTAACTGACAGGATGACTTTTTTTTGATGAAGAGCAGCTACCACTCACTTGTTGAGGACCTACAATGCATCAAGCACTATGCTAGACATTCTGCAGATCATTCTGCATCATCATCTTTATTCTTCACAATTCCTAAGATGAAGATATCATTCCTTCTATTTCTCATTATGGGGAAACGGAGTCTCACAGAATTAAGTAATTAACCTGAATAATGACACATCTTTAAAACTGGCAGGGTCAATATTTAAATGCATGCTCATTTACATACATTTTAAAAGCTATATGTATTGCATAAGATGGAGATACACCAATATCAGCCCCTAGACAATCCTTGACACACAGTATGCCCTAAATAAATGCATCTCAGTCATCAAAATTATGTTATAATTAGGTACCATTTTAACAGAACCAGAGGATTTATACTTTCAATAAAAGAGAAAACATTTTTGAAATTGGTACATATTAGTCATTCAAAATCATAGGATGTCACAGAATAAGAAGACAGCAAAAAATTCTCAAAAACACTTTTCGCATTATAACATACATGAAGAAATAATTTCTGCTGAAGTGTCAGGTGGTTAGTTTAAAAATCATCTCTATTGAAAAGATGTAACACACATATAAAACAATGTTTTCAAAAGGGAGACAAAGGCATTGCTATTATTATTACTGTCATTATTTCACACCCTGATTTTGATTTGGAGGAGCAGGGACTATGAGGTAAGGAAGTAAGGTGATGAGAGACAAAATAGAAATGACACAAAAGATAAAATATTACCTTTAAATAAAAATTAACTTAAAAATTGACATGTTTTCTATATAAGTATTTAAATATTATAATTTATCCTCTAGTTTAAAATTCTGGTTTTAGATTCAATTAATATTTGTAGAGTACTTGCTTTGTTCAGGCACAGATACAAGGAATTGTTCCTACTCCAACTCCCTTCGGTCTAATTAGCTAATTTCTACGGTCTCGAACCTTGAGGCCAATAGTTTTGAACCCTAAACATCTAAAAGGCCTCTGGGGCCTGCCCAGGAATTCTATACAACAGTTATCTGTCACTGAGGCACTGTATGATTTATATAGGTGCTCAAAACCATAAAGGACAAAAGAAATGTTTCAATGTCACATCTTATTATGTGGTTCTACTCTAGTAATTTTCCTTTTTGGTGTTCTTTTATGAATGGTATGAACAGTAATTTAGTGATATGCAGTGACCATTCCTAGTAAGGTCCGGCAGGATCTAACAGCAACTTGGACCAAGCTGAACCATCAAAACATTCCTCAGAGGCAGGAGGCAGCCTGGGCCCCAGGACTCTGCTCCGGCCCTCCCCTGCCCCTCTCATGGCTCCCCTACCCTTCCTTCTGCAGGGAAGGTGCTCCTACCAAGCATCTTCCTCACTCACTGCCTCACTTTTTTCCAGCTTTGCTCAAAAGTCACCTTCTTAATGAGGCTTGCCTGGATTACTTAAAATGATAACTCACTCCCTCTCTTTGACCTAAACCTACTTTATTTTCTCTGTAGCACCTATCACTTTATAACCTTCTACAATATCTACTTTTTGTTATTTTTATTGTTTGTGTGTATCTGTGCTGGGATCCAAACTTCCTCAGAGTGGGGACTTTGGTCTTTTTGTTAACTGAGGTACCTCAAGAATTTAAGAGGTATCTGGCATAAAATAAGTGCTCAAAATGTACTGCTGAAATTTTTTTGAAGTGTTTTAATGAATGAAATAGAGTAGGATATAATCTGAGCAAAAAGACAAACCTAGGGGGACGCCTGGGTTTCCCCTGCTCAGTCGTTAAGCGTCTGCCTTCGACTCAGGTCATGACCCCAGGGTCCTGGGATCGAGTCCCACATCGGGATCCTTGCTCAGTGAGGAGCCTGCTTCTCTCTCTCCCTCTGCTGCTCCCCCTGCTTGTGCTCTCTCTCTCTCTCTCTGACAAATAAATAAAAATCTTTAAAAAAAATAAATAAATTTAAAAAAAGATAAACCTAGGAACCAAAATTTCTTTATTCTTTCATATGGGGAAAAAAACTTATATGCAAGCAGTTAACACAGAAACCTAGTAAAATTCCCAAAAACCTAAAAATTTTCTCTTGTCATGTAAATATAGGAATACAAAAGCCTTCCCAATGCATCTTTCTTACTCAAGCATCTTCCAACTCAGTAATTCCAGCAACATCTAAACATTCTTAACATACCACATAATCCCTTGTCACACAGGTTTTCACTAGAGAATTATAAGAAAATCAGCTACACAATATTTTTAACTCCTAACTCCAAATGACCTGTTGTGATTAGAAATAATATACTGAAAAGACTTGGCATATTATAGATACCTGAATTAAAAATTACTAATATTTTATAGAATTGGAGTAGGAAAAAAATTGTCACTATCTAAGGAAGATGTTGGAAAACATGATTCCTTCAACATAATATGCCAATCTGGAATTGCTGAGACTCTATCTAGACCAGAAACTCCTGAAAAACAAAATGTTTTTTAAAAAGCTAAATTCATGAATTCAAAAAATAATTTGAGACTTAGAAATGCTAAAACCTGTCCTCAATTTTGGGTTTTAGAGTCTCCAGCAAGTAAGGCATGATTCTGCCATCGTGAAGCTTACAGTCTTGTAAGAAAATGTTTTTCTATAAAATTACTTTTACACAGTCACACAGATTAATCCCAAGAGAGAGGGAACACTGGTGTATTCAAATGTAAACTGTCTGAACCCATCAAGAATTTTAATTAAAAGGGAGCATACTACCCCATCTAAAAGAAGTAATTTATGAACTGGAGAGTGCTTTAATGTGAATGTTCTTCTTCCTTTGTCAAAACAGTGATTCTCAGTTTTAAAACTATCTGTGATGAAAAAATAAAACCTTGGCTCATCATTTGTATCCACTAGGGAGCAGCATTCAAGGGTCAGCCTCTCCTTTCTGTACCAATCACTGAAGAACAGTGAGTCACCAAAGGACCAGCATTGGTTACCAAAATGAATATATTTTGTTCTGCAGTTTCCTGTCCCAGGGGCAAAAATACAAAGCAAAACAAAAAATGGAGCAACGTACAGCACAAAATATTCAATTCAAGGCATTATGCCAAGAAAGCAACAGAAAGTTTTACACTTGAGCCAAAGGCTTCTTGGTTTCTTTTAAAAAATTTAAATCGTGACAATTATCTTGATGTTTCTTGATGAATCAGATCTGTCTACAGAACAAAAGCTTGTTCGGGAGTTTTGTGTACTTTGAGGAATAATTATTTCCTAAGCTTATTCACTTTTTTAAGAAAGCAGCTTACAGACAGATTTAAAAGCTAGTGTGCTTGAGTGAAAACATTTGTAATCAGTCAACCTACAGAGCCATTTAGCTTGAAATGTCAATGGAAACAGAAAAAGGACTCTGGAGGAGAAAGGAACTTAAAAAACTCATCCCATCAGAAAATAATATTTTTAATTTTCTCACATACATTTCTCTTCCAACTTTATGGTCTAAATTATAGCCAAAATTTTAAGTCATCACTACTTTACTCAGTAGGGATGGCAAAGCTTACATTTAATTATAACAGCACTGAGTTACAAACCTCTACAATGACTATTTCATTTCTTTCTCTCTTGATGTAACTCCATTAGTACATAGCACATAATACATTGATAAATCCATTCTCACATCTGATTAGCAATAATTTATGTTTTACCTTTCTAGCACACAAATACAAATTATTGCTAAGTAGCTATTAAAATCCATTTATCAATGTCTATCGATGTAGGGGTGTTTTCATTTCTCTTGCTGTATAACAAACTATCCTAAAACTTAGTGGCTGTAAAAACAGTTGTTTTATTTACTTATAATTCTGCAATCTAGGCTAGGCTTGGCTGGACAGTTCTTTTTGGCTCATCTTGCCAGTTGTCACGTGAGGCTAATACTGAGCTGGCAGGGACCAGCTAGAACACTGGAAAAGCCGGGCCTCTCTCTATCTGTGTGACCTCTCCATTAGGGTAACTGGACTTTTTAGATGTAATTGCCCAGAGTTCTTAAGGCTTAGGCCTAGAACTACCCACTGTCACTTCTCCTGATTCTGTCAGTGGAAGTCTCAGACCCAACCCACAATCAGAGGGAGAGGCCCACACAATGGTATAAATACTACAGAAATAATTTATTGGAGCCTCCTAATAGACCATGAGGGCAATTTATTTATTTATTTTTAAGATTTTATTTATTTGTCAGAGACACAGCGAGAGAGGGAACACAAGCAGGGGGAGCGGGAGAGGGAGAAGCAGGCTTCCCGTGGAGCAGGGAGCACGATGCAGGGCTCGATCCCAGGACCGTGGGATCATGACCTGAGCCGAAGGCAGACACTTAAGGACTGAGCCACCCAGGCGCCCCAATGAGGGCAATTTATATTCCACCTTCAGAACTTGCACCACATTTCTTTGGGTTAGCACCATGGAAGAGGCAAGAATAAAAAAGGCTTGGCAAAATATGTGAAAGAAACTTAAGAAAATCCTTACCAGTAAGATGAATACACTCAACCACGAAAGAGCATAACTGAACAGAGCTGGTATAAAAATCTGTACGTTAACAAATGTGGGGTTTTCTTTAATTGCTAAATCATTTCTTGGTAAAATTAAGAAGGAGCTGCATATAGAAGCTTAGCCATTATTTATTATGCATCACATAACCCTCAAGAAGCTGAACAAGGGGAATGATACACCAGGTTATTATAGGAAAGTATATACACTACACCCTCATCAGCCATTAGGATGACCGTCAGGCTAACAAGCAGAATTAGTGGAGGGACAATAGCAAGCAGTGGCTCAACCTTCATATCCAGAATTCACAGACCACTACCCTGGGAGAGTGTGGGTTCTATAAACTCCTTCTAGTCCCTCGCTGGGAAAGGCAGAGAATACCCTCCTTTCATACACCATTTCTATTCAGTAGCTTTACTTCCAGTCAGTGAAGCCATTCTGAAACTTGATACAGTATGGATCCCCCATAAATTAGACCTACATATGATACAGATCATTATTTCCTTCTAGTGGAAGCCACTGGAAGGATCCATGGAATTCTGTTACTGAAAGTCTTTGTGTGGGTCTTCCTTTTTTATTATTATTATTATTTTTTTATTTATTTACTTGGCGGGGAGAAGAGAGCACAAGCCAGGGGGAGAGGTAGAGGGAGAAGCAGACTCCCTGCCAAGCAGGGAGCCAGAAATGGGGCTCGATCCAGGAACCCTGTGATCATGATCTGAGCCAAAGGCAGACACCTAACTGACTGAGCCACCCAGGAGCCCTTGTGTGGATCTTCCTTAATAAGAGCAAATTAGATCTATTTGTAACAAAGTTATTTTAATAGCCTCATATTTTGATAACATGCCATAACACTCACCTGTTAAGACTTAACTACATATGCCAATTTAATGTAATATCTAATATTTTTAAAGAAAAAAATATATTCTAACTTTAACTGACATTTCTTTAGTTTTTTCCTAAATGTGGACTTGTCCTTTTCTCTTATTATTTAAATTTAAGGAAGGCATACCTTAGAAAAAGAAGAGAAAAAGCATAAAGGTTGTTGAAGAACACAAAGAATTCTATTCAAAGAAACTCACAAAATATATTTTCCTCAATTTAACATATGGAGCATAATGTGTTACAACATTAGCTCTCCTTTTTATTTCCAAACATCTGCTAATAAGACTTTCTTCCTCCCATGTGCAATACGCTCTCACCAAGGCAACTGGTTGAATTAGCATCTACATCATTTTCAAGTAACTACACAAATTACATAAATTAATAAAATAGGAGGGCTGAAGTAGAAACTATGAAACTTCAACACCCACTCAGGTCACATATCTTGTCTTCTCTTTCCTGATGCTGTGGCTTCTTCAGATGAACAGTGAATGGCAAGGAGTATTTTCAAGGAGAAGGGAAAGTAATAAACCTGGTCTTAGAGAAGAACCACCCATGGAAGTTCCATAAGACACTGGACAGAAATGGTGCCATTATATTCACCACTGGCAAAGGCTTCAAAGTGCTTACATAAGCCAACTTTTTGTTATGTTGATAGGAGATGCTGACCAGAAAGTTGATAGGAGATGCTGACCCGAAATCACAAGGTATCAACATGCCTCAGTACCACGACAGGGCAAACACTGAGATGGACAGAAAACTCATGCTCTGTCTCCAGGATGCCATCTCATAGACAGGATTAGATGAAATAAGAATATGTATAAAATTATTTAAACATTTTGGGGGCTAAAAGATTTTACCTAAACTTAAAGTAACGCAATAAGTATACTCAAGGTCAACACTGCATCTCCATGCTTCAGAGTAACAATCTGGAGCTTAAGTACCCAGGAGTATGCATTGTTGATAGTCTTTAAAGACCCTTCACTTCCATCTTCTTTGGCCTGTGAAATAATATTCATGATTTTGTGTTTACATTTGCCAAAAATGTATCAGTAATGCCTTATAAAATTTGAAAGATAGTAATTTATGGTTACATCACAGAACTTTAAAAGCACAAATTTTCTAACACCATTATTTACAAATCCAGAAAATAATATTGAAAGTTTCCATTCATATCATTTTTTATGAAGATGCAATTATTGAGTAATAATTTGAGCAAGAAAATTAGATTTGGTTGAGGTAAAACAAATGAAAAATATAAGCACTTGGGAAACACACCGTACAACACAGATTAATCATTACTGTTGCTAAGTGATGGAAAATACCCAACTATGAAAGGGAAGACACACAGAAGTGTGGGTAGAATCTTTAACAGAAAGGCCATTGTTTACCCATAAGTTTCACACTCTAGAAATATGAACACTTGCCAGGTAATTAAATACACCCACATACAGAGTGTTCCATAGCTTTTTTTTTTTTTAATTATCACCATTTATTATCATCACCAGCAGGTAATTTTCTTTTTTCTTTTTTTTTTTTTTTTTGACAGAGAGACAGCGAGAGAGGGAACATAAGCAGGGGGAGTGGGAGAGGGAAAAGCAGGCTCCCCGCGGAGCAGGGAACCCAATGCAGGGCTCGATCCCAGGACCGTGGGATCATGACCTGAGCCGAAGGCAGACGCTTAATGACTGAGCCACCCAGGTGCCCCACCAGCAGGTAATTTTCTAAGCAACACAAGATCTGGATTGGAACTGAGGGAAGCTAAACACTCGAGACTAGTTTAAGCTACTACTCTTGGATGATCAGCTGCACATGTGCCTGCTCACAGGGAGAACTGTTGAGCATCCAGATTTCCTCTGCCTTCTCTTGCCTGCACAGTGATACAGCTACTGCAGAATCAAGAGCAGGGACCAGCCTGGGAGCAGATAAATTACACTGCTCAGTGAAATTAACTTGAGCAGGGTGTAACTCATCATTTCTTCATACTGCACCCAAGCCAATTTGGCTTTCCACACCCACTGCATCTCCAAGTCCAATTAGGTGACATCTATCTTTAAGCATTTAAACTCCTTTAAAAGCCTGGGCTTTTAACCTTTTGCAATGTATCGATACTATTAGCAACTTTTTTTTTTTTTTAATGTCACAACCAAGTATGAAACTTCTGCCTCAATTAGGATAGAAAGAAACTGTGCTTTGAAAAAAATTTAAAGCTAAGATTCTCCATATCAGCAATCCTCAACCCACCAAGAGATATTTTACATCACAATGTAGCAGACATTAACTATGCACACATACATATACACAAAGACATATTCAAATCCAAACCACATACCGAAATGCATGTTTCATGAAACATGTCATACTTTTAGTGTATATGAGACTCTCCATTATTTTCTGTTCTGTTTCTTTTTTCATCCTGCTCATGGTCCCTAATTTGGTTTCACCAATCCACTGGTTGGGCGGCAACCAGAATTTGGAAAACACCGCTCCCTCTGTACGAATACCAATTCATAGTTCTTCATAAAAATCACTCCTGCCAGTCAGTGTTGGTGTGACACTCCCTGCAGATGAGACTAAACAGACTCTCCAAAGGGGCTGACTGATTTGTAAAACAGGACTGTTTCTGAAACATGAATGAAACAGGCAGCAGGATATCTAGAACAGATGAGCACTAACTGTGCATCTCCAAAAGCAAATTAGTCACTTATCACTCTATTGAAAGTGTACTATAATAGGCCCTTTTGGACAGGAAAATGGAAATTTAAACAAGACTTCATTTTTTCTTATTATGTTGGCAAAACATTTTTAACTGATAATATCAAGTGTTGAAAAGGATGTGGGAAAACGTGTGCACTGTTATTAGAACTGTAATTTTGTATATCCGTTTTGAAGAATGATTTGGGAACATATAACTAAAATTTAAACATGCAAACCCCTCTGACCCAGCAATTCTTCCAGTAATTTATGCTAGGCTCTTACAGATGCACCTCTATGTTTCAAGACCCTGACCACTGGTAAGAAAAAACTTATGGTACAATCACATTCCTTAATTACATAAAGAAATGTCCAGAAGACAAGGTCTTTCCATACCATTGTTTCTCGATGGGATACTATTAGCATTCTGAGCAGGATATTTCTTCATAAAATGCCCCTATGTGTTTAAAAATACTCCCTGGGGGAGAAGGGTACCATTTTGGAGTGAGAAAACCACTATTCCATGTGTACTGTAAGGAATTTTTTCAAAAGGTATTACGGGGGAAAAAAAGGAAGCAAGCTGCAGAACAATACCCATAGTATGACTGCAATTATGTGAAATGAACCAATCACACTCTGGTGTATGTGACCACGAATGTACGGAATTGGAGGACATCAGAAGACAGATTTACAACTTCTGTCCTATGAGCTCCAATATTGTTTGATTTTTTTTTAAAAATTTCTTTCTATATTAGTGGTTGTATTTTATTAGTTTAACATTTTATTTGGGAAACTAAAATCCACAATATACTTGCAAACCTTATGTGGCTATTTGGAGAACTGTGACTGAGTAGAACCTGTTGACAAAGCTATAAAACAAGGAGGGAAGGAGAGTAAGAGGAAGAACTAGGTACTAATGACATGAGTCATAAAAGTCCTTTTCCTTCCTAATTAAAGTGACAAGATCTCTCTTTAATATACTAATTAAACATACATAAAAAGACAATTTAAAACATGGGAATTAAACAATAACACTACTTAGGTCCTCATTGTCACCCTCCCCCTACAACATGTGTAAAAATATTACCTCTGACCTCTGTACCCAGCTGCCCCTCGTGCTCCCTCTCACATGCTGAGCAGCCGGCGACCTGCCTGCCCCACCAGCTTGGAAGCTCTGTGAGGTCGGAGGCCACATCTCATCCACTGACCACTCTCCACTCTTCCTCTAAGAGCTGCTGCTCAGGAAGAGGCTGTAGAATGATGATTTTTGAAAAAGATCTGTGACACAAATACCTCACTGGGTATGAGTTCTTAACTAGTTTACAGGGTTGAGACGAGTCAGAGAAAAGATGGTCCGTATTCAATAGCAATAGCTGAAAATGAAATTACAACTGGCCTTTCCTTTCTAATAAAATACTACAGTTTTTTGTTTTGTTTTCTAACTTTGCATTCTGACTTTTTTTTTTTTTTTTTGCATTCTAACTTTGGCACATGAAGTACTATCACTTTACGTAAGCAATTATTTTGGAAGGATCATATCCAGAGTAAAATCATCAGAACAATAGCATTCTGGGGCACACACTGCATTGACAATCTAGTATCCACTCCCTGCTTTCTTACTGACACAGCATCAATTAATGTCCAGAGTAGCCACATGCCCAGATAAAAGCACATGACCCCTTTGCAGCTAGTGGTGGGCATACACGGTTCTTGCCAATGTCATATAGGCAGAAGTCACCAGAAAGAGAGCACCTCTCCCAAAACAAGCCTCATTAGGAGAAAGCCCTCCCCTTACCTCTTCTTTCAGCTGTGAATAAATCCTAGAGATGCAACAGCCTACTGGTAACTCTAAGGAGGAACCCACGTGACAAAGATGGCCCACCCCCCAAATAGGAGGAGCTGGTCCTTAACGTTGTTGAGCGGCTGCATGACCCTGGATGGCCTACCTGCTTGACCTTCCATTACCTGAGAAAAATCAATGTCTCTGTACGCAATGCAGGTGAAAACATTCCTAGTGATATATCATCTCTGGGGGAAAATCAACAACATAGCACTGAATCCCCTTGCTAAGACTGTAAGAGGATCTAGAATAATACAGGGAAAGGGAAGACCTAATTGAGGGAATACAACAATATAAAAATGAGCAGAGGAGACAAAGCTGTCAATGCGCATTGGGATGATACACACAGGCACACCCGTGATCAACTTTTGCCAGTCACTCCTAAATAAAATGGGCATTACATTCCCTGACTTGCACATACCTAGGCTTCCCTTCTTTTGGAGCTAACCACTTTTTGGATCATATCAGTAGTACATCCTGATTAGCCAGCTATGAAAACATTATTAAGAAACCTAAGGCAGATTCTCAACACCACAACTTATCCTAAGAGGGCAACCATGAAGAAAATGTATGTTTCCTTACATAACATATTTTATTATCCATTTCCACATTTATCAGCTGCAATGATCAATTCTCACTTAGAGGATTTTAATTTGACTTACAGTTGCTTCAATCTGTATGCACTGTTCTCCACCCCACAAACACACACACGCACACATGCACACACTCTTATGTTACAACTCAAAGATGATTTCCCGTTTGAACTGGATCTCCATGCTAACCATACTCATGCAAAAATGGGCAATCACTCACTAATACATCCCTCTGAGAAGGGATGTATGATTTACAGTCGAAACATAGAAAGGTGCCTAGATCAAGGTACTTGAAAAATCAACCTGGGGTTTATTATTTACATTTTAATGGTCAATTCCATAATTTTTTTAAGATTTATTTATTTATTTGAGAGAGAGAGAAAGCACATGCATGGAGGGGGGCACAGCGGGGACAGAGGGAGTTTTAAGTAGACTCCGCACTGAGTGTGGTCCAAGGCGGAGCTCGATCTCAAGACCCTGAGATCACCACCGAAGCCGAAGCCAAGAGTTGGACACAACCCACTGCCCCACCCTGGCGCCCTCAATTCCATAATATTTTAAAGAAATTCATATACATTTTTAGAAAAGTTTTATAAGCAAATTTTCATTACCTTGGATGACATGAGAAGCTCAGGGCCAAAGATTCCATATTGAGAGACCAAAGAAAATCATTTCAGCCAAGAAAAAACCAATGCACAAGCCTTTTAGAAGATAAACTATTCCTAACACGTCAGCACCAAAACCAATGTTTAATTTGTTTTAATAATATAAGTTACCAAACCATGAGAAAATTTAAATTTCATTTCTCACATTTGGATTCTAAAAGAATTTACCTTTTATTGCCTTTTGTTAACAGCAGTAGAAAA
Source organism: Neomonachus schauinslandi (assembly GCF_002201575.2). Lineage (NCBI taxonomy): Eukaryota > Metazoa > Chordata > Mammalia > Carnivora > Phocidae > Neomonachus > Neomonachus schauinslandi. Next base: position 26,300,948 of record NC_058410.1, on the reverse strand, counting down.
AGATAAAAAACACCAAGACTAAGCCATCCTGTCTCTATGAAGCATGTCTTTAATTTCTGTGTAGAAGTTGGAAGTTTCTAGACTGTCCCTGAACTATCCGGAAAATGAACTAAATATAAGTAAGGGGAAAAAAAAATCTATAAATAATTTCAATGAGAAAACTGCAAAAAAAAAAAAAAAAAAGGAGTTTTAAGATAATAATACTTGGAAATGTTAAAAGAAAAAGGTTCCTGTATATATCGTTTAAGAGTATCTGATGAGGAAATCATAAAACTATCTTGGCAAAAATTTTTGCCATCTACAGTCCTCCCCTAAAACTGAAGCTTGGCACTGTCACTGAGTTCTATTATTGTCTGTTTGTGTCCTTCTAACTTTAAATTAGAATTAAAGAATTTTAAGTAATTTGACAAAATCCATTCTAATGACAAAAGGATTTCCTGGGGCTAGCAGGAGGGAAAAAAACTTTAATTATGTTTTGTTTCTTTTAAATTTACAGCTGTATCCCTGTTTTCTCATACATATTATGTCTACAGTCTAGTAATCTGAGCTGTACTCACACCAAGACAAGGCTGACACGGATACTCAACATTTACACATACTGGTGAAGGGCAAGAGAACAGGAAGTAGCATGAGATACTATAATTCTTAACTATTCCCTTATAAAATCACTCTCATACTTCTCCTGACTACTAGTGAAAGTATAAATAAATTAAGGTATTTCTGAATGGAAGCTATGTCAGAGATTTTTTTATTTCTCTACAATCATAGAAAAGCCAAGATAATCCTGGGCATCTCCTACCAAACTATGGATCTGGAGTGAAGAGGATGATGCTCTAACATCTAACAATTGACTCACTGAGGATTTAAGAGCACGGGAATCACAAAGATACCCACTAGTAAAAATATTTCATGACATTTTGACTTATTACCATAATTGAACATAATTTGAAGTCAGGTCAGGCAACTAACATAAAAGCTAATTAAGAGAACAAGAACCACACCCTTTCTAAAATACATACAAAACATGTCCTTCCCTCATATAACACCTCACATACCTATTACTTCTTTGCTGATACAAAATAGTACATCTTTCGTAAAGTCTACAGCTGAAGACATAGGAGCCCATGGTTTCAACCTAGCAGTTTTGACTCCAACCAGCAGTAGGAACCACACCTGCATAATTCCCCTTCTACAGTAGCACACCAAGGATCAGCACTACGTTTTTAAATCATTTGTTCAAATTTTATACTTCCTCTACTTCTTAATTAGGCTATATTGAAACATCTAAGGTTTCAGTGATCTATAAATTGAGTCTGAGCAAGGAAAATTTTAGGCTAATGTGTGTCTTAGTACTTACATTTGAATACTTAATACTCACAAACTTGATTACACAGAAATGTTTTTTATAAAAGGACTCCTTACTCCTCCCTTGAAATCTCGGAGAGAAAAATACAGAACGCTCTGACCACAGACACGGAAAGCCAGGTGTATTCAGTCCCATATGCCCCCTTAATTTATAGATACCATGGGAACTACTTTGTATTTATCCGTACATTTTCAAAATGCCAATAATTGTTTAATGTTACTTAACCAAAAAAAAAAGGCTAAACATGAGACAATTTAAATTTCACTTCCCATATTATAGACTTACCTTTTATTACATTTGTTAACAGTAATAAACAAATAAGAAACAGCAGGGCTGATCCTACGAAACCATGTCTTCATTTTCTGGCTAGAAATTTGAAGTTTCTAGAACGTCCCCAAGCTAAATGGAGAATGAATTAAATCTAAGTAGGAAAAGGAGTCTTGGAGAATTTCAATGAGAAAACACATTTATTCTTAGAATAAACCTATTTTTCAAAAAAGATCTTAGAATAAATGCTAGCTCTTCAGGTTAAATAAATTTGGCTTTATAAACATCAACAACTATAACAACAAAAACAACAGGAATAGGCACCATAACTTTCATAGACTCCTCTCAGTTCTAAAAGGTTCCTGGATCATCTTAAGCAATATTACAAGTATAGTTTAATTGTAATCTGTACAAGAAAAAATCAATTTGAGGCAGCACTATTACCCTTTTAATGCTTCTTACCAAAGACACATTAAGGTACTAACTGAAATGTTATGCTCCTGATCTTGAAAAACCATTATTTTCAAGTGATATTTGTATCACTTATCATAGTTTGGAATTTTGTGACAACACATCATGATTCAATGTGCTCTACTCTCTCCCACAAGGACTGGGGTTGGGGTGAGTCCTTTGGTCTTACATACTATATTATGGTTCCTTTAAAAAGATTCATAGTCATTTGACTCGCCTCCTCCCATCTTTTCTCATTTTAGACAAACAAGTGAGTCACTCATGAATGCTGTAAGACTGGCTACTCATATTTTGGATGCTTGAGCATTTTGTTCAAACAAGCATGGATATATGATGACTATTAATTTATCCTGGTAGAATCACTAATAGGCTTAACAGGTTGAACAAGATCTGATGCAGAATATTCTAGGCTTAAGAAAAAGCAACATGTCCTAGAAGAAAAAATAATCAGTTACTTACATACCTGTACATGTTTTAAGAACACTTTTCATGGATCTCTCATAAACCACTGGAATTGATGTATATTGATAAAACATTTCTGAAGGGCACTTCAATAACATATAGCAAAAATCTACTTTAAAAATAAAGTTGGCATAAAAGTCTTATTTGTGGGAAGAGCAAGATGGAGGAGGAGGAGGAGGAAACCTAAATTTCGTCTGGTCCCAGGAATTCAGTTAGATAGTTATCAAACCACTCAGAACACCTACAAACTCAACAGGAGATGGAAGAAAAGAATAGCAGGAATTCTATGAACATAAAAACGACCACTTTCTGGAAGGTCTCTTCTGATTTGTTTAGTGTATATTTCTCTGGGGTCACTGTTACCCTGTTAGCATTTTGTTCTCTCATTCATCTATTCTCCTCTGGACAAAATGACAAGATGGAAAAACTCACCTCAAAAAAAAGAACAAGGGGCACCTGGGTGGCTCAGTCGTTAAGCATCTGCCTTCGGCTCAGGTCATGATCCCAGGGTCCTGGGATCGAGCCCCGCATCGGGCTCCCTGCTCCACAGGAAGCCTGCTTCTCCCTCTCCCACTCCCCCTGCTTGTGTTCCCTCTCTCGCTGTGTCTCTCTCTGTCAAATAAATAAATAAAATCTTAAAAAAAAAAAAAAAAGAACAAGAGGCAGTCTTGACTGCCAGGGACCTAATCAATACAGACATTAGTAAGATGTCAGAACTAGAGTTCAGAATGACGATTATAAAGATACTAGATGGACTTGAAAAAAAGTATAGAAGATACTAGAGAATCCCTTTCTGGAGAAATAAAAGAACTAAACTCTAAGCAAGTTGAAATCAAAAAGGCTATTAATGAGGTGCAATCAAAAATGGAGGCTCTAACTGCTAGGATAAATGAGGCAGAAAAGAGAATAAGTGATACAGAAGACCAAATGATGGAGAATAAAGAAGCTGAGAAAAAGAGAGATAAACAACTACTGGATCACAAGGGCAGAATTCGAGAGATAAGTGATACCATAAAGTGAAACAACATCAGAATAATTGGGATCCCAGAAGAAGAAAGAAAGAAAGAGGGGGGCAGAAGGTATATTGGAGCAAATTACAGCAGAGAACTGCCCTAATTTGGGGAAGGAAACAGGCATCAAAATCCCAGAGGCACAGAGAACCCCCTTCAAAATCAATAAAAATACCCCAACATCTAACAGTAAAACTCACAACTCTCAGAGACATAGAGGAAATCCTGAAAGCAGTTCAGGACAAGAGGTCTGTAACCTACAATGGTAGAAACATTAGATTGGCAGCAGACCTATCCACAGAGACCTGGCAGGCCAGAAAGCACTAGCATGATATATTCAGAGCACTAAATGAGAAAAATATGCAGCAAAGAACACTATATCCAGCTAGGCTGTCACTGAAAATAGGAGAAGGGTGCCTGGGTGGCTCAGTCGTTAAGCGTCTGCCTTCAGCTCAGGTCATAATCCCAGGGTCCTGGGATCGAGCCCCGCATCGGGCTCCCTGCTCTGCGGGAAGCCTGCTTCTCCCTCTCCCACTCCCCCTGCTTGTGTTCCCTCTCTCGCTGTCTCTCTCTGTCAAATAAATAAATAAAATCTTTAAAAAAAAATAGGAGAGACAAAAAGCTTCCAGACCAAACAAAAACTAAAAGAATTTGCAAACACCAAACCAGCCCTACAAGAAATATTGAAAGGGTTCCTCTAAGCAAAGAAAGAGCTTAAAAGTAACATAGACCAGAAAGGAGACAATATACAGTAAAAGTCACCTTACAGGCAATACAATGGCACTAAATTCATATCTTCCAATAGTTACCTAGAATGTAAATGGGCTACATACCCCAATCAAAAGACAAAGGGTATCAGATTGGATAAAAAAACAAGACCCATAGATATGCTGTCTGCAAGAGACTCATTTTAGACCCAAAGACACCTCCAGGTTTAAAGTGAGGGGGTGGAAAACCATTTACCATGCTAATGGACATCAAAAAAAAAAGCTGGGGTGGCAATCCTTATATCAGACAAATTAGAATTTAAACCAAAGACTGTAATAAGAGATGAGAAAGGACACTGCATCATACTTTTTTTTTTTTTAAAGATTTTATTTATTTTTGACAGAGAGAGAGACAGCGAGAGAGGGAACACAAGCAGGGGGAGTGGGAGAGGGAGAAGCAGGCTTCCTGCTGAGCAGGGAGCCCAATGCGGGGCTCAATCCCAGGACCCTGGGACCATGACCTAAGCCAAAGGCAGACGCTTAACGACTGAGCCACCCAGATGCCCTGACACTATATCACAGTTAAAGGGTCTATCCAACAAGAAGATTTCACAACTGTAAATACCTATGCTCCTAACATGGGAGCAGCCAAATATATAAGCCAATTAATAACAAAATCAAAGAAACACATCGACAATAATACAATAATAGTAGGGGACTTTAACACCCACCTCATTGAAATGGACAGATCATCTAAGCAAAAGATCAACAGGGAAATAAAGGCTTTAAAGGACACACTGGACCAGATGGACTTCACAGATATATTCAGAACATTCCATCCCAAAGCAACAGAATATACATTCTTCTCTAGTGCACATGGAACATTCTCCATAAGAGATCACATCCTGGGTCACAAATCAGGTCTCAACCAGTATAAAAAGATTGGGATCATTCCCTGCATATTTTCGGACCACAATGCTTTGAAACTAGAACTCAATCACAAGAGGAGAGTCAGAAAGAACTCAAATACATGGAGGTTAAAGAGCATCCTACTAAAGAATGAATGGGTCAACCAGGAAATTTAAAAAGAATTAAAAAAAATTCATGGAAAAAAATGAAAATGAAAATACAACTGCTCAAAATGTTTGGGATGCAGCAAAGGCAGTCCTAAGAGGAAAGTATATAGCAATAGAAGACTTTCTCAAGAAACAAAAAAGATCTCAAATACACAACCTAACCCTACACCTAAAGGAGCTAGACAAAGAACAGCAAATAAAGCCTAAACCCAGCAGGAGAAGAGAAATAATAAATATCAGAGCAGAAATCTATGAAATAGAAACCAAAAGAACAGTAGAACAGATCAACGAAACTAGGAGCTGGTTCCTTGAAAGAATAAATAAGATTGATAAACCCCTGGTCAGACTTATCAAAAAGAAAAGAGAAAGGACCCAAATAAATAAAATCATGAATGAAAGAGGAGAGATCACAACCAACACCAAAGAAATACAAACAATTTTAAGAACATATTATGAGCAACTATATGCCAGCGAATTAGATAATTTGGAAGAAATGGATGCATTCCTAGAGATGTATAAAATACCAAAACTGAACAAGGAAGAAATAGAAAACCTGAACAGACCCATAACCACTAAGGAAATTGAAGCAGTCATCAAAAATCTCCCAACAAACAAAAGCCCAGGGCCAGATGGCTTCCCAGGGGAATTCTACCAAACATTTAAAGAAAAATTAATACCTGTTCTTCTGAAGCTGTTTCAAAGAATAGAAATGGAAGGAAAACTTCCAAACTCATCTTACGAGGCCAGCATTACCTTGATCCCAAAAGGAGAACTACCGACCATATCCCTGATGGACATGGATGCAAAAATTCTCAGCAAAATACTAGCCAATAGGATCCAACAGCACATTAAAAGGATTATTCACCACAACCAAGTGGGATTTATTCCTGGGCTGTAAGGTTGGTTCAACATCCGCAAATCAATGTGATACAATAACTTATTAAAAGAAAGAACAAGAACCATATGATCCTCTCAATAGATGCAGAAAAAGCATCTGACAAAGTACAGCATCCTTTCTTGATTAAAACTCTTCAGAGTGTAGGGATAGAGGGTACATACTTTAATATCATAAAAGCCATCTATGAAAAACCCACAGTGAATATCATACTCAATGGGGAAAAACTGACAGCTTTTCCCCTAAGGTCAGGAACATGGCAGGGATGTCCACTATTACCACTGCTGTTCAACATAGTACTAGAAGCCCTAGCCTCAGCAATCAGACAACAAAAAGAAATAAAAGGCATCCGAATCGGCAAAGAAGAAGCGAAACTCTCACTTTTTGCAGATGATATGATACTTTATGTGGAAAACCCAAAAGACTCCAACCCAAAACTGCTAGAACTTACAGGAATTCAGTAAAGTGGCAGGATATAAAATCAATGCACAGAAATCAGTTGCATTTATATACCCCAACAATAAGACAGAAGAAATAGAAATTGAGGAGTCAGTCCCATTTACAACTGCACCCAAAACCATAAGATACCTAGGAATAAATCTAACCAAAGAGGTAAAGAATCTGTACTCAGAAAACTATAGAATACTCATGAAAGAAATTGAGGAAGACACAAAGAAATGGAAAAATGAGTTCAATGCTCATAGATTGGAAGAACAAATATTGTGAAAATGTCTATGCTACCTGCAGCAATCTACACATTCAATGCAATCCCTATCAAAATACCATCAACTTTTTTCAAAGAAATGGAAAAAATAATCCTAAAATCTGTATGGAGCCAGAAAAGACCCCGAATAGCCAGAGGAATGTTGAAAAAGAAAAGCAAAGCTGGTGGCATCACAATTCCGGACTTCAAGCTCTATTACAAAGCTGTCACCATCAAGACAGTATGGTACTGGCACAAAAACAGACACATAGATCAATGGAACAGAATAGAGAGCCCAGAAATGGACCTTCAACTCTATGGTCAACTCATCTTTGACAAAGCAGGAAAGAATGTCCAATGGAGAAAAGACAGTCTCTTCAACAAATGGTGTTGGGAAAATTGGACACCCACATGCAGAAGAATGAAACTGGACCATTTCCTTATACCACACACAAAAAATAGATTCAAAATGGATGAAAGGCCTAAATGTTAGATGGGAATCCATCAAAATCCTTGAGGAGAACACAGGCAGCAACCTCTTCGACCTCAGCCTCAGCAACTTCTTCCTAGAAACATCATCAAAATCAAGGGAAACAAGGGCAAAAATGAACTATTGGGACTTCATCAAGATAAAAAGCTTTCACACAGCAAACAGTCAACAAAACCAAAAGACAACCTACAGAATGGGAGAAGATATTTGTAAATGACATATCAGATAAAGGGCTAGTATCCAAAATCTATAAGGAACTTATCAAACTCAACACCCAAAGAACAACTAATCCAATCAAGAAATGGGCAGAAGACATGCACATACCATTCTGCAAAGAAGACATCCAAATGGCCAATAGACACATGAAAAAGTGCTCAACATCACTTGGCATCAGGGAAATCCAAATCGAAACCTCAATAAGATACCACCTCACACCAGTAAGAATGGCTAAAGTTAACAAGTCAGGAAACGACAGATGTTGGTGAGGATGCGAAGAAAGGGGAACCCTCCTACACTGTTGGTGGGAATGCAAGCTGGTGCAGCCACTCTGGAAAACAGTATGGAGGTTCCTCAAAAAGTTGAAAATAGAGCTACCCTATGACCCAGCAATTGCACTACCGGGTATTTATACCAAAGATACAAATGTAGTGATCTGAAGGGGCATCTGCACCCCAATGTTTTCAGCAGCAATGTCCACAATAGCCAAACTATGGAAAGAGCCCAGATGTCCATCAACAGATGAATGGATAAAGAAGATGTGGTATATATATAATGGAATACTACTCAGCCATCAAAAAAAAAAAAAAAAAAAGAAATCTTGCCATTTGCAACAATGTGGATGGAACCAGAGGGTATTATCCTAAGTGAAATAAGTTAATCGGAGAATGATCTCACTGATATGTGGAACTTAAGAAACAAAACAGAGGAGCATAGGGGAAAAGAGGGAAAAATAAAACAAGATGAAATCAGAGAGGGAGACAAACCATAAGAGACTCTTAATCATAAGGAAAAAACTGAGGGTTGCTGGAGGGGAGGGGTTAGGGGAATAGGGTAACTGGGTGATGGACATTAAGGAGGGCACAGGATGTAATGAGCCCTGGGTGTTATATAAGACTGATGAATCACTGGCCTCTATCTCAGAAACTAGTAATAAATTACAGCAATTATCTAGATGGGTGTTTGACCAAAATCTGGGTGCCACTGCCTACCCAAGTTGACACATAATATGAACCATCACAAAAGTCAAATTAGAAAAGTAGAATAAAAAATAAAGGCAATAAAGTTAGGAGTTCTTCAGTCCTTCATTATAATTTTGTCTATTTTTCCATCTTCCCTTTTCAGTCCCCCAAATTCAGTATTCATTTCTCAGTCCTCCTGTCTACTGACTTTACTGTTAGAGGAGGGCTTTTAGATGCTCGGATTCTGTGTGGGCTTAACTTTCTAACGCCTTAATTTTCTTTTCTTTTTTTTTTAAGATTTTATTTCCAAGTAATCTCTACTCCCAACATGGGGCTCAATCTCATAAACCTGAAATCAAGAGCCCCATGCTTTATCAACTGAGCCAGGCAAGCACCCCTGTAATGACTTAACTTCCTTTTTTTTTCCCTAAAGATTTTATTATTATTATTTGTTTATCTGAGAGAGAGAGAGAGGCTTCCCACTGAGCAGGGAGCCTGACATGGGGCTCGATCCCAGGACCCCGGGATCATGACCTAAGCTGAAGGCAGACGCTTAACCGACTGAGCCACCCAGGCGCCCCATGACTTAACTTTCTAACAACTCAGAATCTAACCGCAATTTTTCACTTCTGTGGCTTCAACTAGCACCACTATGCAGATTAAACCCAAAATCTATTTCAAAAAAACTCCCATTACCAACATCCTACTCACTACCCACCTTGGGCAGCTTAAGCTGTAAGAGTCCCCAGGCTAACAAAACCGTCCCCCAACGCCAGTTCCTCCTTCCTGGCTCTACAACATCTACTCCAGGAATAAGCCTGGAGACTCTCATTCTATGTCTAAATTAGAATACCTGATGATAGGTATGAGGATTTTTGCTGTATCATGGCTTGAAAAGCATGGCATTGAAAAACAACCCAGATGTCTATCAATAGGAGATGTACACAAACCAAAATACATGCATAGAAACCAAAAATATCAACATGCTAACAGATTCCAGATTCAATTTTTTAAAAATTCACCGATGTTTTTAGCAATACCAGCAACACTAGCTTAAATATTCACTCTCTCAACATGGCTATCATAAAAAGAATGCTTTCGAAACTGCAATGTTCAGATTTATTTTTGTGAGGTTTTTTCTAAATGTCAAATTGCATCTTTCTATTTGCAATTATTAGTGTTCCAGAGCTGTGTTCCATGGGAAAATATGTGGCCATCACTACTACTGCTCTCAATATCCCTATAATATTGGGGCAATTTCTTCCCAAAGGCAAAGAAGTAGATAGAACAGCAACCCCAGTCAGAGCTCTAAATGCAGCAACAACTGAGTCCCATTTCTGAACTTAATTCATAGCACAAGCCTAACAAGAAAATCCAAAGTAGAACTTTAAAATACCTATTCCTGGGCTGTTTCTGAGTTTAAAGTCCAATAACAGTTTACAACATCAATTCTTCGGTTGAAGGCTTTTGGCAGGACAGTAAAAGGTACAATCTGCCATATAACAATGTCCTTCTCACTGAAATTAAAGAATATTCCTTTCTACAACAGGTCAAGATGAGGTAAACAAAAGGAAAGAGAGAATCAAAAAAAACAATAAAGGAACCTTTGGCATTGTTAAAAGATAGCTTGAAGTAACAAAATTTTAACACAAAGAACTGCTTTCTAGTCTACACCAAAATTTGGGATTTTCACGTTATGTCATAACCTGAGATAATGCAAAAAATCATCCAAGTGAAGCCTCTGTTCTGCTGTATAGAAAAAAAAATGAAGGAGGATAGCATGACCATCACTCAACACAACATAATATCTCTTAGAAAGGACTGAATGGAAATGCATATACTCGGGACAGTATTCTACAGAACGGGGGGTGGGGGAGGCAGGATAAAATGTCAATGTTTGGTCAACCACAGTGTTTTCAGTCTCTTCTACAATTTCATTCACTCACCAAATCCCAAATAAGTCAAATGCAGAGCAGCTAACAGAAGGAATTTTAGAGTCTTTAACTGTCTGCTCAAAGAATATATCCTTACTTTATTCATTATCTTTACTTTCATAGCCTTTCTATATAGTCATTAACATTAATTTAGAAAGGGAACTATCAAATGAGGTATTGGCAACTGAAAAACATCCATGATTTTCAAAACCTGTTATACACTGACTGCCAATAGTAGATAACTGGGAAAGAGGACTATGAAGAAAGCTCATTATTATATAATTCCACAATTTTAGCAGTTAATATTTAATTCTTCCTCTGAAATCAGAAAAAAACATTATAATATCTTTCTTACAGACTGTGTGAAAAACTTAGGACCACTCAGGAAGAACTCTTTATAGGGGATATATATGCCAAATATTAAACCAGCAAGGACAGTCTCGAGTTTAAGCCAACTCCAAGGAAAATATAATTCCCTTTTATTATCCCAAACAGAGAAAAGTGTTGACTGCATTCAGTGACCAAAGTCATACTATGTAATGAAGTCACCAGAAATTCAATTCTTGCCCTATCATCCATTCTATCTGACGTCAGTTCAGACTATCACAATTTGTGCAGCTACTTAGTAATTTTTAAACAAATCCCCAAAAAATGAAAACAAAAAACACCTCTTCTTTTACTTTGGATTCTAGAGATCATGTAATTTCATTCACCTACATTTCAAATGAGGAAACTGAGGCCTGGAGAGGTGACATAACTTTCCCAAGTATCATAGTGTCATACACTAGAACGCGAAATCTTCAAAATTCCAACACTCTTCCAACCACATCCACTGATACTCGCTCTGTCTGAATATTTGTATGTGCATATAAAGAATGTTTAGGGGCACCTGGGTGGCTCAGTTGGTTAAGCGTCTGCCTTTGGCTCAGGCCATGATCGCAGGGTCCTGGGATAGAGCCCCATGTCAGGCTCTGCACTCAGCGTGGAGTCTGCTTATCCCTTTTCCTCTCCCTCTGCCCTCCCCCCAACTCGTGCTCCCTCTGTCTGTCCCCTCTGTCTGTCTCTCTCACAAATAAGTAAATAAAACCTTTTTTAAAAAATAAATAAAAAGAATGTTACAAAGCACAAGGCAGCTCCCACTCCTGAGTTTATATTTTAACTGGACTCCAGAGATATATATAAGAGTAAAGCAAACCATTCCCTAATTTTTATTATTATTTAAGTAGAAAAGAAAGACATTTAGAAAGAAAGGTATCTTGAACTCAGCTCAGAAATACAGGTACAATTTCAGATACATAAGAGAAGAAAAGACAGATCATTCTAGGATCAAATATAACTAGAAGCATCATTCTAACATTCAGCAATATTCTCAGCACAGACACCACACTTCAGGCCCTGACCAGCCAGGGCAGAAGTCAGTCTTAAACAACTGACCACTAATCTAGTTATTTGTCAATATTAGAATGGCAGAAACAAAAGACGTGGGGTAAAAATGAGCAAGTTATAGTCAGAGAACTGTGACAAACTAGCCTAGCTTGGGAAAAAAGTGGTTAATGCCAGAAAAAAAAAATAGGACATAAACCTAGACATTTAATAACATGAATAAAAAGTAAGTTAGATAAGACTTCTAGCTCATAAATTTTTTTCCTAAGATTTATCTCATTTGCAGGCACCAGGTGACCCTGACTTGGGCTCAGGTCATGATCCTGGGATCAAGCCCTGCACTGGGCTCCCTGCTCAGCAGGGTGTCTGCTTCTCCCTCTCCCTCTGTCCCTCACCCCCTCGTGTTCTCTCTCGTTCTTCTCTCTCTCTCTCTCTCAAATAAATAAAATCTTAATAAAAAAAAGATTTATCTCATTTGATCATTACCCAACTCTAGAAGCTGGACATCACAATCTTTCCATGTTGCAGAAGAGGAAACCAGGACAGGCGATGGGACATGGCGCAGGTCATACAGCCAGCAAAGGGAACTGAGAAGGCCATCTGTTGACTATGGGAAGTCATACATCAGATTACAAAGCACCCTGTATGTCAAGACTTTAGACTTTAATTTATAGGTGATGAGTTTTCAACAAAGAAGTGACATAAAGACTGTTTTAGCAATATGGAAGTTCCTCAAAAAATTAAAGATAGAAATACCATATGATACAGCAATTCCACTTCTGGGTATTTAATCCAGAGAAAATGAAAACATTAATTTGAAAAGATGTATGCACTCCTGTGTTCACTGTAGCATTATTTACAATAGCCAAGATATGCAAGCAACTAAGTGTCCATTAGCAGATGAATGAATACACATGTGGTATGTATATACAATGGAATATTATTCAGCCATAAAGAAAATAATGAAACTGCTATTTGAGACAACAGGGATGGACACTAGAGGGCAAATAAAAAAAACTTAGCATTATGCTAAGTGAAACAAATCAGAGAAAGACAAATACCTTACGATTTCTTTATGTGTGGAACCTAAAAAAACAAAACAAATAACGAAACAAAACAGAAATACTCATAAAACACTGAACTATGGGGCGCCTGGGTGGCTCAGTTGGTTAAGCGACTGCCTTCAGCTCAGGTCATGATCCTGGAGTCCCGGGATCGAGTCCCACATCAGGCTCCCTGCTCAGCAGGGGGTCTGCTCCTCCCTCTGACCCTCTTCCCTCTCGTGCTCTCTGTCTCTCATTCTCTCTCTCTCAAATAAATAAATAAAATCTTTAAAAAAAACAAAAAACAAAAAAACAAAAAAAACACTGAACTGATGGTTATCAGAAGGGGATGGGGGATGGGCAAAATAGGTGAAGAGAATTAAGAGGCACAAACTTCAAGTTATAAATAAATCACAGGGATGTAATATGCAGCATAGGGAATATAGTCAATAACTTCATATGGTCACAGATAGTAACTAGACTTATAGTAAGCATTTCATAATGTATATAAATGTCAAATCACTATGTTCTATACCTGAAACTAATATAACATTGTTGTCAACTACACTTCAATAGAAAAAAAATTATAAGGATGACTATTTCAGGAACTTTCATTTGGAAGCAAAGCACAAGGTGATTTGACAAACCAAGGAATGATAGAAGAGGGAAAATTCTTTTTTTTTTTTTTTTAAGATTTTATTTATTTATTTGACAGAGAGAGAGGCAGGGAGAGAGGGAACAGAAGCAAGGGGAGCAGCAGAGGGAGAAGCAGGCCTCCCGCGGAGCAAGGAGCCCGATGCGGGGCTCGATCCCAGAACCCTGGGATCATGACCTGAGCTGAAGGCAGACGCTTAACGACTGAGCCACCCAGGCGCCACCTGAAGAGGGAAAATTCTTAAAGACTACTGAAATGATGTGGCCCCAAAAAGATAAGAGCTGGTAAGTATAATATTGGGGCCTGTCTCTAGTTATGATATTGTGATATAAGAAATATATATGTATATGGTCTTGGTTCCTGGCACAGAGCTTCCAGGACCTTGGAATTTTCTGAGTGGCAAAGATGATAGGATGATCTTTGTTATTCACAGCAAGCCCCTTTCAACCATACCTGAATTTATGTTAATCAGGTGACTCTAGGTGACAGGGGCTGGTTACCAACCACATGATTAGAGGGTTAGAACTTTCAGCCCCACCCACTCTCACTCCCACCCCAACCTCTGGGGAAGACATTGGGGGGTTGGGGATTGAGTTCAACCAACAATGGCCAATGATTTAATCAGCTATGCCAATGTGATGGACCCTCCATTAGAAACTCTCAAAGATGGGGTTTGGAGCTTCTGGCTGATAAACACACCCACGTCCCAGGAAGGTAGTATACCACAACTCCTCGGGGACAGAAGCTGCTGTGCTCTCCATGTGTGGCTCTTTATCCATATCCTTTCTTATATCCTTTATAATACACCAATTCACGTTAAGTAAGCATTGCCTTGAATTCTGTGAGTTTATAGCAAATCCTCAAACTGGAGGAAAGGGTTGTGAGAATTCCCGATTTACAGCCAGTTGGTAAGAAATATGGGTGACAACCTGGGACTTGCAGCGGACATCTGAAGAGGGGGACAGTCTTTTGGGCCTGAGCCTTTGACCTGTGGGGTCTCCACCAGCTCCAGGTGGTTCGTGTCAGAATTACTCAATGAAAGGGGAATACCCACACAGTTGGTGTCAGAAATGCTATGAGTGGTTCACTAGTCTTGGTGATGACATGGTAAAACTGCCCTCCAAAAAAACAGGCTTTTTTTTTTCTCCTTCTATCAAGGAGAGTGCCCACCCAACCCAGAAGACATCACCTACCCCTGAAGAAAAAATGAGACAACCTGAAGACGCAGCTCCCCCCTCACCTCTCCGGGGAACAGACATGACCCCCAGTTTAAGAATGGATTGAGGCTCACCAGGACAGGCTGTTAAGCCCCTGTCTACTCTGCTACTTTTATGGTCCTTCCCATGAATGTGGTGGCCCCATGACTCATACTACAAATAAGGGAGACCTTGTTCAGAGAGAAATTGCTCACTGCTTCACTATATGATGGGGGAAAGGAGGGAAATAAAAAGTCAAAGCTGACCCTTACGGTCTGGTCTGGCGGCAAGAAGAATGGCAGTAACCCCAAGAGAACAGGGAAGAGGGAGAAGTGTGAGGGAAAGGTGTTCTGTTTGAGAAGATGGGCATACACATAAAAAGCATCCAGGGGCTCTAGGCATAGGGAGTGAAATGAACACAAGCTTCAAATCTAGATCCCTCTCAAAGCCCCACTAAAACTACAACAAAGGAATTATTTTAAGAAGATGGAGAAAATGGAAGAGGTAATGAGAAAAATTTTGGAAGCTGGAATAGGAAACAAGTTGAGCAGTACCTGACTGGAGACTTAATAAAGCCAATCCTAAACCAGCTTGGAAGAAAACTAAGAACCTACTCAATTTACACTGCAGAGTTCTCAAAGCTCAGAATGGGTCATGGCAAGTGCTTCCGGAAGTAGAAGTCAACTGATTTTCTTGGGAAGGGGGTAACAGTTAAAATAAGGATTGGGGGCACCTGGGTGGCTCAGTCGTTAGGCATCTGCCTTCGGCTCAGGTCATGATCCCAGGGTCCTGGGATCGAGCCCCACGTCGGGCTCCCTGCTCGGCGGGAAGCCTGCTTCTCCCTCTCCCACTCCCCCTGCTTGTGTTCCCTCTCTCGCTGTCTCTCTCTCTGTCAAAAAACAAATAAAATCTTAAAAAAAAAAAAAAATAAAAAATAAGGATTGGCTGGAAATTGCTTATGCAGTCTGAACGCTACATCCCCCATCCCACTCCAAGTCACCAGTGACCGCCCCTCACACACCCTAGCAGAAGCCTGGAGGTTAATTCTCAAAAGAGGTTAAAACAGAGGGTTTCTGGCTTGAGAATACAAGGCACAGTTGAGAACCTACCAAAAGCAGAGGGATTAAGTAAACAGAGGCATTCTGAATGTGGAGATACCTGGCCTTCTTTCCACACAGTCCCAGGAAAGCTAATAGCTATGACTTACCCTCCAGCTAAGAGATTAGACGAGTTTTCTCTGGAGAATCTGACAAGCCTACAGTGATCTAAAGTTACTGACAACAAGGATCCCACACAAAATCTGCCCACCCAATCAACAAGCTCTATCCAAACCCTCAGACCCTCCAATTGGCCTTTCATCCCCCCACTTATAAATAAGTAGATAACCAAAGATTACCATACATCTCAGGAAAATCACTAAAATAAAAGAGAGACCAAAACAGAAAAAAACAACTTGGAATAAACATTGTTAAGGTGAATAAAACTTATAAACCTTACTAATATTCTCAAAGAGATAAGAAGAGACAGTACATCAATGAATTAAGAGCAGGGTGTTATATAAAGGGGCACTCACAACACACACACACACACACACACACACACACACACATAATTGGAAATTAAAAACCTGATAGCAAAAATGAAAAGCTCAATGGAAGGGCTACAAGAATAAGAAATATCTCACAAGGTAAAACAAGACATGAGATGGAAAAGCATAGAGAAAAGATAAAGTTGGAAGACTGGTCCAGAAAATCTAACATCTGAAATTACAAAGAAGAGAGAAAATTAAGGAGAGGAATTAAAAATTAATTCAAAAACTTCTCTCAAAACTAAAGCAAAAGATCTTCTAGATTCATCAAGTATCCAACAACATTAATTAAACATACACACATACACACCAAAGGACATCACTGAGATTTTGGAATACCGGGATTAAAGTGACTGTAAATCTTTTAGAGAGGAAAAGGAAGTTACACATAAAGGATCAGGAATCAGAATGTCTTGAGCTTCTTAACACTAACATTAGAAAACTAAAGACTGAAAGAACTAAAAGCAGTATCTTCAAAATAGAAAAAGCAAAAGATTTTTAACCTAGAATTCCTTACCCAGAAAAACTATCAATCAAATGAGAAGACAGACAAGCAAAAAATTTGCGTGTTCTACAATATTTCTTAAGATAGGACTAGAAGTAGAGCTCCACCAAAATGAAGGACTAAACCAAGAAGAACGTGTTACAGGAGACAGGCATCAAAAAAGAGAAGAAATCTCTAAAATGATAGTGAAGGACAGAGTGACAGGCACTAGCCACAAAGAAAAATCATCCTACATTGATTTAGATCAGAAAGCTCTGGGAGATAAGCTTATTCAAAAAAGAGGAAATTAGTAGAATTTTTAAGGTAAAAAGAAGATGTGGACAGAGTAGAGTTTGAAGTTTAAATAATAACAAACATATAAACACACACACACCAAAAAGGGCTGGTATTAATGCCAGGGAAAACAGAAAGCATACAGTAAAGGAAAAGTAATCATGTTTGATTATAGAGCTCCGCTCTGAACAGTGTATGCTGTCGTAACATTGTAAATAAAAACTGAATGCTGAAAAACTACAATATAAGTGTCCGGGGTGGTGGGGGGGAGGGGGGGAATTGGGGAGAGGAGGTAAGCATGTTTGGCAGGGGTCAGATGGAGGGAAGCAAAAGAAGCTAAATTTTCACCTTGAGAAGTCAACAGACAATACCTAAGACTACAGAAACATGAAATAGCAAAGCTAGCATGACGTTTAAATATATTGAAGTAAATTTTTAAAAAATCAGCTAAAAATTTTAAATGACTATCCATGTCCAGAGGTTTTCCACTCTAGCCAACCTACCTGCTCATTTCATGGCCATGAAGCCAGCTCATCATCAAGGGAAAAGTATATGGTATGAAATGAATCACCATAAATCCTCTACGGCCATTAGGGAAAAGTCAAAGCAGGTGGTTTAACTGTCCTATAGGGGTGACATCTTAGTGAATGCTAAGGACAATACATTACCTTTAGAAGTACTGCAGTAACTATTAGGCAATGAAGAATTTTATCACTGCCTCCTTCTTATTTTTCTTTCCCCTCATAGTTATACTCCTGACCACCCACCCCTCAACAATAAAACTTAAAAATTAAACTATTTAATTATTATCTCTAGCCATGAAACTAAAAACCACCATATATGAAAAGGATAGTTTAGCTTGGTCTAGATCCACAATGCCACCTGAGAGGTGATATGTCTATTTCTAATATGAAATGGGTAAAAAAAAAAAAAAAAAACCTGAACAAAAGAGACACAATAGGTAATTTAGAACACTTTCTAATTCTTTCTAAAACAGATATGACCATGGATCAACCTAAAGTACTCTGTTATGACTCTCAAAACATAAAGGACATAGCACAGTAAAAATATTTCTAGATTTTTCCCATTACCTCTTTTGCACTAGCCCAAATAATCAAGTAAAAATTCAATAACCAAATATGCCACTATGATTGGAATACAGTAAAAACTGTCTATTTCTTAATTATGCTAAATATTCAATTTTAGCTATTCATATGTTTTCAATGAGAAAGCCTGAGGAATTTGCAAAGTGATTTCTCAGTGGGGAAATATTTAACTGGGGAAAAAAAGACTATTGTTATTTGGTCCTGCCCCATTAATATAAACAGACACTTACGTAGCTAAGATTTAAGTAACCAGAACAGTTTCCCAGACTCAGCACTTTTTACCTCTTCTTCCCTTTCTCTCTTCATTTTTACAGCTACAAAGAAAACTGTCAAGATTCATTTCTGGCTACAGAGATGGGGAAGCCCACTTCCATAGAACACAATCATCCCACAGTTCTCAAAGCTCTTCATTGAATTTTTTTTCAAAGTTCAAGTTAAAAAACAGAAGTTCATTTTCACTTTGGAAATCGAACTTGAAAGAAAAATGTGACCTCCCAGAATTTAATTCCTTCCAAGGAACTCCCTGAAGAACATAAACTGTTAAGACATGGCCACTTGGGGAAAGCATTTTCATGTCCTGTTTGACATGTGAAGCTACATGGGACTTGACAGGAATAATTTTTAACAAGCTCAAGTCAGTCTTTTCTTTACGTG
The DNA here is from genome assembly GCF_002201575.2 of Neomonachus schauinslandi. NCBI lineage: Eukaryota > Metazoa > Chordata > Mammalia > Carnivora > Phocidae > Neomonachus > Neomonachus schauinslandi. The sequence continues at coordinate 26,281,986 of NC_058410.1, read as the reverse complement.
TTCAACATGAATTAAAAACATGTACTTTACCAAAAGCTTGCTGGATTCTATAAACAATTCAGATCCTTTTACAGAGAATGCACTGGGGAAGTGGAAAGGATCTTTAATGCTTTGCATGTTGTTTGCTTAAAAAAAAAAAAAAAAACCCACAATCTTTGAACAGAAATCAAATGTAAATGCATGCCCATATAAAAGAGAGGTAAGTAAAAGGAAAAAAAAATTAAGTGGGCTTTTCAAACTGATAAAACTACTCACCCTATCCATTTAAACACTCCTAGAAAAAAATTAAAAGAGGCAAGACAAGTAGCTTCTTACTTACAAACAGATATAAACACTCTGCATATACTTGCCAATTGCCCCACATGAACCAGCAGGCTGCTGGTAGTTCACCTTCCCTCCACAGGCCTGGAGCTGTTACCTGGAATGAATGTCCCCAGCCAACATTCTGGCTGAGCACAGGGTCTAAAGTGCTCAGTCTCATGCACCCACCCTCCTTGGGAACGCTCCTATCCCTTGCTTCCTGAGGGTTATCCTGCATCATGAAATCCTCGCATATCCTGCTATCATGAAATCATGAAGTCCACCTCCCCCTAAACAAGGAATCTGGAGGCCTGATCTAAATCATTTATGTTATAGATGAAACCAGGGTCACACAGCTTAGGGAAGGGGTCAGGAGGACAGAAAAATGTGATCTTGTATCCTGGCCATCATTTATAATCCATTTTGCCATAGAAAATTCTTCTATGATGATTAGGGCGTGTAGCACTACATGTCTGGGTATCTATATTCAGGATGAACAAACAGGCTTTGCGAGGACTGCCCTGTGCCTGGTCATGCTTTGGAAACATGGTTTATAAGAGGAAATGTATTTGTAAGTTTAAAACAACTTACAAATTAACTTTTGTAACTTGACAAGTTTCTAAATTAGAGATTACATGTGTAATAAAACCAACTCACTGGAACTCAACAAACCAAAACCCCTAACTTGATTTTATCTGATCGCAATCTGAAAAGAGGAAAATAACATCAAAACAAACTCGTTATCAGAGATGTAACCAAAACACCATTTTTAGAGAACATGCTGAATAAACTTAATCCAATATTCTAGACTCTCAGAACGGAATTATCAAGATGTCCAAAACAATGATCTTAACTCGCACATTATGTCCAATTATCAAACCTAGCCATCAGCTATCTAGAAAACTCACTTAACCAGAACACAAACACAGTCATTAGGAAATTTTAAGAGCTCAACCAAATAATTAAGTCCAATCCTTTATTCCAATGTCTTGACTTTATTTACGTCTAGATTTTAAAACACGCTCAGGAAAAAAATAAGCAAAAATAATGTTTTAAAAATAATAAGGGCCAGTCCAAAGTATCTATCAGCTAATATTTACTGTTCGTTATGGGCCAGCCACTGTTCTAAATATGTCATTTTATATGCACAACCGTTAGTACAGTGCCGATTTTATAGAGGAAAAAATCTTAAGCACAGAGAGGTTATGTAATTTGTGCAGGGTCACAAAGCCAGTAAATATTGTCTCTAAACCACCATGTTCTGCTGCCTTTTATCAAACTGCTTCAATTATCTCTCACTTCTCCAAATTACAATGGATTATACTGTACTAACAGCTACTTTATGAGCAGATTACATAGAATGAAAAGCTGAATCATATCACGTAAAGCCAAGCAGGATTCTGCTACCAGAATCAACCACTCAGTACATTCATGCTTGCATATTCTTCTCATGTTTATTCAAACGTGTATGTCCCATCCACAATTAAGATTTCCCATGTCTGCCTAAAGTTTTCCTAGTTACGTCTTCTAGGAGACACTCACTAAAATATCAAAATGGGGGTTTTATATAATCAGTATTTAGGGAGAATAATCCTCTCTCCTCAGATTTTGTTTTAGAAAGTATGCCCCTACCCTGTGATTGTGGTGAGTCGCCTCCCTACTTTCTGGATGTTGTTTAACAAGTTCCTAGGGAAAGGGAAATCAGAGAGGCTGCCTTTAGCCCTGAGGATGACAAATAAGCCCAGGGCCAGGTTACTAATCTCCAAATGGTGAAGGCCCACTACCAAGTGGGCCTCTAAAGCACAAATTGGCAGGGATTCAAAGACTCTTAAAGCAAGACTCTCATTGTTGTACGGTAATGAAGCATTAGTTCATTAACCCATACTGTCCTGGACCATATGGTCCAGCTTCTAAAGAAGCCTCTGGGAACTGAGCTTTGGCAGCCCCACTCATGGCCCACAGCTCAGCAAAGGTGGTAGGTCTCTAAGCAGATTCACCTCTCTGGCTCTGCAGATGGTGGTTCTCAAACGTCACCATCAGAACCACCTGGAGGGCTGGTATATGCAGACTGCTGCGCCTATCCCCACGGATTCTGATAGAGGAGGTTTGGTGTGGGGCCAAGATTTTGCATTTCTAGCAAATTCCTCGGAGGCGCCGATGATGCCGACCCAGGAATCACACTTTGAGAACTGATGATCTAAGTTAAATTCTTGGCTGGCGTCACCAGGAAGCACCACATAGTTGAAGGTATTTTCCGTCAACAAAGGTAAATGTTCTAGAAAGCTGAGGAAAGGCCACCTCGTCTCATCACAGCTTCTCTTATCCTCCATCACTAACAAGTAAACTAAACAACGTCCTTGAGGTACAGGCTTGAGAGAGCGCATTACAGCAACACAGCCTTTAAAGACAGCAAGCTTGGGGAGAGCAGGAAAGAGAAGTTTCCCCTAACATATCAAATCAAAATAAGCCAGAGATGGAATTTCGTTCCTACATCACCTGTCTTCTGACACTGATCATGAATGTCTGGCAAAGGAAAAGAAGCCAGAATGATGGGAAGCATTCACAAAAGGACTTTATATTAGAGACTAACGTACCTTTCATCAGTGCAGCTCAAAGAACCAAATAAACTTGATTAGTTCTCTACGGGTTCACATCAGCACTATCACGTGAGCTACTAATTCACCTCCACAGGTCATGCCAATGGGCACAGTGATTTAAAATAACAAGAATAAAACAGAAAATACTGACCAACTCCTAGCCAAACTCAGAAAATTTTCAATATTAAAATGAACTTAAAAATTCACAAAAAAATAATTACAATTATTCAAATAAAGTGTTAAACACAGAACTCACCTATACCTTATTTTGTCTCTACCATTTACCAGTTGTGTGACCTTGGGCAAATTACTTGACCTCTCTGTAGCCACTCAGTAAAATCAATAAAATGGGGGGTGGTACTATGTCTCTCATACAGTTTTTATGAGGATTAAATGAAACTGGCACATAGTAAGTATCCCATAAATGTTAGCTATAAATGTTATCCCATAAATGTTAATATGAATTATTTTTATTGAGCAGACCTTGCAATTTGCAAGCAATACATTTAGATTATGTAAAATTTACTAATGGCAAAGACATTTCTTCCACCCCCTTTCATGCCTCCATTCCCTGCCACCATTACCATGGGTGAATTTGCCCAGTTCCTCGATGTTTCTATAGACTATTAATTTTTCAATTAAACCATCCAATATTTAAAATAAATGGAGCAAGCTTAATCCTCACCTTGCCACAAAACGAGAGCCAAAGTTGCAGCAAGAGATAGGTAACAGACCTTTGTTTTTAAAACTTGTTGAGCTACATCTAAACAGACCCCGTATGTTGCAAGAACCGAGGTGAGAAACCTAGAGACAGATGTCTGATTGACATTTTGGTGGAGGGGGAAGGGAAATGCTTATTTGTTTTTTAAAGGAAAAAGAGAAATGTAACTTCTCCTACAAAAAAAAAAAAGGCAACATAATTTATTAGCAAACAGGCACACTACTCAACTAAAATACCAGTAAGGAAAGGACACAACCATCTTTTGACTCAATGACCTATTCACTGTAAAGAGAACGGTCATTGTGGGTCAACAACCTTAGTATAAAATAGGGTTAATTTGTCCATAAAGAGGATAATGACAAAGACTTAGCGATCTACTGGACTGTAGAATTCCAGCACATCTTCTCCTAAATGCTACCTCATGAGTGCAATTTAAAGGTTCATAAATAACACAGAGGAGAAACCCTAGGAAGCCCCAGAAGATAACAAACTTCGGTCCACATGATAACTCTTGTGTAAACAGACTCCAGAGAACATCAAAAGGACTTCACTAGGGAGCCAACACAAAGTAAGAGATCCTTTTCTCTTTAAGACAGTCTCTGGATGCCTATGACCTGGGGGAAGTTCTCACGATATAAGCTAAGTCTTAAAAAATCAGGACACAAAACTATTTATAGAGAGTGATGCGCTGTGTTCTGTTAAAAGAATGTTATCTGTTGCTATAGAGCCATTCGTATAGACTCATATAGATACATCAGCAAAAAGGAGAGGAATTCGACATGCTCTGGGCTATGATACTTTTTCTTCTTTATATATTCCGCATTTTACAGGTTGAACTTTATGATGAATATACATTAATGTTATAATCAGAACTATTTTATGACACACTTCGTAAGAGTTAAAGTTTTTTTTAAGACTGGTTTGTTTATTTTGAGAGAGAGAGAAAGAGAACGTGTGGCAGGAAAGGGCAGAGGGAGAAGGGAAGAGAGAAACTGAGACAGACTCCGCATGAAGCCCCACATGGGGCTCAATTCCACAACCCTGAGATCATGACCTGAGCCCAAACCAAGAGTTGGCACTTAACCGACTGCAGCACCCAGGAGCCCCCATGAGTTAAAGCTTTTTAAATGTACTTTTATTTACACAAAACTTACATGGTAGGATGTGTTATGTTTCTGAGGCCACATTCATGAATAATGCTTTAATTAGTCATTTCTATACTAATTCAGTACAAACCTTTGGTCTTAAGCAGGTTAACAAACGGAAAAAAAATAATTCAAATGACCATAGCTGCTTCCTTCACTTGTCTGTCAATGTCATTCTCTACTGGGCTCTACAGGCAAGGTAGTTAGAACCAACCCAGTGAAATAAAAATCCCAAGCAGACTTCATGATCAAATGCATCTATTTAGCAAATGAAATCACTATGTCAGAGTAAAACATTCCACACTGAAATTCAAATGCAGCTCTATATTGGTGGTAGTCCCCTCCCCAACCAGGAAGTAATTCACATTTAGCATGCAGGATATCCAGCTAGAAGGCAGAAAATGCCCACTTTTAAATAAAGTCAACCTGTACTGTGTTGTTACAGACATTTAACAGAAGTCCCTTCTCCCGTTTTCTTTCTTTCCTTTTTTTTAAGATTTTATTTATTTGAGAGAAAGAGAGCACGAGTGGGGTGAGGGACACAGGGAGAAGCAGACTCCCTGCTGAGCAGGGAGCCCAATGCAAGGCTGCATCCTGGGCCTCCGGGACCATGACTGAGCTGTAGGCAGACGCTTAACCGACTAAGCCACCCAGGCACCCCCTTTTTCCTTCTAATACAGGAAAAGATTAACCATCTCTTGAGAAGCTCCTATTTAAAATACACCTAAAAGCAAAGCATTAGCAATATAAAAAATTAAGAAAGCTTAAATTAACACTGCATTTCAATGGTAATTAATCTCATTTTTACCAAATCAACTGCATTTTCTGACAAAAAAGAACTGCAATTTTGGGGCGCCTGGGTGGCTCAGTCAGTTGAGCTTCCGACTGTTCGTTTCTGCTCAGGTGGTGATCTTGGGTTGTGAGATTAAGCCCTTCATCTGGCTCCACTGGGCGCAAAGTCTGCTTGAGATTCTCTCTCCCTCTGCCCCTCCCAATGCTTGCATGAGCATGTACTCTCTCTCTCTCTCTAATAAAAAAATAAAATCTTTTAAAAAAAAAAGAAGTGCAATTTCACAAATAGGAAAAAAACTGGCTAAAAGGCATACAGAAAAATAATTAAAATAATCACTTTGGATTATGTATACAAATAAAGAGAAGCAACAGGATAATCCCCAAATTATGCATATGGCAAATGGAAGGAAAATAACACTAAATAATATTTTTATACTTGCATAAAGAAACTCTGGAAGAACAAGGAGAAACTAATAAAACTGATTATTCTAGTGGGGGGGGGGATGACAAAGCAGAGAGGGGACAGAAGCAGAAGTGAGACTTCATTGCCCAGCTTTCTTTATCCGTTTTTTTTCCCAACAATGTAAATGTATTGCCTGCTCAGTACACTAAATGAAAATTTAGGCTAAGATGATCGGGCTGCATCATGATTTTCCAGCAACCCTGGCCATCATCTAATGTAGAGGTAAAGAACACTGGCTGTGGGGTCAGGCTGCCTGCAGCTTCTGGACTGGTCATGCCAGGAGCCAGCTAATGAGTACGACTGGAAGATCCTGAGAGATGCGGGACAGTGCTCTTGCCTCAGTGATGGTCATAGCGGCCAGACCATGAGCTGGGAAACCACAGTATTCCTCAGCAGTAGCTCTCAGATGCCAAGAGAATCAGGCATAATTTGATTCTGCATAGCATAGCATCTGCTTAATTCAATTTCCTTTGCTACACATGGTGGTCTCTCAGTTCTCAGAACATTTTATCAGATGGCTAATACTGTCATGTAGAAAGCCCCCATTCTATTTTACCATGTGTTACTACAATTTAAACCAGCCCATTACCACACAGTCCCCCCTACATATTACTGATAACATCTTTACCAGCTCTTAATCAGAAAAGGAGTGAGGAATAGAGGAAAGTGTAACAGAGGACATCCCTGCAGGAATGACCTGAAACAGTTGTCTGTCCTCCCAAAGCAACACGTTGCTTTTCTACATGGAAGGAAGTTTCTTGTCTCCAGAAGAATAAGTCAAAATAAAGCATTACTAAAAAAAGAAAAATCCACCAACCCACAAGGAAAAGAACTCTTATTCCAGAAGGTTTACATTTCTTTTTCAGAATATAGTTTGTATGCAAAATATGCTCTCAACATTTAAAATCAGTATTTTGTATGTGAGAAAGGGCTACTGTCCCACATGCTTACAGGCAGGTCTTTTAAGTTAGAGATCTTCTAAAAATCCAATTTAAATGGGCAATTTGGAATTCAGAACAGATTTTCTTTTAGAAATAATGTTACAAATAATGGTTAACTTTACTCCTTAATATTTATTTACATATCTGATCATCCACAGGAAACTGTAAAGCATTCATCTTGTAATCCTCACAACTCAGCACTAGCAGAATAACCCGAACTATATTTCATGAACGGGGGGACTATCCTGCCACCCTCCATGGACAAGATTCCTAACACACCACATAGACTGGTGTTTCCAAAACTTGGTTAATCAGAATCACCTGGAGGTACTTGTTGGCCAGGCGTGTTCCTGGCCTCACCCCAGACTTGATGACTCAAAATCTCCAGGATCTCCGGGAATCTGTTTTTAAACAATCCCCTAATGTATCTGATGATTCAGAAAGTGGGGGAAACACGAGATAAATGAAACTGTGCTAACATATGCCGAGTTCCAAGATGCCCAAGGAGAGCTGAGGTCTGAGCGGGGCCTCTCAAGTTCGGAGTGGGAACATGAAATCAGGTAGAAGTAGGGTGTAGACGGAGGCTTGGGAGCCTCCTGGGCAACTGAGGTAAAAGGGGGCGCTCTTACATCTAGGAAACGAAGTGGGAGCAGAGCCAGGTATGCAGTTCCTCCGATAGGAGGAAATGGAGGTGACAAGGGTTTGAGAAAGAGGACATATACATAAAGGCCCCAAGAGATGGGCTCGCTCTCCCAAGCCTCAACTCTCACATCCCATGAAGAAAAGAGAAACAACAGCCCTTTGCATGCTGCTGTCAGGAACGACATATACTTTAAGATCTCTGGGCCAAACCTTCTGGTTTTCAAATTATGTTTCTCTCGGACATAAGCTCCCCTCTAACTTGGTCAGCTTTCACCGTGCAGGCCGCAGCTGAGCAGCCTCCCACGGATTGGGCCGGCTGAGGTAATACGTGGACATCGATGTGCACACAGATGCTCACTTGGCCTTCTCAGTCATCCACACAACAACAGGAAGTGTTAAATACATGTTAGCAATGCGCCAAGCACCGTGCGACGTACTTTAGATGCAGGTCTCAGATTTCTTGGCCATCCACTAGTAGTTTGAAAGGTTTCAAAACAAAAAGAGAAGGAAAAGGGAAAAGCCTGAAAGCCAGGGGCTTTCTCCCTCAGCTATGTGACAGGCTTTTGCCACATCTTCTTGGGGTCAGTTTTCCTCACCTGAGTACACAGTGTCATAATATCAAGAGAGACAGCATCGCGGAATGGTTAGGACGGGCTCTGGAGACAAGCCTTCCTTAGTCCAGACACCAGGTCCATTGCTTACTAGCTGTGAACGTGGGTAAGCAAATTATTTGTGCCTTAACTGCATCATCTGTCAAAGAGAAATAATAATAGTATCCAACTTGTAGAGCTGTTGCACATACAGTAGACCCCCCTGACCTGCAGTTCAGCTTTCCATGGTCTCAGTTACTTGCAGTGACCACAGTTCAGAAGCAGACAATCCTCCTGCTGACCCATCTTCAGAGGCTCAATAGTAGTCTAACACTATGTCAGGAACAAACATAGTACATATAGGGTTTGGCACCATCCATGATTTCAGGCATCCACTATGGGTCCTGGAATGTACCCCCGCAGATAAGGGGAGGCTCCTGTATTCAGGGGTCTGGCCTGTAGCAAGTGTTCCAACAGCCAGCTGTTGGTGTTCTTGGGCAATACAAAGTCACCAAAAAGTCAGCCTGATGCCAGAAACTGGAAATCCACTGCTGCCACTGCATAGATACTGGGATCAGTAAAGTCATTGTTTGTTTGAGGGATGCTAAATGCATTCACAGACATGTCACTTAATCCACAAGGGACTGAGGCTGGGACCTCCAGGGCCTTTGCTCGGAAGAGCCCTCATTCAGAAACAGAAGCTCCATCTGTTCTGCTACATTTGTCCAAGGCACTGCTAAGGTGCGCGTTTTGAGACGTGCAGACCACAGAGGTAATGTGTGAAGTCAAGACTGCCATCAGCACCATCCTCTTGCTTTGGAACTGCAAATCCTGCAGAAATAATTCATCCCAGGATAAAAGCCAATTTGAGGAGAAACAGAATTAAATGATTTTAAAAATCACTAGGTGCCCAGTTAGGTATAAATCATTTTATCTTATACTTAAAACTTGATTTTTTTTTAAACACATTAAAATCATAGCCAGAGGAAAACACTGCATCATTTTCTGAATGTTCTTCTAAAATATGAAAAATCTCAAGTATTTATCTCTCTTGTTTTTCAATTTTTTTTTCATTTGCTAGTCCCAATCCCAAAACAATACATACAGATGAAATTTTCATATTGGCTTTTCCTCTAATACAGAGGAAAATTAAACTATCACTAGAATAACATTTCAATATAAATGTAGGTAGCTTTTTGAACCAGGTAATTGTATTATACCCAAGACCCAAAGAGTAAACTGATGTTTAGGCTTAAAGAGTACACCATCATAATTTAAAACAAAACAAAACAAAACCTCTCTTTTAGAAATCTGACATATAGCAAATGCATTTAAACAACAATTCTCTTTCCATAATGATGTTAGCATTTTTTAAAGATGAGGAGGAAAGCTATGAACCCCCTAACCCCTCAAGACATGAAGCTCCATGTACTCCATGTGGGTGAAATATGATTTGAAAGAGTCCCTTTGGTCATGAAGAGTTTATTTCAGACACACACACACACAAAACTTTTTAAATCCCATAAGAATCAGAGAGGGATTATTGATCAAAGTCATATTTGCAAGGTCATCTTCACTACTAATATTATCAAATAGTAACCCCTCATTAGAATCACAAAATGCCAAAATTGGAAAGGCCAGTAAAGATTATTTTGGTCAAAGTCTCTATTTTACATTTAAGGAAACTGAGGCCTTAAGGTGCTGAGTAAATTGCTCAAGATCTGCATTAGAAAATGGCAGAGATGAAGCCAGATTCGAGTCTCCCAATTCTCAATCCAATGAGCTTTCATGTCTATTTCAACGCTCCTCCAAGTTCTCCAAGGACACAGTGGCATCTGTTAAACATACTGGAGGCTCTGGCTCAGTAAGGCTTTGTTAAGGTTCTGGAAATCTGTAACTCTAACAAGAGTTCTAGACAATTCTCAATATCAGGCAAGTATAGAAAATACTGCCTCACCTCATACAGTCTCCTTAACCTGAGGTGCAATCTGGCTGTTCAGCTACCTTCAGTTTCTGTCAATACATTTAGGGGCCCTCCAGGGATTAGAGGTGGGTGGAGACCACATTCCTATACCAACACCCTCCTTAGCATGTGGTATGTTTCAATGAAAGCAAGTCTTAAGTCAATTTCACGAGCAATACAAACATTTTATCAGCAGGCAGGCAGGCACAAAAACCACCATACTACCTGTTCTTAGAAGTGCAGTGAAGCCTCCACTCTGTCTTTAGAACTCTGACAAGCACCTTCATAAAAGGTTCATTCTGAGGAAGAAGCAAAGACATTCTGACATCAGGACAACCAACCCTCTGGTTGGGTCAAGAGGCAGTCTGTTGGGATGTAGGACAATGCAGCCAGACACCCAGAGCACCATCCTGACGGTTTTAGGCTATAGCATCAGCCTAACACAGACACTGCACAAGCTCGGATCTTACTTATGCAAAGATGGTGTCTATCCAGTCTTTCTGCCACAGCCAACTACCTGCAACCATTCATCTCTCCCATAAAAGTTGTATACTATCAAGGCCATCACAAAACAGTTCACCAGGCTGAGAACCGCACCAACCCCACGGGAGTTCACATATACTAGATGTGCATGGGGCCTACTACTGTTGTGCAGCACAACAAAGCTCCCTGAACTTGGAAAATTTCTACAATCCAAGGGGGGAAAGAACCTTCTGCTTCTCTGGACCTAAAAGAAGAAAAGCCAGCAAGCAACTTTTTTCCGATTTCGTTTTCCACAATTACATTTCATATTCACCCAGGAAGTTGTTAAGGTGAAGAAATCAGAAGTCTCCATGTCGATCTAAAGTATACCTACTAGTTCCAGAACTTCCATTTTTTTGTCTGTGAAAGAGATAAAATGCAACCTGGCCTTCCAGTTGATTTCGAGTCAAATAATGAATATGAAAAACATCTCAATCATAAAAGCACTCCGTAAGTGTTGTGTTATTAATTATAAAAAGAAACAAATCACATGGGGCTTAATAATGAAACAGGCTTTTAGGTTGAGTGTCTATTGATATCTGCATAGGAAAATTTGTTTTGATCTTTACAGAGCTGAGAGATAACCATCCACATTTCTAGCTACTGTTACTCTTTTCAATAAGCACTTATCTTGTAGCAAAATTAATGCAGCTTGACTTTTAGAGAAAAGAGCATACTAGTGGTTCAGCACAAAACCTTAAAAAGGTAGAAAGTTTACTGTTTCATTTGTTTTTAAAGTTATTGTCTTGTTCCCGTGGATTTGTAGCAGTCAGTATTACAGTCCCTCCTGAAGATTTTTGTAGTTATTCTTCCTGACACTGACCACTAAGAAACCAAACATTGGTTCAGCTCAAATATCTACTGAGCTATCCCATTCTAGGCACTGTTCTGAGCTTTGAAAAAATAAAGATGCAGCCATCCTGGACCTCAAGCACCTTGCTATCTAGCAGAGGGGAGCAGAAGTGAATACACAATTTCAGCCCATGCTGGTAAATGTGGTGATAGACACTGGAGGCCCATAATAGATGCTATAGGAGGACTCCTAACCTGGGGGTGTTGGGAAAGTATTAGGGGAGTCTTTAAGGATAAGTAGGAGAGACCCAGCAATTACACTACTGGGTATTTACCCCAAAGATACAAATGTAGTGATCCAGGGTGCACGTGCCCCTTCAGACATAGACATAGACACACACACACACACACACACACACACACACACACAAAATGGAATACTACTCAGCCATAAAAAAAATTGAAATCTTGCCATTTGCAACAATGTGGATGGAACCAGAGGGTATTATCCTAAGTGAAATAAGTCAATCAGAGAAAGACATTATCATATGATCTCACTGATATGTGGAATTTAAGAAACAAAACAGAGGAGCATAGGGGAAGGGAGGGAAAAATAAAACAAGATGAAATCAGAGAGGGAGACAAACCATAAGAGACTCTTAATCACAGGAAAAAAACTGAGGGTTGCTGGAGGGGAGGGGGAGGGGAATGGGATACCTGGGTGATGGACATTAAGGAAGGCACAGGATGTAATGAGCACTGGGTGTTATATAAGACTGATGAATCACTGAACTCTACTTCTGAAACTAATATTACACTATGTTAATTAATTGAACTTAAATTTTTAAAAATTAAGAACATTAAAAAAATAAAAAGGATAAGTAGGAGAAAAAGTAATATACCTTCTCCCCAAATTATGACAAAAACTTATGTTGGATAACTATCAACCTATGAGATTTTGAGGAATGGCAAACATGATGAAATCAATCATTGCCCACAGCACTAAAATGTTTCTCTATTACAAAGATAAAGTCTACATGTTTTTATTTTTATTTTTTTAAGTCTATATATTTTTAAAACAGCTCTACTCACACACTTTATTATGGTAGAGACCCATCAGGCAAGGAAATATGGCATAATCTCCCACTGTAGCTGGCTTCTGGTAAACTATTCAATTCTGTTACTTGCTCCTTGGGAGACTCATTAAAAGGTTTATCTGACAAGAAGAATGAAATTCACAGTCATAGTTATACTTCAGACTATTTGTGGAATGCATCTAAACTTTTTTTCCTATTTCCCATGTGATCCTAAAAGTAAGGGATATACCCAGTGAGACAAGCAGGTGAGCCAATCAGAAGGCCATGCTAAGCCAGGAGCCCACCACTTCAACTCTCTAGGACTCAACTTTCTCTCGTGCTAAGTTAATGAAGTAGATGGCCTTCACAGTCAACTCCCAGTCTAAAAGTCTACATGTCCGTTCTAATGGAGTATGTTATTTGGAAGGCCTGCCTAAAAAGGTACCAAAATGATTTCAAAATGTAGCTTTCACTCAGGAACAAAGTTTGAAGCAGTTTTTGTTTTTTGTTTTTGTTTTTTTTAATCCTAATAGAAGCTAAGTAAAATGAATACACAGGTGTTTCATTGCTTTTTAGCAATAAAAACATTAAGTGCATGAAGGTGAAAAGCCACAAAAACTAATGTGTTTACAGTTTGGCTTCCTTCTCTATACATGCGCTTCTACTCTCACACATAATTATATTCAATAAAAGCCTCCTTTCTCAATCATAAAAAAAATGATGAGCCAGGTTTTCTGGTATAAAATCAAAGCTATTTAAGATTCAAAGAAACTTGTGGAAAGTTTTAAAAAGAGTTATATCAGTCACTATGACAATTTTAGTTAAGTTAGGGCATTTGGGCAGTTTTGGCTTTGGACATCAATTTGGTGCATATGTACACAGAGAAAGAAAAGTACTGCTTAAATGCAAAACAAAACTAGCAAAAGGAGTTCTTGACCTTCAGGGAGGTTTTTCTTGTTTTTTAATTCCCACAGTAGATCAGTTCACCTACCAGTCAGATCTGCCTCATCACATCATTCCTCAAGGGTGAAATTCTCGTTCACCCACACAGTCACTCCACACAAAAAAGCCATAGAAGCAACAAGGCATCACCGAGAGGACATTCCACTAGGACAGTATATCCTGATGCATAAGGTCATTATTCACAGTCAATAGATATATTCTGTCCAACATCTTTATGAGACCACCTTGATTTTTTTCCCCTCTCATTTTTTGAGGGGAGAGGAGTAATCTCTACCCAGTTGGGAACTGTCCACAACTTACAAGGATCTGTTGACAACACAACGAAAGAGATGTAAAATGTAAAGTCATCACATGATAACTTCACAACTTGGAGAAAGATGTATTACAGCAAACAATCTCATCAGTATTAGCGTACTGAAAACTTGAACATTCCGGTTTTAAGGTAATTAAAATATAGCTAAGTTTTTCTAGCAAGAGAAAAAAATGGAAACCAGCTATTTGAGACTGTATAGGAAGTGACTGTAAGAGAAACAGTATTTCATTCAGAGCTGCGGAAATCTAGGCGTGTGTTCACCAACACCTCCCCTCACACCCTGCAATCCATCAACCATCTCCAATTTATTCTTTACACTTAGAATTATGACCAAGTCCATGTACTAAAAAGGGGAGAAACCACACAAACATCATTCTGAAAGTTTCTCTGCTTTGGGCCAGCAGGAAATTCCAGTTACTTCATTCACTGGAGCTTGTTAAGCTGCTGAAATGAAATGGGTGCTGCAGAGATCACTACCTCAGGACATAGACTTGATTTTCAGGGTTGGACGAGGTCAGACAAAGATGAATGGGATTCAAAGTCTGAGCTCAAGGTCAAGGTCCTGTGAATCACAAAGAGCTCTGGGGTGGGAAGGCAAAATAGCACACGCGCGCGCACGCACACACACACCCCTAACTAAAAGTCTGCATACTTTCGTCTGCAGGTAAGCGCGCCGTACGCGGTAGGCAGAGAGGTGACAAGCAGCCCGAAAGCTTGCTGAGATCCCCAGAGATTTTTACAGACCCTGCCGAGTCTCAAGAACTGCAATCATTCTGTATCCCTATCTATATCGCACCCTGGCTTCTCGAACAGGCTACCTTCCCCCGGACCCTTTCCCACGACCTTGGCTCCTCCTCTGCCTACAGCGCCCCGGGTCTCCTCTCAGCCTCCCACACAGACAGAGACAAGGACCGGACAGTGGGACTGGCCAGCCCAATTCCCACACTGCGCCCACTCGTCCAAGGCGGCCAAGAACCTCCCGGAATCCGAGAGTCGAAGAGCGCCGCGCCGCCTGCCACCTGCGCGGGTGCCCCGTCCCGGCTCAGGCCGTGCCCACCCGAGAAGCCGACCCTCGCGGGGTGCTGGGGATGCTGGGGGTTCGGGGCTCCGCGCGGCGGCCCGAGAGCCGACCCGAGACCGCCAGGGGGCGGGAGGGAGCAGCTGGCCCGGCACCTCCCCGCCTCGTTCCCCTCCCCCGACCCGCCGGCCACTCACGGATTTTCACTCGGCGGTGGTCGAGGCGCGCGGCGGCAGCGTGCAGGGCGTCGAGGCGGCGGTGCAGCGCGGCGGTGCGGCGGCCCAGCGTGGCCGCCTGGCCCTCGAGCTCGCCGAAGATGTCCCCCGCGCAGCGCGACAGGTCGGCGAGCTGCGCCAGCAGGCGGACCAGGGCGTGCGAGCTGACCTGCTCCAGTGAGCGGAAGAGCGGCGCGCCCGCGGCCCCGGCCGCCTCGGGCCGGCGCAGCCGCGCGGGCTCTACGGTCCTCTGGTGGAAGGGCATGGCGGGGGGCGGAGGGACGGGGACGCGGGCTCGCGGCGCGGCGGGCCGCCCGAGTCGAGCGCAGCCCTCAGTCCGCCCCTCGTCGGCGCGGAGCGCGAGTGCGCATCCAACACAAAGGAAAGTCCTGGCAGCGGCGGGGCGCCGCGGGGCAGCCTGGTGGCTCCTGCCGCGGGGAGGAGGCGAGGCGGGCAGGAAGGACGGACCGACGGACGCGCGGGCGGGCGGCGAGGCAAAGGAGCCCGGGCAGCCGCGGGGAAGGGCTCCGGAGGGTCGGAGCCGCGGCTGCCTGGCGCCCAGCGGCGTCCTCCCACCGCCGGGGTGCCCGGGCCGCGCGGCGAGAGGAAGTTAGAGGAGCAGCTCCCGGGCGCGGGGCGCGGTGGCCGCGGTGGCGAGTGGAGACGGGAGTCCCGCTCAAGTTTGCAGAGAGGCAGGAAAGAGCCGGCGGCTCCTTCCCTCCCTCCCGATTGGAGAGGGAGGAGGAAGCGGGGGAAGTGCCGCCGACACCGGGCGAGAGGGAGGGGAGGCGAAAGAAAGGAAAGGGGGAGGAGAAAAGGGCCGGCCCGGGGAACCACCTGCGGCTCTCGCGGCCGCCGCGCCCAGCGCCTGAGGGGTGGTGGCGGCCCCGCGTCTCCGCGCTGCCGGCCGCGGCGGCCACGGCCGCGCAGTCCGGGGGGGCCCCACGTCGGCGCCCCACTTCCCTCCAAAGCCCACCGGTGTTTGGGCCGAGCCCTCGCCCGCCCCCGGGGCCCGGCGCGGAGAGGGGTGGAGCGCAGCGCGGGCGCCGCGGAGGCGGAGGCGCCGGGGACAGCGCGGCGAAGCCCGCTCGGCCGCTCACCTGCGCTCCAGCCCGCGGCGGCCGTTGAGTCGAGCGCGCCCCGCCGCGCAGGGAACGCCCCGGGGCCTCTGAGGGTCTCCCAGCCCCACCTTGGAAGTCGGCCGAGGCTTCTGGCCGCTTGGGTGGACCTAAAGGAGAACGTCGTGAAATCGCACAGTGGCCAGGGGTTCTGTAGGCGACTAGGAGTCCGCGTCCCAGTTGGGATAAAATCTCTGAGGACCTCTTTTCTGAGGGGCTTCCAGTGAGTTTTTCTTAGCAAGGTGGCTCCTACTCCTCCAACTGGAAAGGTTCTGGCTGAAATGTGCAGAATTTGAGTTTCTTCTCCCAAGCATGGGGGAGGGGGACATGGGGAGTGGGAGAAGGGGACCAGAACCTAGAAACCTGAATTAAACCAGGAAGGCGCTTATAAATTAATCGCTATTGACATGATGGCTGTGGGACACGGCCTCAAACCTTATGGTTAGAAGTATTTGAGAAGACTTGAGTCCAAAATCCCAAAGCTAAAATCCTGCTGGTCTCATCACTATGTTTGCTCAAAAAAGGAGTCTCGGTTCTTTGGTTTCTGCCCCACAAGTCACCCGAATTGCTGTGCTCTTGGGTTGCAGTTTGGGAACCAGTCTATCAGAGCTGTGCTGATTCAACTACCAAGTGCATTCTTCCCTCTGGGAGACCCAAGAAATGCAAGACGAACCCAGGCCTGAGAGACAGCATCTTGAGATAAAATTTAGTAGACAGAAATGTTTTGGGATCTTTCCTGTTACACAGCTGATCATTTTTCATAATATGAGCGAATAACAGTCTCCTAATCACCCACTCTGACCACCGTCGGAATTGTTACCACGCACAAAGGGACTGCTGCTCTCAGTGACCAAAAAAATGCGTTGAACTTTATGAAGCACTATATAAACATCAGGTACAGTATAAAAGTGGTATGTCTCCTCAAGAAATATTTTTGAGCGCCTGCTGAGGCAGCGGCTGGAGAGAGAAGGGAGTGCAAAGCTGGCTCCATCCCTGCCATCATGAGGCTCCCAGTCTGAAGGACCACAAATAACATTTCAAATTTATATACCATACAATTCACCTAAAGCGTACAACTCAAGTGTTTTTATTTTTATTCTTTGAAGATTTTTTATTTATGTAACAGAGAGGGAACACTAGCAGGGGGATGGGGAGAGGGAGAAGCAGGCTCCCTGCTGAGCAGGGAGCCCGACATGGGGCTCGATCCCAGGACCTTGGGATCATGACCTGAGCTGAAGGCAGACGCTTAACGACTGAGCCACCCAGGTGTCCCAACTCAGTGTTTTTAAAATATATTCACAGTGTTATGTAAACACCACCACAATCAAATTTAGAACACTTTAAGCACCCCCTCATCCTCCCCACCACCCCACACAGTTCTCTTTAGTAATCACTCATCTTTGTTTCTGTGTATCTGCCTCTTCTAGACATTTTATATAAAGGAAATAATGTAGTATGTGCAGTATTGTGTCTCTCTTCTTTTACTTAGCATATGTTCTTAAGGTTCATCCATGTTGTACCATATATCGGAACTTCAGTTCTTTTTTATGGATGGATTCCATTGGATGGATTCCATTGTATGTATATCACATTTTGTTGATTCATTCATCCATTGATGGACATTTGGGTTTCCACTTTTGGGCCATTATGAATACTGCTGCTGTGAACATTCATGTACAGGTTTTTGTGTAGATATATGTTTTCAGTTCTGTTGAATAGTCACCTAGGATTAGAGCTGCTGCATCATATGATAACTATGTTTAACTTTTGGAAGAACTGCCAGGTTTCCAAAGCATCTGCACCATTTTACATTCCCACCAGCAATGTCTGAGGGTTCCACTTTCTTCACATCCTGACCAATACTTGTCATTATCTGTCTTTTCTATTATAGCCACCCTAACGGTTGTGAAGTGGTATCTCGTTGTGGTTTTGATTTACATTTCCCTGAGAGCTAATGATTTTGAGCATCTTTCATGTGCTTATTGGCCACTTATATTTATCTTCTTTGGAAGAAGGTAACATATGTCTGGAGAAGTGGCTGTTCAGATCCTTTGCCCATTTTTAAATTGGATTATTGCTATTTTTTATTAAGATGTAATAGGTGTTTATATAGTCTACATACATGTTGTCTATCATGCGTAACAATTACTTAGTGCTTCAACAGTCTTTTGTGGCTAAGCATTGTTCTTTATGCATTCATCCTCATCCGTTGAGACTGTTTCTTTATCTGAAAAGAAATACAGTTTAACATAAACTAATATAAGAGGAGCCAAGGACATGTTTGTAAATTTGTAATCCTGGGGCAATATGAATAGAATTTTTTGATCAAATGATTTTACTGCTCCAGAAGCTGAATTGAAACTATGTGTAACCAAAACACTGAATAAATAGGATTCATGGAGAGTACCCATAACAAGTTTTGTTGCCTAGTGTCCCATTCAAGGAGGGCAGTTCTTCCTCGTCAACTGAATGACAACTCAAGGAGTCCCACAACTATCTTATTTTCTTGCGTAATAGAAAACCATACTGCTACTCTAAAAGTTAAGACATGTTCTCAACTCAGTAATTAAAATCTTGCCCCCTTTCCCTGCAAAGACTTTCTTGGGGCAGGAGTCAGGGCAAGGGGCTTTTTTCCTGCTCCATCTCACCCTCTCCTGGCCAGCTTGCTAACAGTGATATGGAGAGGGAGAAGTGGAGGGGCAGGGAAATTTGTACTAGACCAGCACTCTGACAAAAGGGCATCACACCCTCTGGGCCTGGTGGATATTTGAAGCTGAAGTTTCCATGAACACTTTTGTGGTCCCATACTGGGAATGTCAGACCATACTTCCTGAGATAGACAATGAATTCTCTCGAACTACTTATTCTACCTCAGTCTTGGTTTTCCTTCAGGCCAGATTCTTGCTGTTGGGGTCCTATCAACCCTCCAATGAGACCTTTCAGGCAGAATCTCTTTTAAAATGACTTCCTACTGTGGACTCTACACATGGTCTCTGAAATTCACACACCTTTAGAAAGTTCATGTTAAAAGGTAGACCCCCCCCCCACCATCCCAGGCATAGTCCTCTACTCTGCTGCCATAGGATGCAGTACCTTCCTCAGGTGGGAGTCTAGCAACTACCCACTGTCTGTGCCAAGCTCTCAGAGGTCCTGGAGAAGCCCTCCTCACTGGGCTTGGTATGAGATGCCAGTGCTCTTGCCCACAGTCGTGGGTGAGGGGTGGGGAGTGTGAAGGCAGAACTCCCAGTGCAGCTCTATCCAAATAAAATCTCCTCAAGCACCCCCCACCACCACCACCAATCTTCAGTCACCTTACTCTTGAACCCTCTGCACGAATGAGAATCTAACCAGCCCTCTACCAGTTACTTTGAAATTTCCACATTTTAGTCTGAATCACAACTCATTTTGGTATCCAGTATCTGTCATTTCCTGGTGCATCAGTCACAACTTATCGTTTAACATCCCATAAAACAATAGAACAGAACAAAACATTATGCTAATTTATCCCAAGAGGAATTTAATACCACCTTTGGTAATACTACCAAAGGGAAATGGGAAAGAAAAGCAGTTTGGGAGAGAAGAGGTTTGGTGTGACACGCAGTGAGAAGTATCTGATGGGCAGGTAAAGATCTGAGGGTGGGATTCACATGGGAATTGGGAGCCATACTTAACGGCCATGAGAAGAGATGTCCCAAGAGCTAATAGATGAGTATAAGGAATGATGAGCAGAGAGCTAAGGTCCAAGTAAGGGCAAGCCCCCAACCAGGGGGCACGAGGAGAAGAAAAGAGCATTGAAGGAAAGGCAGGGGTGGGGTGAGGAGGAAATCTGAGTGGTGACTCACCAATTCCAAGGGTAGAGGGGCTTAAGAGTGAAAAGGTGGCCACCAGAGACATGGAGGTAAGCAAGGAAGCGCTTCCTGGCAACCTCCAAAAGAGCAAGTGCTTTATGATAGTGAGGACAAAAGCCAGATTTCAGGTATATGAATAGAGAGGATATACATATGATAGAACCAGAACATTCACAGAGAAAACTTCCTGAAACGAAGTTCAAAAACTGGTGAGATGAAGCAATATTATAAAAAAAAAAATCTTTTTCGCCTCAAGATGGTCCTTGAAAACCAGATACGGCTGAAACTGCTCTACTGGGCCATCCTCCCTCTTTCTGCTGACAGGACTTAACTTATTTACCAGTATGTCCAGCCTCTTGACATAAATCATAATTCATCTATCCCATTCTGTTTTGACAGTGACCTGTCAGGCGTGACCCAGTTCCAAGCCAAAGAACTGTAAGGAGAATTGAGAGGCTTCAACAAATATTTACCTCCCTGAGGAGAGGAGAAAGCTCTCTCATTCTCATCTCCTGTCAGACCCCCACCTGTTGCCTTTGGATACACTCAAGTGAGGATGGGATGGCTGGAGCTACAGCAGCATTTTGAGACCGTGAGGGGCAGACTAGGAGAATCAAAGCCATCATGTAAATACTGAGCTTAACCCATAAGGATGACTCCATATGCACACAAGGTGTAAATCGCTATGGTCTGGAGATCACGAGCATTACCATCACCCAGGAGTTTGCAAGAAATACAGACTCTCAGGGCCCACCCCAAACCAACTAAATGAAAATCTATATTTTAACAAGCTCCCTAGGTGATTCAGATGTATTTTACAGTTTGAGAAGCACTAGCTTAAACTCCTATTAGTTGGGTTTTTCTGTTATAGTTGGATACATAGGAATTTATGAGGTGAAGAAGTAGTAGGTGATCAAAGGATTAAAGATTCTGGAGAGAATCAGAAGAATATTGGAAGGATGAGAATACAAGGAAGTTGCCACATGGCCTAGGTCTCAGTAAGGAGAGCAAAAACCGTGTTTGGAGTGGATCTAAGAAAGAGGCAGTGGTGAGGAGTTTCTTAGCAACTCAACAAGTGGTGAATAAAGGAACTACCGAATGAGGGCTCCGGGAAGTTGGACAGCTTGGGTAAGGAGTGAGCCCCAATGTACACAGATCTACCCTCTGCACTCTAGAACCCCAGAACCGAGACATCGGCTGGCTGCAGACCAACACAGTGTGAACATTAGCAGGAGGAGGGTGGGGGGTCAAACCAATGGTAAGGGTCATCATTAAAAGACTGATTACAGAGTGTGCAGTAGATTAAAGAATGTGGTGGACAAAAGTAAGTAAATGGCCTAAATACAACAGGAGAGTTTCACATACAATCCAGGGAAGGCCCAAGAGAATGTTCAGTGTCTGCGAAGGAGTTGAGGGAAAAATAGGCAAGAGCATGGTGACTAGAAAGGGGGCACCAAATTTGAAATTTCAGAGATCCAACAATGAATTATGGTTGATTGTGTGAATTTAAAAAAGAAATGTTCCTGGGGCGCCTGGGTAGCTCAGTCGTTAAGCGTCTGCCTTCGGCTCAGGTCATGATCTCAAGGTCCTAGAATTGAGTCCCACATCAGGCTCCCCACTCAGCGGGGAGCCTGCTTCTCCCTCTCCCACTCCCCCTGCTTGTGTTCCCTCTCTTGCTGTCTCTGTCAAATAAATAAGTAAATAAAATCTTTTAAAAAATAAAAATGTTCCGGGCGCCTGGGTGGCTCAGTTGGTTGAGCGACTGCCTTCGGCTCAGGTCATGATCCTGGAGTCCCTGGATCGAGTCCCGCATCGGGCTCCCTGCTCAGCGGGGAGCCTGCTTCTCCCTCTGACCCTCCCCCCTCTCATGTGCTCTCTCTCTCTCTCTCATTCTCTCTGTCTCAAATAAATAAATAAAATCTTTAAAAAAAATAAAAAATTAAAAATTAAAAAAATAAATAAATAAATAAAAAATAAAAATGTTCCTACCTCTGAAACTAATAATACGCTACATATTAATTGATTAAGCTTAAATAAAATTAAATTTAAAAATAAAAAAATGTTCTTAATGAGAAAAAAAAGCAAACTGCACAGTTGATGGATTCTTGATAATTATCCAAAAGGTAAAAATTAAAGTCTACCTTTAATAGAAATAAAATACTCATCCCATTTGAAACAGTATTTTATAATTTTTTTTTTTTTGAGGGAGAGAATGTGAGGGAGGGGAGGTGCAGAGGGAAAGGGGGACTCTTAAGCAGGCTCCATGCCCAGCATGGAGCCCCACGTGGGGCTCAATCCCACAACCCTGAGACCATGACCTGAACCGAAATCAAGAGTTGGACACTTAACCAACTGAGCCACCCAAGTGCCCTGAAACAAAATATTTTCTATAGTCCTCAATAAATTTTTTTCCTATAGTATTCAGTAAATTTTACTAAATATGACTCAAACTTTAAATGAACAGTGGATGTAGGCTTCACCTCAGGGGCTTAGGATAAAAACTGAAGCCAACTATATTAATTTCTTCAGGCTGCCATAACATTACCACAAACTGGGTGGATTACAACAACAGAAATTAATTTTTTTTTTAATTTTTTTTTTTAAGATTTTATTTATTTGACAGAGAGAGACACAGCAAGAGAGGGAACACAAGCAGGGGAGTGGGAGAGGGAGAAGCAGGCTTCCCGCTGAGCAGGGAGCCCGATGCGGGGCTTGATCCCAGGACCCTGGGATCGTGACCTGAGCCGAAGGCAGACGCTTAACGACTGAGCCACCCAGGCGCCCCAACAACAGAAATTTATTGTCACACTGTTCTGGAAGCTAGAAGTCTGAAATCAAGATATCAGCAGAGCCCTATTCCCTCTGAAACCTGTCAAAGAGAATCTTTCCTTGCCTCCTCTAGTTTCTGGTATTTGCCAACAATCTTTGGTTTTCCTTGTCTCATAGGTGGATGCATCATTCCAGTCTCTGCCTCCAATTTCACATGGCCACATTCTTCCCATCTGTCTCTGTCTCTGTATCTCTCCTCTTATAAGGATGCCAGTCTTACTGGATTAAGAGCCCACTCTACTCCAGTAAAACTCCATCATTTAAAAAAAAAAAGATTTTTAGCAAAGCAAGAGCAAGGACAAGCGGGGGAGGGGAGGCAGAGGGAGAGGGGAGGCAGAGGGAGAGGGGAGGCAGAGGGAGAGGGAGAAGCAGGCTCCCCACAGAGAAGGGAGCCCAACACAGGGCTCAATCCCAGGGTCCTGGGATCATGAACTGAGCCAAAGACTGACAACCAACCAAGCCACCCAGGCGCCCCAAAGTCCATCTTAACTTAGTACATCTGCCAATATCCTACTGCCAAATAAGGTCACATTCTGGGGTACTGGGAGAGAGGACTTCAACATATCTTTTTAAGAGACAAAATCCAATCAATAACACCAACCCAGTGAGATAACAGAAACAGACTTTTTTCGTTAATTATTTAGATGAAGAGAATCTTCATGCCCAAATTATTAGAGGCAAAAAACAATGGCACATTACTTCCAGGTCCTGGTTCTGGACCTCTCTGGGTAAGTAAGGCAAGTGGGTGCCAAGGAAGGGTAATGGGATAGAAACAGTTGGTGATGCTAGTGTTCTGGGCTCTGGTCACAGCACTCCTATGTGGCTGTCACCTCTTCCTCACTCTGTACATTCAGCAAGGGATTGGGCTCTGCCTGGGGCCTCTGTTAATCTCTGCTCACTTGTCACCAAGAACTGAGAAACCAAGAAAGGAGCCCTGAGGTCCTAGGCTACATCTGAATGTGAAATCATGACTAGCACTCCCTAGTTACATTTTTTTCATTAACATACCTGAAGAGAGAATAAAGAGAAATCCTATTAAATCAATTCTAAGACCAAAGTTGTAGAAGTTTTTATATTTTGTAAGGACTCCAAAAATGAGTGGAAAGTAAAATAAGAAGTTCTGATAAAGTATATAGTATTTTCCAACTTTTTAAGATTTTATTTTTTTATGTAATCTTTACACCCAACGTGAAGCTTGAACTCACAATCCCAAGATCAAGCGTCACACACATCACCGACTGAGCCAGCCAGGCGCCCCCCAACTTTCTGATGGGTAGTAAAAATTGTTATTGTAAAAAGTCTAATGGTTGATACATTGTTAGTATTATCTTACCCAGCAGGAGGAAAAAGCAACAAATTATCATGGTGTGAAAAGATACACCAGGCACTGTGGCATGTAGCATTCTGTCCATGAACTACTCTAGTTTATATGCAGGATTTGCCAAGGGATAGCCACTTCTGGCTAGCTAGTCTGGAGATTTCTAGAAACCAAAAAGTCTTTTCTGCTTTTAAGGGCACAGGCAGGCAAGTGGTAATTTTCCCCAAATTAAAAATGACACTGGTCTTCATTAGCCAGAGAGATCTTCAAATGCAAATCTGTGTCCCTCCTCAGCTCAAAAACCTTCAAAGCTTTTTCATTATCTTTAGGATTATCCTTAATGAGGGCTGTAAAGCCCAGAAGGTGCTTTCCCTGTCTTTCTCCAGCCTTATTTCCTGCCCCACAGACTATGTTGTCTTCAGTTAGAACATTCTGTCTCTCTCCCTCTCCCTGTCTCCCTCTCTCCCTCCCTCTCTCACTTTTCTCCCTTTCTCTCTCTCTTTCATATGCTCTTCTTCATAGTTAATTTGGCTCCCCCTTCAGATTTTCTCATTTTTTTAACTTAAATTCAATTAGCCAATATATAGTACATCATTAGTTTCAGATGTAGTGTTCAATAATTCATCAGTTGCATATAACACCCAGTGCTCATCATATCACGTGCCCTTCAGATTTCAATTCAAATATCACTTCCTTGACAAAACCTGCCCTCGCCTCCCCAGCCAGATCAGGTATAGGATACTTTATTTCTTCTTGAACATACGAGAATTTGTATTTATATATTTATGTGAGTTTTAAATTACTATCTATATTAGAGCCTGGAAAGGAAACAAATCAACTCAGATTGTTCAATTAGGAAAATTTAACAAAGAGACAATGCACAGAGGTGTAAGTACATTAAGAGTGCCAACAATATGGGATGCCTTGGGTGGCTCAGGCGGTTAAGCATCTGCCTTCGGCTCAGGTCATGATCCCAGGGTCCTGGGATTGAGTCCCGCATCGGGCTTGCTGCTCCGCGGGAAGCCTGCTTCTCCCTCTCCCACTCCCCCTGCTTGTGTTCTCTCTCTGACAAATAAACGAATAATAATGATAAAAAAAAAGAGTGCCAACAATAGATGCTGAGACACCCAACAACGAGTGGTACTGGGAAGCCATTAGGACCCTTCAGTCTGAAGGGTATAAGGGGAGCACTGAACTCATCCACCAGCAGTCGGGAGCACTAGTGGCCAACAAGTATTAGGCAAATCCCTCTCTGGGACTTGTCATCCACTAAAAGGAACTTCCTCACCGAAGACATGCCCTCCCCCAGCAACTGCATCAATGACCTATCTACACAAAGATATAAAGGTCTAGCCCATTTGCCCCAAGTCAAGACAACTAACTGCAGGGCCATCCCAGCTCACTCTGCCCAATCCTGTGTCCCTCTCTTTCCCACCCCAAATAGTAACCCCAAGACCGCTCCCTAGGAAACCTCCTACAGGCAGAGTATCAGAGTCTGTTTCCCATTGAACCTGACCTGGAAAAAGGGTCAAGAGGAAGAAAGAGTTACCCAAGCACTGTGAGGGCTGTCACCATGGAGAAGAGGATCACCTATAAAAAACGAAGAGTATTCACTGCCAAAAGTGTAGCACTGGAGCAGAGGAAGAGTGGGGAAGAAACATCCTCATGTCTCCCCTCCCACTTTTGTATCTCTTGCCTGTACTTCACACAGCTGGAAGCCCCTGGGTGGTGTAATCCACAGGGATCAGAGTCCTGGGGTAGGACAGATAGAGAATAGATGTGGGAAGAGAGGAGCAGGCACAAATGGAGGTTGACCAGAAGAGCACACAAGTTTTGCCTCTTAGAATCCATTTTGCTCTTCCCTCAGATGGAAATACTCTGATCTCCAACCTGTGAGAAACACCTTGATCTACTATCAACCACAGGGTCATGTCAATTCAGTCATATTCTGAGAAGGACCTAAGTTGTAATAATAACTACCTTTGGAACTGCATACAGGGTAGCAGGAAAGTGGGAGAATAAAGAAAAAAATCAATTAGCAGAAGTTATGCACCCACCTCTATACTAGTCTTGAGGTCAAAGCTGATAATCACAAGTACCACCCATTCCATGTTCTCTTTACTCGTGGTCAGCACTGGTTGGGGTGACCCAAACTTTTATTCCTGCAGGATCCGAGTCCTGAGGAAAACAATTTTCCATTGACTATTTTGTGAATCAACAACCAAATTTCTCCTTAGTGAGCAGCCAATACATCCCGTGGCAGGAGGAGCCCCAAATAACCAAGCGGGTAGTCTTAGCTTCCGATTTAATGGAACCATGGTCTCTAGCAGAACATAAGCTTTTTTCTCTCTTGTGAACAAGGGCTTCCAATGAAAAGCCACCTGGCAAGGGAGACTGAGAGGTGCTGCACAGGAATCAGCCCTCATGGCAGTGATGGATAGAGAATAAATAGAAAATGACCAGCACAATGAGAAGAAATGGGAGAAGACGTGGCTGCCACCAAGGAAAGTAACAGTCAGGAGAAGGGGCTTACCAACTACCTAAGATGAGGAAGAGACTGAAGATGAGTTCTGAATATAACAAGTTAAAAATAAAAATAACTATACCCCTTGGTAGATGATCCAGGCAATATCCAACAAGTAGTTAGAAATAGAGCCGAATGCTCAAGTGAGAAGAACAGGCTGGAAAATACGCTTGGGAGAGGTGGTCATAGGAGTAGTTAAGTGAAACTCAGGAAGGAGAAGAGATTTAGATTCAAAGAGGATTTATTGACCATCCTCCTGGAGATTTCCAGTCATCTTCATATTCACAACAATGTTGTATAGTAAGGAGAACCTTCTCCATTTTTGACATGAGAAAACAGAATCAACAAGATTAAGTGACTTTCTCAAAATTGCATACAGGCAAGGAGCCTGGGTCTCTAGGGAGCTCACTAAGGAAGATAGAATAGACAGGGAGTTGTATTTCTGAGCACCTCTTATGTATGAGGGATTGTGCTAGGCATTTTGTTCATATTATCTCACTTAATCTTCATGCAATCTGAAGTTGTTTTTTTTTAAGATTTTATTTATTTATTTGAGAGAGAGAATGAGACAGAGAGAGAGAGCATGAGAAGGGGGAGGATCAGAGGGAGAAGCAGACTCCCCGCCGAGCAGGGAGCCCGATGCGGGACTCGATCCCGGGACTCCAGGATCATGACCTGAGCCGAAGGCAGTCGCTTAACCAACTGAGCCACCCAGGCACCCCTGAAGTTCAGTTTTATCGTCCCCACTTTATACATGAGGAAATCGAGAGGCTCGGTAGAGTTAAATACCTTGCCCAAGATCACAAAGCTAGGAAGAATAGAGTCAGAGTCTGAAACCAGGTAAGGCACCAAGATCCATAACTGTTCAACTATATCACACTACCAGGGGGCAAAGAACACACTGAAATGATGAGAGAAGAGAAAAGATCCAGAAAAAGAAAGAGAAAAGAGTTCCTCAAATAAGCCTGAGATAATCCCTAAAGAACCTAGTGTCTTGGAAGTCAAGAAGGGGAGAGTTTTTCACTGGAAGAGCCGATGATGTCATGGAAAGCACAGTGAATTCTAGATCCAGAAGTGCTCCAAATTGGCCTATGCCAAACACTTAGCTTATCAAGGCCTTATTTCCTCATGACTAAGAGTATAGAGGCTTCTCCTTTACCTTCAAATTTACTTGTATTTATACTCATCATTACCTCATGTCCAGGTGGATGTTCTACCTGCCTGTGCTTAGGATTTCATCCCTTCCTACATCCTCCAACACCTTGCTCCTACAATTACCCCCTTTCTGTATCTTTGATCTCTCTCTCTCCATTTGCCACTTCAGCCCTTAAAACACACTCAAGTCTCTCTCAGCAAAAGATTAAACCCCTTCCCTTCATCCTGATTCCCTATATGATTAACTAACCCCCCATTCTCTTTCCCTTCATAGTCAAGCTTCTACAATAGTCTGCATTCATAGTCCCCAGGTCCACAAACCAAGCCACTACAATCTGCTTTCTCAACTCTCCTTTCTTTGAAAATGGCTCTGCTGAGGTCGCTTCCTGCTTGCTTTGCCCTTTGGCCCTATGTTGCCTCTCACATAATTGACCATTCCCACTTTCCTGAAATGGTTCCTAGGTTTCTGTCATGCTCTTCCTTACTTATTCTATATCATCTTTTCCCAATCTGGGGGGCAAAAAGCTATGACCGTACTCTTCAGAAAAGGCAGCATACACAAAAAAGGCAACTTTTATTTTCCTCAGCCACTAAAGCCAACAAACATATCCTCAAGGAGTTGATGTATCTCAATTCATACAGGCTCCCTGAGCAACTCAACCATGCCTATGACTTCAGCTATTGTTTAATGCCCAACTCGTCAACCAGGGTTTACATCTCAGCTCTTACCACTTGCCAGCCGTGTAGTTCACCTGTCATACCTCAGTTCCTCATCTGTAAAACAGAGATCATAGTAGAATAATCCCAATATGGTTGTTGGGAGACCCACATAAGATACAACATGTAAAATTCTTTAGACATTGTTTAGAACATAATTAGTAATTAATAAATGCTTGTTATATAACTAGATCTCTCTACCTCCCTTCTTCCTTTCCTCCTTCAAGTCAGTTTACTCAACTGATAAAAAAATATTTCAACCTGAAAGTCCCACATAAACATCCAAAACTAAGGCCATCTCCTCCACCACCCAAATGTGCTCTTCCTTCAGCATTTCTAATACCTGGACTAATCTTTACAGCATGCCTATGTCCTCACTCCAGAATGGCAGCCATTTATCTTTCAACATTTCTGAGGTAGAGTTGGTTAATTGCTACAAATCTGCCTCCCCAATTATATTCCTCCATCTTGTCTATGAGGATATCTTGGAAGTCTATCAAATGCCTTACTGAAATCATGTTGCCATTCTTCTGTTCTATAAGCAACTACCACAAGAACTAATGAAGGACCTGTGTTTCAGAGAGAGAAAATAGTGGTAGAAAATTAAATACAGCTAATAAATAACCCTTAATCTCAATCAGAGAATTTAGACACAAATCCTTTACAGTTATTCAATACGTGACATTTACAAAGAAAAGGGCAAAGATAAAGAGAAAACCTAAATCAGAACCATTCTTAGCCAATTTCTCCAACATCTTATTGAGAAGGAATTGGAAGTACCGGTATTATACTAATACATATTATTTTTAGCATGTTGCTTTCATATTTGTGTATTTAGTGTGTTGCTTAACTGCTTAGTAATCCATATTGGGTACTTTCCATAGTATGGATTACACCCGGAGCTGTTTTTACTCAGCAGCTTTTTGAAAACTCAGCTGGCCTTCGTCAACAGGCAATATAAAAAACAGCTTATAAACTGATTATTTTGTTTGCTATGAATATTGTTTACAACAGCTTCACTTGAGAAATTCTTTTCTAAATTTATGTTATGAAAGTTTTGCTTCACAGAAGAAATGTTTTTTCTCTTATGGTTAATTAGAAATTTTTAACTGGCCATAGTTCCCTTTTCACTTTGGTCTCTGTGAAACTTCAAGACAAATTTATTGTTCTATTGCAGTGTCTGTGCCCTCCTAGCCAGGATATGTCTTCTATTGGCACCCAATATCACCACCACAATTATTAACCTCCTACTCTATTTTTCATGGCCATAGTTTTGAAAACATGGTATTTATTTACTTTCTTACATGTGTATCTAGTGAGCTGTCTCTAATCCTTGGTTGAAAAGGTGAGGTGTGCATTAAATTTAAATTAATTATAAATTAATTCTTTAACATGGGTGCCACCATTCCCAGTTAACCCCCCTTATTATTTTTAATGTTCTAAGGCCACAAATATTGTTTATGCATTATCGAGGGGAGGCACCTGAACCAAATGAGCCCCCCTGGCAACTGCAGTAACCCCCCTCCCCCCGCCCAGACTGACCAGACTGAGCGCGTCCTGCCCCCCATCTGGGTGTGCCAAATCCTCTTATCCCAAACAATAGACCTCTCCTTTATCCAGTGCCCATGCTGCAAATATGGTTTTGAGAGATGATGAGGGGACTCACATGAATTTATTATTCAATAAACTCATTATTTTCCTTCCCCAGTTTCTAACTGAGGATCCTAATTCTTGGCCCCTTTCCTCTCCTTCCTCCCTCTTCTGGACATTTCATGATTTCATTCTTCATCTTCCAAAAAAAAAAAAGGAAGAAAGAAAGAAATGGATAAAACATGAGCAAACATTAGGCTGTTAAAATTGTGTACCTCAGACAAGAAAGAAGTCAGAGACCAAGTCCCTCTGGTCACAGTGGAAAATTAAGGACTTTTTTTTCTTATTTCAGAAAGCTCTTCTTCAGGAAGAAACAAAGTTTCTTCTAGAATCATCTGTAGAGATTGTTTGCATTCCCCACATGCAGTAAATATCTAAATTGTCTACTTCTTGATCATGGAGATCTAAGCAAGGCATCATCAGGAAAATTGATCTTTCCCAATTACGGAGAAGTAACTTTAAGTTTAGTCTCCTTGATTTACTCTTTTTTTTTTCTTTTTATTTTCAACCACTAGTGAAACTGAATATATGCATGTAACATTCTTTGAGAAAGTAATTATGTAAATACAAGTAATATATAATTCTTTTACTTAGTAAGTCTCCAGGAGAAAAATCTACACCGAGGGAAAAAATGCTTTCAGATATGTATAATCCTTTGCCCTCATATTTTTCTCACGTCTTGTGAAAGGGCTACTTGTAATCCTGGCTATTTCCATTGAAAAATGCAAAATGTTAGATTTTTTCATTGTTTTATCATGCTTCAATAAATAACCATGATAAGGGAACACTTGTCAATAACAGAATAGTTCATCACCTTGTGCAGGTAACTGATTATTTATGTTATTGCCAACCCAAAGAGGCTTTTAATTAATTTGGGAAGCTGGAACATTCTCAGAAATGTCCACAATAATATATCTTAGTGACTAAAGCGGGACTTGATCTCAGGACCCTGAGATCAGGACCTGAGCTGAAAGCAAGTAAAGGTGATTTTACTATGGAGGTAATGAAGCTGAAGCCTCAGGGACACTTCACATGATGTTTCCTAAGCCCTGTAAGGGAACCTGACTGATGTGTCCACAGAGTCACATAATTTTGTAAAGTTGACAAAGTCAATTGTTTGGTATTTTTTTCCCCTCCAAGAAGGACTCCAAAATTGCATAAGCTTTGGGCTACATAAAATCTGGATCTATGCCTCATCTCAATGAAAAGCAATTTAGCAGTTTATTTTTTCTCCAAAGTAAGACTGTAACTACAGCAAGCCAGCTCTCGCCTGTGAAATACTGTTTTAATTGCATAAGACTGAGAAAGAATGTGTGTCTATTTGGGTCATTTATATTAGGCTATTTTTAAAGTAATATGGGGGCGCCTGGGTGGTGCAGTCAGTTAAGTCTCTGATTCTTGCTTTCAGCTCAGGTCCTGATCTCAGGGTCCTGAGATCAAGTCCCGCTTTAGGCTCTGCCCTCAGTGCAGAGTCTGCTTGAGATTCTCTCTCTTTCTCCCTCTGCTCCTCAGGCTTGTGCTCTCTCTCTCTCTAAAACAAATAAATAAATCTTTACCAAAAAAATAAGAATAAAATACATAAGGGACACCTGGGTGGCTCAGTCAGTTAAGCATCTACCTTCGGCTCAAGTCATGATCCTGGAGTCCTGGGATCAAGCCCAGAGTCCAGCTCCCTGCTCAGCAGGGAGTGTTTCTCCCTCTGCCCACTGCACCTCCCCCGCTCCTTCTCGCTCTCTCTCTCTCTCTCTCTGTCGCTCACTCTCTCTCTCAAATAAATAAAATCTTAAAAAATAAAATAAAATAAATAAAAGTAATATGGAAATGCAATTTGGAAAACAGGTCCTTCTTTCTATTCAAATATGTCCAACTGTAATTTCAAGAATTAAATTTTAACTTCTATTAATAATTTATCCATTATTCATGTTTCCCAATAAACTAGGAGAACTTGGTAATAATTCAATATACAATTAAGATTTTATAGAGATGAACAATTTTTTTTTAAAAATGTGTCTATAAAGAGTTGAAATAATGTCTCCCCTAGATCTCCCCACCTAAACAAAGTATTAAGAAAAAAAAAATCAACCATTAAAAATTACATGTAAGGAGACTAAAGTTTTCTCAAATCAGAACATTTAAACATATGAGCACTTTTCATTAAAGAGCACTCTTTCTGCAGGTTTTTGTTTTTTAAGTAGGCTCCACGCCCAGCATGGAGCCCAGTGTGAGGCTTGAACTCAAGACCCTGAGATCAAAACCTGAGCTGAGATCAAGAACTAGATGTTTAACCAACTGAGCCACCGAGGCGCCCCCACTCTTTATGTAGTTTAAATCCTAACCTATGCTTGCTGATCTTGGCCACAAGGAAGTTAAAGAAAAAGGTAGTTTATAAGACAGCTCTGTACCCAAAACCACCTAGATTTTTGTGGGTCATAGTCAACACCTCAATTATCCTGAGAAAAAAACAGGCAGCCAAGGGGAAATGTGGAGTACAATTCTGAACAAGTTATAATTTTATTCCTTGTAGCTTGTGCCTCTTAGCCATAAAGTAGCTCAGTTTCACACGATCTGCAGCTTCCAGATGGCCTCCCAGAGTGAGTTGCAGACATCCAGTCTAACACTCACAAAGGCCACCTCACACAGTACTCTCAAGGCTGTCACCCACAGTAGGGGCTCACCCCTCAATATCTGTTGGTGATACACCGTGACGATTATGGCAAGCCAGGACTGAGTATCTGTTGCTCAAGTGACCTTGCCCACAATTCCCACCTGGATCTCCTCCTGTGCCCCTTCCACAAAGTCACTTAGATATGAATTGTGGTACTGAGTCCATAGTCAAAATAAAAGATTCAGTGATATGTTTCTGCACCTCAAGAGTGACGAGGTTAGGTCAAGGCCAAGTGTCTCAACTTCGAGGTAGGGAGGAAGAAAGTTAACAATTCCATAGAGTGTCCTGATATCAGAGTTACAACAGTGCCTTTCTGCTTTAAAAGTGGCTGAGAGTTTGAGGCACATACCATGTGCTGGGCATTATGCCTTTATCTATACGTGCATGGGTTCTACGTGCACTATGTCATTTAAATAACTACCAGGTCTGTGAAGGAGGTTTTATTATCACTTTACAGGTAAAAAAAAATGAATTCATAGGGGTGGTGTAACAGTGAATAGCTAGTAGGGGAAGGAGAAATTCTGGATTTATTTTTTTTAATATAATTAATTTATTTTAGGTAATCTCTACATCCAGTGTGGGGCTTGAACTCATGACCCCGAGATCAAGAGTTGCAAGCTCTTCCAACTGAGTCAGCCAGGCACCCCCAAAATTCTGGATTTAAATTCAGCCTGTCTCACTCAAGAGCTTGGATTTGAAATCTTATGCCAATGCGTCCCAAAGTTTGAAACAAAATCTCTGGCAGTCTGTGATAGGATTTTATTTGGGACACAGATGCTTCCTTAAATATTGAGAAAGTAATGTTCTTTTGAAAGTCTTTCAATCCTTCTTTTCCTATCAAGGAGAAAGGTTCAGTTTGGTGCTAAACTCTCAACAACTCTCTAACCCTTGGTGCTCTCCTTTTGTAAACAATGAGACCAAGCCACAGGATTAGCCTTTGGCAGGCAGTGGTATCTAGCTGGAATTGAACAAGTATTTTCATATATTTTATGTTTTGGGAGTGTGATATGGGTTTCTCATCATGTAACAGAAATCATTTTTCTTTTTCAGTAAACATTTAAATACTGGTCATATTAAAGAAAAATAATAGGTAAATATAATGATCGCTTTATGGCAAGGCTATAATCCCTAGTTATCCCATCAAACACTAATCTAGGTGTCACTATGAAGGTATTTTATAGATGTGACTAAAGTCCATAATCACTAGATTTATGTAAGGGAGATTATTCTCAATTATCTGGCTGGGCCCAATGTAATCACCAGGATCCTTGTAAGGGAAAAGAGGGAGGCAAGAGAGTCAGAGATGTGAGGACAGAAGAGACAACAGTCAAAAGCCAAGGAACATAGGTAGAAAAAGGCAGAGAATGGATATTCCCTTAAAGCCCCTGGAAGGGACGCAGCCCTCTGGATACCTTGACTTTAGCCCAGTGAGACGGATTTTGGACTTTGGACCTCCAGAACTGAAAGAGCGTAAATTTGTGCTGTTTTGAGCCATTTAGTTTGTGGTACTTCATTTCAGCGGTAACAGAAAACGAATACACTAGTTAGGCTACAATGTTTGCTAGGCCTCCAATGACAGAGTAAACCAGATGGGACTAAATTACAACACCCATGTACAAACCCTAGGGTCAGTCTGCTTATTAAATGACTTAGAGAGGGGCGCCTGGGTAGCTCAGGTGGTTAAGCATCTGCCTTCAGCTCAGGTCATGATCCCAGAGTCCTGGGATGGAGCCCTGCATCATCAGGCTCCCTGATCAGTGGGGAGCCTCTTCTCCCTCTTCCTCTGCCCCTCCGCTCCTTGCTCATGCCCTCTCTATCTCAAATAAATAAAATCTTTTTTAAAAAATAAAATCTTAAAAGAAAAGATTAAGAAAGAATAGCACTCTTCTCCCCAAATTTTCAAGTATGTTAGTTTATGCTTGCTGACATGTTATTGGCGCATAGGAGGTGCCTGGGTCACCATTAGGATGCCATCTTAGGACTGAAGGTTTGCTGCTTCTAAATGAACCACTGCACAGACACAGACTCCCAGGCCTTTGGACCCTCTTCTCCTTTGGTGGTTGTGAATTTTTTAACCATCTTTAGGTCTGACCACCCAGTGGCTAGAACCTTTTGATATGGCATTGGCCTAGGAATTGTTCTCCTTCCTGATTTATGATTTCTCATTTAACTTAAACTTCTTATTTTGTCCTAGTCTCTGTTTCATGATCTGGTGGCCGGTTTCATTCTCATCTGGATCTTCACTGGGCATAGGATCCTTATGGCATTGCTCATATCATCCTTATGGCCTTGTTCAACCCATCTCAAGCGTTGACTTCTGGTCATGCAACTGGACCTTTTTTATGGACTTCAAATTCAGAAAAAAAAAGACTTTTTTTCTATAATATAGACTCATAGATTATTTTTTTAAGGTTTTAGTTATTTATTTGAGAAAGAGAGAGAGAGAGAATGAGTGGAGGGAGGAGCAGAGGGAGAGGGAGAAGCAGGCTCCCCGCCGAGGAGGGGCCCCTATGTGGGGCTCGATCCCAGGACCCTGAGATCATGACCTGAACTGAAGCCAGACACTTAACCGACTGAACCACCCAGGCGCCCCAATTATTTTTAAATAGTATTCTTAAACAATACATGTAAATTTTTTTAATTGCATAGTACAAAAAGGTATTGAACTTATTTTGAACACCAGTTCCTTTCTCCAGAGGCAGGTGTGTGTGTGTGGGGGGGGGGGGGGGACAGAGACAGACAGAGAGAATTAATTATTCTTCCAGATGCATATGCAAAGTTAGGTCTATATCTGTACACTTTAATAGTAGTAGCATTCTGTACACTGCTTTGAACCTTAATTTTTTTTTTTTTTACTTAAAAACATATAATAATATCTCTGAGGGTTGTTGTATTAATCATTAGTTCATCCCTGAGCACTAATTTTGTTAAATAAAATACATAGATTCTCTTTTAAAACAAAATGTCTAAGGTTCTAAAAGATGTTATTTAAAATTAAAGAATCCCCCCAGTCATTAATCTTTATTATTTCAAGTACTTTTATTATTTTTTAAGTATTATTTATCTCTTTAAAGTATTTAAGTATTTAAATAATACTTAAAAAGCATATTTTATACTCCTATAATCAATATAAACTTGTAATTTGGGCTGTTTTTTAAAAAAATACTTTAAAAATACTTATGTAGAACTTGTCATTAATGACTGAACCTGTAAACTTGTAACTTTATATATTCTAGAAGGCATGTAAGTCATAGTTTGTGTCATCTTTTCCTTGCTGTTGAACATTGTATTATTTCTAACCATTTGCTGTAATATATAGCACTAGTAAAATTCTAAAAATCTTAAAATGGGGAGGGATTTTAGAAATCACATTTCCTTAATACAGGTATATTCTATGACATTGCATATTGCCCAGGTTCCACTAAACACATCTAGTGAAACTCACCATTTCCATTCCATTTTTCCATTTTGAACTGTTCTAATACAAAGTTCTGTATCTTTAACTCTATTTGCTCTTGTCCAGGCCTCATTCTATCCCATCCTCTATTTGCAGTCTGGACTTCAGGCCTGTGGTCAAGGCTCTCACCCTGTGCCCTAACCCACAGGCACCCATTATCCATCAACAACATGAACTTTTAAAAAATATATCAATTTTTAATGGAACATTTTTTAAAAAGGTTTATAATATGTTTAGTCTTGATGCTTTTGTATTTTCATAGAATATTTAACAATTACATTCGTTAGCTGAGCAAATGTAAAACAAAGCTATATATTTACTTCTGATACCATAGGCAAACCAGACAAAAATGTTGCTCAGGATATATTTTCAAATCACTTTCACTTATTAAATTAGTCCTGGGTAATTGGCGTTGACAAATAATCATTGCCACTAAGTGAGCCACATCAAGTCTTTCGACGAATTTCTGACACGAAGTCGGATTAACAAACCAAGAGCTGCTCTGCTAAA
This sequence comes from Neomonachus schauinslandi, assembly GCF_002201575.2. Taxonomy (NCBI): domain Eukaryota; kingdom Metazoa; phylum Chordata; class Mammalia; order Carnivora; family Phocidae; genus Neomonachus; species Neomonachus schauinslandi. The sequence continues at coordinate 26,245,142 of NC_058410.1, read as the reverse complement.
CAAAGTTCCTTGGAGAATTAGCAGTTGTCAGCTGATGGCTCAGATGAGAAAAAACTGGGTTACACGGTCACTACAACATACCAGTTGCAAAAACTATACGTTTCTCTGGTTTTCTGATGTTCTTTCTATAAGAACTTCTAATCTTAGGAATTCCAAAAAAGTTTAAATGAATACTAAAATAGCAATTGAATAATTCCAAATTTGAAGAAGGGAGTGGAGAAAAGTTGAAAATAATTTTATAAAGGTTTCCCATAAAGGTTCCCAGAATTTCAAAGGAAAATGGTGTTTTGGGGCAATCTAGGCACCATTATAATAAAATGGTAAATGGGAACTAGATGTATTGATTGTGAGATCCCATGGCTGAATTACAGATTCCATGAGGGCCAAAAATTGCTGTTCCCTGTTCTCTAGGACAGCCCTTTCACCCAGGAACAAAGCCTGGCCCACTGTAGGCACTAAAACTAACAAAATTCCAATGAAAAAAAAAGACATTGTTATGCTAAAAAAAACAAATATAAACATGGATAAATATTCCACATTCAAATCTATAATAAATTGTTGACTAATCCTAAGGACAAAGACTAAATCATCTTAACCACAAACTTCATATTTTATTGAGACATACAAATGCTGAAAGAATTCATCACCAGCAGATCCACACTTTAAGAAATACTAAAGAAAGTCCTGTAGGCAGAAGAAAAATGATACCAGATGGAAATATGGATCTAAACAAAGGAATAAGGAACATTGGAAATTGTAACTACACTGGTAAATTATATGATTTTTTTCACTCATTATTTAAATCTCTTTGAATGATATTTGAATGTTTAAACAAATATGATGACAATGCATTATAGAGTTAATATCATGTATAATTAAAATGTATTATACCAGGGCACCTGGGTGGCTCAGATGGTTAAGCGTCTGCCTTTGGCTCAGGTCATGATCCCAGGGTCCTGGGATCGAGCCCCACATCAGGCTCCTGGCTCAGCAGGGAGCCTGCTTCTCCCTCTCCCTCTGCCTCTCTCCCTGCTCATGCTCTCTCTCTCTCTCTGTATCTCTATGTCTCAAATGAATAAATAAAATCTTTAAAAATAAAATAAAATAAAATGTATTATACCAATAGCATAAAGGCTGGGAGGAAAGAAATGGAAGTATACTGTTATAAGTAACTTAAAAAATGTGAAGTGATATAATATCACTTGAAGGTAGACAGCAATAAGTTAAAAATGTATACTATAAACCCCAAAGCAACCACAAAAATAACAAAGCAAAGAATTATAGCTAATAAGCCAATAGAGGGGATAAAGTAGAACCACAGAAGTAATGCTCAATTAAACTTTAAAATGGAGAGAGAGAAAGAGAAGAAAAAGAATGGATGAAACAAATGGAAAATAAATTGCAAAATGATAGACTTAAACCAAGCATGTCAATAATCACATTAAATGTAAATAATCCAAATGTCCCCAAATTGTCCGTTTGGATTTTTTTTTACTTTTATTTTATTTTATTTTTTAAATTTTATTATGTTATGTTAGTCACCATACAATACATCATTAGTTTTTGATGTGGTGATCCACAATCCATTGTTTTCATATAACACCCAGTGCTCCATGCAGTACGTGCCTTCCTTAATACCCATCACCGGGCTAACCAATCCCCCCCCCCCCAAAACCCTGTTTGTTTCTCAGAGTCCATAGTCTCTCATGGTTCATCTCTCCCTCCGATTCCCCCCCCCTTCATTTTTCCCTTCCTTCTCCTATTTTAAGAAAATAAAACAAGAACAAACCCTATGCTGCCCCAGAAAATAAATATTACTAGGATAAAAGAAGATCATTTTATAATAATAAAGGAATCAACTTATCTAGAGGACATGCCATCATAAGTGGGTTTTTTAAAGATTTTCTTTTTAAGTAGTCTCTACACCCAACATAGAGCTTGAACTCACAACCCTGAGATCAAGAGTCACATTCTTTACCTACTGAGCCAGTCAGGTACCCCATGTTATCATAAGTGTTTATGTTCTTAATAACAGAGTTTCAAAATAAATGAAGCAAAAACTGACAGAACTGCATGGACAAATAGAGAAATCCACAATTATAGTCAGAGATATCCATATCTCTTTCTCAAAAATTGACAATACAAGTAGACAGAAAATCAAGAAAAAAAATAATTGAATGGCCCTATCAGTTTGCTTTGACACTTATAGAATACTTCACTCAAGAGCAACAGAAAACATAATTTTTTCAATTGCACATGGAATATTTACTAAAACAGACCATATTTTTGGCCACAAAACAAGTGTCAATTAATTTAAAAGGATTCAAGTCACACAAAATATGTTCTCTGACCACAATAAAATTAAATCAGAAATCAATAACAGAAAGATCTCTGGCAAATCCTCAAATATTTAGAAACAAAATAACACACTTCTAAATAATCCATGGGCCAAAGAAAAAATCAAAAGGGAAATTGGAAATGTTTTTTTTTTAACTGAATGAAAATTAAAACAATTTAGTGGGAAAATTTATAGTACTAATTATCTATATTAGAAAAAAGAAAAGGTGTCAGATCACAATCCAGCTTCCACCTTAAGGAATTAGAAAAACAAAGCAAATCAAAGCCAGAGTAAGCAGAAGAAAGGAAATAGTTCAGATTAGTGAGGAAATAAAAGAAACAGAAAACATAAAAACTATAGAGAAAATCAGTGAAATTAATATACAAAAATCAATTGTATTTCTATATATTGGCAATGAGCAATTGGAAATTCAAATTTGAAAAAGAAATGATTTATAATAGTATCAGAAACATAAAATACTTTGGGACAAATTTGACAAAATCTGTGCAAGACCTCCAAACTAAAAACTACAAAACACTGCTGAGAGAAATTAAAGACTTAAATAAATGGAGAGTTATCTTGTCATGGTCAGAACACTTAATACTGTTAAGAAGCCAGTTCTCCCCAAATTGATCTATGAATCCAATGCAATTCCAATCAAAACCCCAGAAGGTGATCCATGCTACGACATGAACCATGAACACATTATACTAAGTGAAAGAAGATAGACATAAAAGGGCAAATATTGTATACTTTCATTTATATGAAATGTTAACAAAAGGCAAATCACAAAGAACAGAAAATAGATTATTGGTTACTAAGAGTTTGTGGGAAGGTAATGGGGAGTGATTGCTAATGGATACAAGGTTTCTTTTGGAGGTGATGGAAATGTTCTAGAATTAGTGGTGATGGTTGCCCAAACTTGTGAATACACCAAAAATCACTAAATTATGCACTTCAAAGCAAAAATGGTGAATTTTATGTGCTACGAATTTTGTCTCAATTAAAAAAATAATCTACCTAAAAAAAAAATCCTAGGAGGCATTTTTGAAGTAATTCACAAGTTGATCCTAAAATTCATATGGAAATGCAAAGGACCTGACAAAGTCAAAACAACTTTGAAAAAGCAGAACAAAGGTAGGGCTAACTCTACCCAACTTCAAAGCTTACTATAAAGTCACAATATTGAAGACAGTATGGCATTGAAGCAAAGATAGACAAATAGCAGAACAGAATAGAGAATCAGAGATAGACCCACACATACATGGACAACTGATTTTTAGCAAAGATGCAAAGGCAATTCAGTGGAGAAAGGATCATCTTTTCAAGAAACAGTGCTATAATAATCAAATATCCATTACAAAAAAATAAAATAAGCTTCCACCCATACCTTGCACTATATACAAAAATTAACTCAAAATTGATCATTGACCCAAATATAAAATCTAAAACTACAAACCTACTAGAAGATAACATAGGACACAATCTTTGTGACCTTGGGTTAGGCAGAGATTTCTCACAACACCAAAATCACAATTCATAAAAAAATATTAATAAACTGGACTTGGTAAAAATCGGAAAGTTATGCCTTTGAAAGATATTGTTAAGAGAATTACAAGACAAGGGCAACCCTCTCGGGTCCCTTCCCTCTTCGGGAGCTTTAACTTTGCTTTGCTGCCCACCAAAAAAAAAAAAAAAAAAAAGATAGAGAATTAGAAGACAAGCCATGGATATCTATCTGATAAAGGACTTGTATCAGAATATAAAGAAATCCTTATTTTATTCCTTTTATAGCTCTGCAGTAAAAAAAGTGAAACTGAGAAGCATGAGTCTTGGCGGTGTCCTGGCCTCAAGTGCTGTTGGCCCTGAGAGACAGTTAGACTGGGGCCTTCCCCACACTCTGGTTACATGAGGTAATAAGTTATCCTTCCTGTCTGAGTTGGTGTGAGTCAGTTGTCTATTCCTTGCAACCAAATATGTGTCTTCAGTATGAGTCATTTAGAGGAATTGAAGTATAAGAGAGAGGAGTCAAAAGAAGGAATGTAAGAATGACTGTAAGAGTAACTGTTGAGAGGGGCACCTGGGTGGCTCAGTCGGTTAAGCATCTGCCTTCAGCTCAGGTCATGATCCCGGGGCCCTGGGATCGAGCCGCGCATTGGGCTCCCTGCTCTGCGGGAAGCCTGCTTCTCCCTCTTCCTCTGCCCCTCCCCCCTGCTCGTGTGCGCGCTCTCTCTCCCTCACTCTCAAATAAACAAATAAAACTTTTTTAAAAAAGGGTAACTGTTGAGAAATAAAAAATTTGGTGTGATCACAAGGAACTAGTGGTATATGGTCATGATTGTGGTAGTTGGCTAGGAGTTCATTTTTTGCCATCGGTTAAAGATTTTAAAGCACACATATTTCAACTCAAGAACTCAACTGCTAGATGTTCCTCCTAGAGAACTACTGGCACGTGTTCACAAGGAGAAGCGTAGAAAAGATATTCGCCACAGTTTCATGTAATGATAATCGCAAACAACTGACTTGTCCATCAGAAGAGGAGTAGTTAAATAATCCATTGTAGACCCACATCATGGAACACCTGGCAGGAGTTTCAAAGCATTAGACAGAGCCATCGGCACTGACATGCGAAAGAGCTCCAGGACACGTTGTCATGAAAGTAGAAAACTGCATTCTTTAGTATATTTAAGTTTTTTAAAAAAATAAAACATACAAAACAAACCTCTCTAGTTCTATATGTGGACATGCATGTAGGTAAATGTATAGAGAACAACAAGAAGGTTCTGCCTTCAATGGATAATTGAGTTCACATCCAGGGAGGGGATGAGGATTGGGAGGAGTTAAAAGGAGATTTTCGGTTGGCCTGTTTTGCCTCAAGTTTTTACCCATGAATAAACCCAACAGAACTTGTTTAACTAAAACAAGTGGAAGAGTAGGAATAATTTTTACTAAGCATAAACAGTGTACTAGCTATGTAAAAGAGGTAAGGTCCCTGCCAAATGGAAATGGCTAAATGTACACAATTTTAGGGTCAATGTATTAGGGGCCAGTGCACTTAACTTCCAGCAATAAAATGACCAAATAGCACTAAGAAAGAGAACTGTTTTAAGGATTCATTAGGATAGGCTATAAGGAACATAATAACATGTCATATTTATGAATAGAATATCAGATTTTCTAATGAATTGTTTTTAAGCTCATCTATAGATTTCTTGTTGGAAACTGTGCATTCTCCAATGGGACAAATGTTTAGGTTTTCACAAAACCTGTTGTATCTGTGTTCCTTGATAGGAAGCATCAGAGATACTCTGGAAATTAAGACAAAAATTTATTGAACATTACAGAGGAGCTCACGGAATCTAAGGAGACATGCAACTTCAGCACTCAGGAAGAACAAAAACCAAGTGGTTCTCAGATCTAAGCTGCTGATGGACAGCTGAGCCACCAGTCTTGGAAACTGGAGTCCTGAATCTTGTGATACAAGGACAGAAAAGCATTGGCAAGCCCTGGAGTGTGTTTCAGCCTCCTGGCTATTTGACACTGCCTATTCACATCCTGAGAATTTTGAGGTTTTTGAAGACTTTCTGAGCTCACATTCCAGCTATGTTACTTACTAACCATGTGACTTTGAGCAAGTTATTTAACCATAACTACCTTCATCTATAAACATGGGATAAAACTATACCTGGCTACTAGAATTTTTGAGAGGATTAAGTTATATAATACATATAAAATTACCAGCATAGAGTTTGTATTATGGACACTGGCTATTATTATTTCCTCTTCGTGAACAGAAATATACCAAAATGTTAAGTAGTCATAATAGTGGATGTATGAAAAAAATCTTCTCTCCTCTTACAGAGTTACTCTAATGAGAGTGTTTTCTTCTAATTGTAAAAAGAAATATTTTTTAAGCTCTGAGTTGCAATAATCTGATGACTAGAATTATATAGGATCTGGAACTCAAAATTAGTATTTTCATGATCAATCAACAATGTTTAGAGTTTAAGAGCTACAATGTGAAATCTTACCCATCGATATTAGCAAACTTTTTGCCTCCTAGACAAACATAATACAGTTCCTTAATGGGAACTGTTTTAGCTCAATAGACTCAAGTGAATTTCAAAAGTGTGTATCGCATTGTTTGGCTCTTTTTTCATATATTCATTATTCATGATAGTTCTGTCTTGGTCTTGAACAAATAAACACCAGAATATTTAAAAATACCGAACTGTCTGTCCTGGGAAGAAATACATCCCAAATGACTGAAACCAAAAAGGTCACAAGATGTTTCCCTTCATTTTGTCATTTGATCTTAGATATGCTGCTTTCAAAACACAAGCTACAGTAAGTAGCTATTTCGAGACAAGACAGACCAAATCTATCATTTAAAAGAGGAAATAAGTGGTAAGGACATTGCATTCTTCAACTGGAACTTCTGAACTGAAAACTTTTTGTTTAAAATAATTCCACATGACAAGGTATCGGTTAAGAGAAGAATCCCCAATCAGTGGTGGCAGATCGTGTAAGCTGGCTCCCTTATCTCCTGGTTCACCGCCTTTCCAACCAGCCTCTTCTACTAGTATGCTGGTTGAAAACAGAGATACTTGCTTTCCTAGATTGGCCGAATATAAGTAGGGTGGCCATGTGATTCAATTCCAGCCAATACAGTATAAACAGCAGTCTCTACTTATGGCTTCTAGAAAAGCTTTTTTAAAGACTGGGCTGACAGTTTGCTTTGCACTTTGCCCTTCCTTCTTCCTCCTTCTCCCACTTGTAACTAACATGATGCCTGAAATGAAGGTATCTTTCAATGTTGAAAATGATAGCCACATGAAGACCTTGCTAAGCTATCATCCCAGCTCTGGAAGCTTACTCCCAGATATCTTGTTGCTTGAAGCAAACATATCTTTCCCCTGTTTAAGCCTCTCTTACTTGGGTTTTCAGTTGCTTGCAGGCAACATATTTATAACTGAAAAAAGTAACACATCAGGGAAAATAGATTGTTCTCTGACATTAGTAATTTCTTTTTCCAGAGACTGTAAAGGACGTAAGAAAAAAATGTTTTATCAAATTGTACTAGGAAAGCCCGAGAAACTTTATGTAATGGGCAATGTGAATTTTGCTTCCCTGAGCTTATTACCAAAATCAACTTAATGACAGAAACATTTAAGTAAAGCTAACATTTAAAAAGTTTTCACTATCATGGAGAATGAATATATAATTTAAAGACAATATGGGGGCATCCAGGTGGCTCAGTCAGTTGAGTGTCTGCCTTCAACTCAGGTCGTGATCTCAGGGTCCTGGGATCAGGCCCCACGTCAGGCTCCCTGCTCAGTGGGGAGTCTGCTTCTCCCTCTCCCACTGCCCCTCCCCCCTGCTCATGCTCTCTCTCTCTTTCAAAGAAATAAAATCTTTCTTTAAAAAAAGACAGTATCAATGGAATTCTGATATGTGGATATATTATAGAGTCAGTCCTTCCAGTTTTTTTCCCAAAGATGTTAAAAACATTCCTCCCTACTAAGATGAACTATCGCAACGTAACAATTACATGTTTTTCATTCTGGGGCTGGGGAGGGGTAGAGGAAGTAAATCAATATGGCAACTCTCAGAACCAAACATAGATAAGTAGGCTCAACCACTCCCTTCCCTAACCCCCTACCCATGAGATGATGTGAATTTTGGAGACAGCTCTTGGCTATTTCTAATTGTTATAATCAAAATGACACAATTGAACCTTGAGCTGGAGGAAATTTCTCCTATCTAAATTAGATCACTCTCCTCTAAAAGAAAGAGACTTCTGAACTATAAGCAAGGTTTTAGCTGCCACAAAAGGTCTCTGTGTCTACCCGTGGGGTGTACACTCGAAGACCTCTGTAGATCTACCAGATCAGAGTTCTCAACCCCCTATGATTAAATTAGGGGTTGGTCATCACAGGTATAATTTAGGCTTGGAGTTCCACTGGGGTCACTCAGGGACAACCTTGGGGAAAAAAGAAATGGAAGGAAGAAAAGACCCTATAAGTCTACCACTTCTCCCACACCATCACATCTGAGCCTAAGCTGCTGTGCTGTACACACATCTACTCAAGAGGCTTTGCAGTAAGTTTTCATTTGTGGCAAGTTTATATTGCATTAAAAAAAAAAGAAAAAATTATTACTGCATTAAGATATATGCTAGTGCCAGTTTTGTTTAATTTTTTTTTAAAGATTTTATTCATTTATTTGAGAAAGAGAGAGAGACAGCGAGAGAGGGAACACAAGCAGGGGGAGCGGGAGAGGGAGAGGCAGGCTTCCTGATTAGCAGGGAGCCCGATGCGGGGCTCGATCCCAGGACCCTGGGATCATGACCTGAGCCGAAGGCAGCCGCTTAACGACTGAGCCACCCAGGGGTCCCTGTTTAAATTTTTTAAAAAGATTTTATTTTTAAGTAATCTTTACACCCAATGTGGGGCTCAAACTTACAAACCCCAGATCAAGAGTTGCATGCCCCACTGACTGAGCCAGGCAGGCACCCCATCCTAGTGCCAGCTTTAAATGAAAATACATTACTTGGGAGAGGTAACATCAAGTCATGACCATTCTCAGAAACATTAAAAATTAGCTAAGTTAGCAAATTAGTGAATTAGAGTAGTGGAGAACTCTGGAACTATTCATTTGACCCTCGGGTGGTTAATTCTTCAATTGCATTAAATAAAAATTAGTTTAATCCATGAACTGACATTCATATCCCAACAAATGTTTCATAAATGTGGGCAAGATAACTTCTCTAGGCCGTTGTAATAGAGCTACCACCTCACCAAGTAGGTGTTGCCATGAACACGTATGAAGCACCTAGAAGCACAGAAGACCGCTGATCAACTATCCTGAGGACTGAGTACTATCAATTTACCTGGAGCAATGGAATAATAATCTGATACTTTTCCAAATTCTGCATTTAGCTCAGTTGAAGCCTTCTGGACCTATCTAAATTCGTATTGTTATACTTAGAACAACTATTTTAGGGACAATATTTTTTATCCCCAAATCTGAGCCATTAGCCATTTTTTTAAAAAGATTTATTTATTTTAGAGAGAGAAAGCATGTGCACACGCACACGTGGGTGAGGGGCAGAGGGAGAGAAACTTCAAGCAGACTCCCCACTAAGCACAGAGCCCAGGGAGTGGCTCAATCTCCCAATGCTGAGATCATGACCTAAGCAGAAACCAAGAGTCCGACGCTTAACCGATTGAGCTACCCAGGCGCCATTAGCCATTTTTTATTGCTATACTGCCTCATCCTACCATAAGGATCTCTAGAGAGATATGATGTGAGCTCTTTTGAGGGAGATGCACCTTTGTTATTCCTGTGACCAGAGTATCTGCCTGATATTTATCTCCTACTCTGTGAGTTGGGCTAGACAACATAGAAGCCACAAGTATGTCTCCCCCTTGGTCCCCGCACAGAGCCAGCTCATGTTTTCTCATAAGTCCAGGCTCTGAGAGTGAAGTCATGGACCAAGAAGAAAGAAAACCCTCTTCAAGTTCTCAGGGGGAGAGGGGAGATGACTCAGCATAGGAGAAAGAGCACGTTGATGCCTTTGTTCCTCCAGAATGGGAGCCCCATTGTGTTCCTCACACCTTTGATGTGTCCTTTCATGCTAGCCAGAGCATGACAGACTTAGGGGTGGAGGACCTGTGGTCACCTCATGCTTTCAAGGCCTGCTCTAGTCTCAACTCCCTCAGAACATTAGTCCATGTTCATTCTTCCCTCCTATAAAGTCGTGCTTACTATTCTTGTCTGTAGCTCTCACTTGGCAGCTTCTATTTTTATGTGATAGCTTTTAGGTAGATGATAAATTCTTTGAAAACAGGACAGACACATTAGAAACAGACTGTAAAGACAATAAGCACTTGCTAAATGATTATAATTGATAATCAAGAGGAAGACCCCCTTATTTAGGAAAAATATTTGATGAAAGAGAACTCCTGCCTGCATTAGAAGGAATTTGGAAGTCTTATAAATCAAGAAATGTCAAAGAATGATGTCTAGAGGCTCCACCAGACCTGAAAATGGGTCTAGAAGCATGAGAAGAACAAGACACCACCAGAAGAGGAAGTGGATTTCGAGGCTGAGGGAAGGTCAGCGCTGCAGGGACAACCACAAGGAGAAATTCCAGCCAGGAGGAGTCAATGTGTCAACTTAAGCCCAGGACTGGGGAATGTCTATTGGGTAGATCCACATTTGAACAATTCCTCGGGGCCTCTTATGTGGCATTGGGGAATACCCACCGTAGGACTTTGGACCACTGTGATTTGTCTATTGCAAAACATATGTACATAGTTGTCACTTGTTTATCTTTAAATAAAACTTGGTTTTACTACATTGTAATTATTGAACTTGCAAGTGGAGTTCATGCCAGTTTACCACACTATCAAATAGACCATTTTCTTGGGTTTTGGTTCATTCCAAAGAACATGATTTTGGAGTCAAAAAATTCTGTCACTTAAACTTTCAGAGACCAGTTTCCTCTTTTCTGAAATGACAATATTTCTCATCTTAACAAGTCTTTGCTTCTAGCACCTTATCAGGCATATAGTAGACACTTCATGAATATTAGTTTCCTTCCTCTCTTTATGCCATAAGTATATCTGGCAGGATGATTATAACTTGAGACATTAATGCATGTTTAAGCTCTAATAAATGTTTCCTGTAAGAAAGCAAAGGAAATAGCTTCAACTTTCAGAATCATTGAAGAAAGCCCAAGAAAGCATTTTGTTACTTTAGTCTTGCTCTTACCCAAAGTAGATGACCTATTATGAAAAGTAAACTATCTTTCAATTAACTTCTTTTTGTTTTATGAAGTATTTTTCATAAAATCAACTATAGGAATTAATTTATTTCCTTCTAAGGAGGAAATAACCCTTTAAGAGCATGTATTCTTTTTTCTTTTTTTTTTTAACAGAGAGAGAGACACAGCGAGAGAGGGAACACAAGCAGGGGGGGTGCGAGAGGGAGAAGCAGGCTTCCCGCCTAGCAGGGAGCCTGATGCAGGGCTTGATCCCAGGACCCTGGAATCATGACCTGAGCCGAAGGCAGACGCTTAACGACTGAGCCACCCAGGCGCCCCAAGAGCATGTATTCTTTACCACCTTTCTCATTCATGATCTTTTTGTATCTACATTACACATCATTTTAATTTTAAATGTTTTTTAAAGGTGATTTTAAATGGCATTTTCACTGTTTGAAATTGATAAACTTGAAAATTAGATTTTTGTCTATGTTTGTACATATTTCTAACTATCCATGTAGTTATTCTTCTAAGAGCTCTTAGCACATCAAAAGGTTATGTAAATAGATACTTTTTAAAACAAACTTGAGAGGGCACCTGTGTGGCTCAGTTGGTTAAGCGTCTGCCTTCGGCTCAGGTCATGGTCCTGGAGTCCTGGGATTAAGTCCCACATTGGGCTCCCTGCTTAGCGGGGAGTCTGCTTCTCCCTCTGGCTCTCCCCTCTCTCATGGTTTCTCTCTCTCTCAAATAAATAAATAAAATCTTAAAAAAATAAAAAATAAAAAAACCTGAGAAAAACAGGAACCAATAATTTGTATTGGTCCTGAAAAGAGCAAACACAAACTTAGCATTTTTCAGTGCATCACATTACAAACACCTTTTTGGTGTGGTTCACAGGCACCAATGAGGTTGGGGGATATTGATTATATATACGTCATTGCATTAAAAAAGAAAATGTCTGTTCAGGTACAATTTACTAATCATTAGTAAATAAGAAAACAATGCACTTCGATCAACAAATATTTACTAAGCATATCTTATATGCCCAGCACTATGCTAGGTCCTACAAATCTCGCTGTGAAGAAACCCCTTATCTCTTACTAGTTACATGGTACTTTTAAGGATACATCAAATGATAGAATCATGTAGGTTTTTATTTTTTACTTCATGAAAACACAAAAATTGAAGCTTAATAGATTTTAAAATATTTTATCATTAAATAAATCAACAAAGGGGAGCCTGGGTGGCTCAATCGGTTAAGGGTCTGCCTTTGGCTCAGGTCATGATCCCAGGGTCCTAGGATCCAGCCCTGCATAGGGCTCCCTGCTCAGCGGGAAGCCTGCTCCTCCCTCTGCCTCTGCCCCTCTCCGGCCCCCAGGGTTGTGCTCTCTCGCTCTCATTCATGCTTTCTCTCTCTCTCTAAGAAATAAATAAAATCTTTTAAAAAAAAATAAACAAAACCACAAGGTTGAGCCAAAATGAAAACTCAGCTATAACAGCTACTGAATTTATGGCCATTAAGCTATCTGGAAACTATTCTCTTCCTTTAAAATTCAAACTAGCTATAGAAAGCCCTTTCACTCCCACAGGGCATATTAGTAATAGAAATTGAGATCAGAGGGTTGGAGGAACAGAGACAAAGTTCATACAAAGTGAAGCCATATGTACCAGACTGGATTGTTGTTCACAATTCTCCCCTCAATCCCTCAGCCATGGAAACCTACAGCACACCAGAGTGGATGGGTGTTCCCCCACTTTATTGATATTGTGCCATATAACTTGATCTAGTCAACAGAATGTCAGTAAACATGACACACACAAAACCTTAAATGTCCTTGTGTCCTTTGGCTCAATGTCTCGTATTCCCGTGATTGCCATGAAAACTGACTATGCCAATTAGCTGCTGTCCCTTCAGCCTGGGCCCCAAAGTGAGATACACAGGCAGTCCTACACTTCACCTAAAGCCAAGAGCCAGCATCTTGCAGCCTATATATAGGCTTCCTGTTATAAGCCAGAGTGGTTGTGAGATCTCTGCTGGATTTCTGGAGCAGTAAGTACTAATTCACCAGTCCTAGTTAAGATAGGCAGTACGTGTACAGATTCCAGTAATCCAACTAAAAACTAGTATGAGGACTTTATATGCAATTGGAGATAAAGAGACTCAGACAAATTGTGCAATTAGTTTAAAATCCCCAATGGAAGTAACAGACCACACTAGTGAGGAGAATTATGGGACATAGGTAGGAGTCAGAGGAAGGTGCAGAAACTGGGCCCAAAATGAATGAAGCAGGTCTAGACATCACAAGCTTGTTTAGTCCCTGAGAGTCGGTATGTCCCAATGGCGAATAACACAATCACCACAGTTGAATTGAATTCAACACCTGTTGAAAACACAAAGCTTCTCTTTTCACTTCATAGTTGAAACACACTTTCATAGATCAAAGACTTTGCCTTCAGTAATTTAATAAAATGAGACTTTAATTTGATATCAATATAATTTGAAAGGCAAGCACAATGATATTCTTCTTTGTTTTAGCAACTAAGCAAAGTACAGAAACAGACTTATTATGTAAATTACACATTTGTACCAAGAGAAGGCTGAATGTTGTCATAGCAAACTCTGTGAACGAAGGTTTTGCAATAGCTCAAAAAGAGAAAAGCAGTGAAGAAATGACTCATGACACAGCACATACCTTATGTGCAGGACACAAAGGTATGCAGAACTCCAAACAACCCACAACATACTCATCAATGCCGTGTTCTTTGGCATTTGGGGAGGAGAAACTGAGTTTCAGAAAACAAAAAATAGGGCGCCTGGGTGGCTCAGACGGCTCAGCCGTCTGCCTTCGGCTCAGGTCATGATCTCAGGGTCCTGGGATCGAGTCCCGCATCGGGCTTCCTGCTCCTTGGGAGCCTGCTTCTCCCTCTGCCTCTCTCTCTCTCTGTCTCTCATGAATAAATAAATAAAATCTTAAAAAAAAAAAAAAAAAAGAAAAGAAAACAAAAAATAACATTGTTGATCTGAGCTCTTCTGGTTTGGTAGTTATGTTGGCACTTAATTTTTGTTTTTGTTTTATAGTTATAATAAGCGTTAGAGGTAAGAGGTTTGCCACAGTTCGTATCTTGTTATTGTGACAGAATCCAAACCCCAACTCACTTCAGTAGAAAAGAAAATGTATTTATTCATGTAGTGGAAAAGCCTTGGAGCTGTTTAGTGTCATGAGTGGCTTGATCCAGGAGCTCCAAAAATGTAATAAAAATTCAATTTCTCTTACTTTCTTGGCTCAGCCTTCTGCTGTGTAAGCTTCATTCTTAAGATTCATGTGGCAGCCTCTGGCATCTCCAGGCTCACATCTTCCTTATTGCTACAAGTTCCTGTGGATGGAGGGAAAGGAGACCCCATACAACTGCAGTATTCACACCGATGGAAGCAATCACTGTAGCCAAGGCCGCGAGCTCCTCTAGCACAACCTGAGGCGTACAGACGATTTTCAATGAGCCGTGAGGGTGGGGGAAGTTTCCCAAAAGGAAATGAAAGTCCTACTAATAAAATAAGGGGTGACTTTGGGTGGATAAGGAAGATCAAGCATCTTCTATAACAGAAGTCAGCAAACCTCAGTCCCTGGGCCACATATGTCCTACGGTCTGTGTTTATGCAGCCACTAGCAAAGAATGGTTTTTCCATTCTTTTTAAAGGTTTTATTTATTTGTTTGACAGAGAGAGAGAGCACAAGCAGAGGGAGTGGCAGGCAGAGAGAGAGAAGCAGGCTCCTGCTGAGCAGGGAGCCTGATTCAGGACTCGATCCCAGGACCCTGGGATCATGACCTGAGCCGAAGACAGATGCTTAACCTACTGAGCCACCCAGGCACCCCATGGTTTTTCCATTTTTAAATAGTGTGTGTGGCGGGGGGGGAGATTTTAAAAAGAATAATAGTTAATGACATGTGAAAATTATATGAAATTCAAATTTCAGTGTTCCCCAAATAAAACCTTATTGGAACACAGCCATACTCATTCATTTATGTACTGTCTATGGCTGCTTTCATGCTCCAATAGTCACAACGGAGATGACATGGCCCACAAAGCCTAAAAAATTTACTATTTGACCCTTTAAGAAACACTTTGCCAACGCTTGCTCTATAGGTTTGTATCTTTTAACACATTTTTTTAATACATCACAAGGGAAGGGGCGCCTGAGTGGCTCAGTCAGTTAAGCGACTGCCTTCGGCTCAGGTCATGATCCTGGGGTCCTGGGATCGAGTCCCACATTAGGCTCTCTGCTCAGCGGGGAGCCTGCTTCTCCCTCTCTCTCTGCTGCTCCCCCTGCTTCTGCTCTCTCTCTCTCTGTCAAGTAAATAAAATCTTTAAAAAAACCCACACACATTGTAAGGGAGCATTATTGTTAAAATGACTTAAGTCAAGACTCAAGGGTCTACAGCCATCTATGTCCTTTTAAAGTAGATCACACTCACATTTGAGAACTTCAGTTTCAGCTTTGGATACTAAATATCAAAGATGTAACACTAAGTGGGAGTTCAATTAAATAAAAGAGAAATGGATATTGCCTAGAAAATAAGAATTCCAATAATGGCAAGTAAATTTTGAAATGCCCCTATGACATCATCCCCAGATATTCATCCCATCAGACACAGGCAGTGTCTCCATGTGGGAGAGTTGGAGGACCTCAGGTGAGACAATTCTGTCCATAAGGGAAGAGAGTACAGATGCCTGACTGCCAAGCATGAAATTATTTTAGATACGTCAGCTACACGTCTCCCACGTGCAATATCTTCAAAGCAAAGCACCTTGTCCACAACCCTGCCGATGATCTGGCTCCAAGCACTTCACCCAGGGGTGCCCAATCCATAGCCCAACCAATGGCTTATAAACATTAAAAGCCCTCAGAGATGAGGAGAAGTATTACTTTCCAAAAGTTGCCATAACAAATTGCCTCCAACTGGATGATTTAAAACAACAGAAATGTACTCTGTGTTCTGGGGGCCAAGAGTCTGAAATCAAGGTGTTGATAGGGTTGCTTCCCTCTCGAGGCCCTGAGGGAAAATCCATTCCATGCCTCTCTCCCAGCTTCTGGGGGCTGACAATCCTTAGCATTCTTGGCTTGTGGCCGCCCTTTAATCTCTGCCTCCATCTTCCCAGGGCCTTTTCCCCTCTGCGTCTTTATGTCTTCTCCTTTTTTGTCTTTTATAATAACACTCATCATTGGACTTAGGGGTCATCAAACTCTAGGATGATCTCATCTCATTAGCTATAATTTAACCATATCTGAAAAAATCCTTATTCCAAATAAAGTCACATTCTGAGATTCTGGGTGGATATGATTTTTTTTGGTGGGGTGGTGGTGGTGGATACTATTTAACCCACTAGAGCTGGGACAAACAAAACCATCCTCTCAAGAATTTGAAATGGGAGAGTATAGATGAGGAAACTAACAGTGGGAGCTGATACTTCAAAGACGTCCTAGAAGGACCTAGGAGCAAACTAAACTTAGGAGCAAGCTGAAGGCATTAAAAATCAGAAATTACAGATAGAGAAGAAGCTTGACAACTTCTTCAAGTTCTTATAAAAGATATCTATCTGAACCAGATCTGCTCGGCTGATAATTATTCAAAATATGATTGTCAATGAAGCAGATGTACAGAAAAAAGCAGATATGAAGAGGGGATTTCAAATACTGGGCTTCAGACACTTTTTGATACCTGGCTGCATTGTTTCCCTTGGGTCTCATGAGCTGTATCAACATATGCATTGGGTGGGAGGTACAGGCTTCCACCTGTGGAATGAATAAGTCATGGGGATGAGGGTACAGCATGGGGGGCACCTGGCTCACTCAGTCGGTACAGCAAGTGACTCTTGATCTCCGGGTTGTGAGTTGGAGCCCCACATTGGGTGTAGAGATTACTTTAAAAATTAAAAAAAATTTTTAAAGGTACAGCATAGGGAGTATAGTCAATGGTATTATAATTGTGTTGTATGGTGACAGATGGTAGCTACACTTGTGAGGAGCACAACACAGTGTATACACTTGTTGAATCACTATGTTGTACACCTGAAACTAATGTTACATTGTGTGTCAACTATACTTCAATAAAAAAAAAAATACCTGTAAGAAACTTTTTGTGTACATCTCCCTTTCTTACATCTGATTGTGTTACAAATGATTCCACACAAGCTTTGACTCATTTCCTCTCTCAGCATCTCACCCCAAGAGTGGGTCTCACATGCTTGTTTCCCACCCAGGGCTTCTCGGGCATTGTGTGTAGGACAACACGGGAGCCCACGGGTACCAACACAATGCACGCAGAAGTGCACACCAGCAGTGGGGGGAAATGCTTCTCATTCTGTCCCTTCCACAGAGGTCTGCAGAAGTTCTCAGTAGGAATAAGCACTAATCTCTTAGTAATGCAGTCTCGTGTTACATTTCCCTCCTTCCCTAGTTCACTTTCCTTGGTTTCTTATTTCTACTTCCCGGAATCACATCCCAAATTAACCACCACCATGCAACCCTAGACCAGGTTGTGCTTTTGGGGAAACCCAGAATAAGCAAGTTGATATCAGAAGTGGCCATGAAAAGAAAACCCTCAAGACAGGATTCTAAACCTGGATAGCCCACTGGTCATGCAGCAAAAAGAACCCCATTGCTGGTAGTATGTAAGACGGTTATAATCTCTGATAACAATGGTTTCATGAATTGCAATCATCTATGTTGGATTGGAAGATGATGAAAGTAGAAGGCCAAGCATGGGTTATGTGGTAATTTGGCAGTAGTACAGATGGCAATAGTAATTTTAAGAATTATAGAATGGTTTGGCATTTGTTAGCTGTTTTTCAAGTCTTGATAAAAGAAAACAACATACTCATGTCATCCAACTACCAACTCAAAGCCCACTGTAAAAATAAAAAGTCCTCCATGGCAGCATCTTTTTGATAATTGGTGCTGGATCCACTGGATATCCATATGGAAAAAAATGAATTTTGATCTTTAGTTCATACCATACCCTAAAATTAATTCTAGATGGATCATGGACTTAAATGTAAATAATAAAACAATAAAGCTTCTAGGAAAAAACACAGGAGAACATATTCATGACCTTGGGGCTAAAGAGAACATAAAGAGCACTAACTGTAAGAAAAGATTGATAAATGGACTTCGTTAAAATTAACTTCTGGTCAGCAAAAGACACCATTAAGAGAGTTAAAAGGCAAGGAGCCTGGCTGGCTCAGCCAGTAAAGCATGCAAATCTTGATCTCAGGGTCATGAGTTCGAGCCCCATGTTGGGTGTGGAGATCACTTAAAAAAAAAAAAAAAAAAATTAAAAGGCTTGAAGCCAAGACTTGGAGCATCTATTCAACAAAGCACTTTGATCCAGAATATATGAAGAATTCTTACATATCAATAAGAGAAAAGGAAACCTATATGGTTGGATTTTTAAAAACTGCCTTCAAAACTCTTTCACACAGAGGATAAACAAATAGCAAAAATGCATATGAAAAGATGATTAACGTCATTATTCATCAAGGAAATACACATTAAAACTACAATTTGATACTGCCACAGTCCCACAAGAATGACTTAAATGAAAAGGGCTGTCAATGAGAAGTAATTAACTGGTGAGGATATGGAGCAACTGGAATCTTATTTGTTGCTGGTGGGGGCATTTAAATCAGTACAACCACTTTGGAAAACTTGATTGATAGTATTAAAGTTTTATGTACCTATGGCCAATAACGAAGCAACACTACTACTCCTGGAAAATTCTAATCCCAAAAGAAATGAGTTTTATGTCCACCAAAAGTCATATGTAAGAATGTGCATTGCAGTTGTATCATAATAGCACAAACTGGAAATCACCCAAATGTCCATCAACAGGAGAGTGGATAAATGAATTGTGGTATGCTGCGGAATGCTGAACAGCAATGAACACGAACTACTGCTTCACACAACACATGAATGCATCTCACAGATACAATGGTGAACGAGAGTACAAACCACAAATTATTTTATGTGAAGTGAAAGAACAGGAAAAATGCATTTATGATGAATGAGGCCAAATAGTGATATCCTTGAGGGGAAAATGTTGACTGGGAGGGGGTCATGAAGAAGCAAGTCTTCTGGAGTGCTGGAAATGGTCTGTGTCTTGATTGGGTAACAGTTATAAGGGTGTACACAAAGGTCAATATATATTAAGCACTGTGCTTGATATGTATATACTTTGCTCCATGTCAATTACACCTTGATAAAAAATTTTTTAAAAAGGGGTAAAAATGAAAAATAAATAAAATGTCCTTCATTTCCTGTGGCTATAGGGAAATACATGCTGAAAAAATCAGACCCAAGATTTAATTGTAAGGGCGGCAAAACTGCAAAGGAGAGTGAATGCATGGCCTCGGTCTTCTGTGCCTATGTCAAGGCCCTGGTAGGAGCCGTGGTATCCTGACATCTAGGATGGTGACATTTGGGTGGACAAACGAAAATATCTTGAATCCCCAGATTCCCATCAATCTTTCGTCAGGAGAAGCAGTCCTTTCCCCCTTGCTAGAGAGAAAAATTTCACAATGGCTGGAAGCTTTGCAAAAACCTCACCTGAGTCAGGCGTCTTGCAAGACAATGCTTTTTTTTCGAAGATCTGCCACCACATCCTCCATTGCCTCAGGAATAACAAGTGTCTACTGGGAAAATACATTTCCTACTCTGGGAGGAAATAGCTTATACAATCAAAACAATTACAGGACCAGAATAATAAGTACTGGCAAGAACTGGAAGAACATGTGTGGGAGTGTAT
Source organism: Neomonachus schauinslandi (assembly GCF_002201575.2). Classification (NCBI taxonomy): domain Eukaryota; kingdom Metazoa; phylum Chordata; class Mammalia; order Carnivora; family Phocidae; genus Neomonachus; species Neomonachus schauinslandi. The sequence continues at coordinate 26,225,232 of NC_058410.1, read as the reverse complement.
TTCGAGAATGTTCAATCAGGGTGGTGGTAAGGGGAAAGAAAATAAATCTGCATAGTGGGGAACTTGTTGACATTGAAGCATTCTCCTGTGACTTGGGGTTATGCCTCCTGGAAAGGAAATCTCCAGTCATCTTTTTGCTGCTGAGATAGGCTCCTGAAGGTTGACCAGACAGATTTCTCGCTATAAATGAGATTGAGAGGCCAGAACTACTTTGGCAGAATAATGAAGAAGGGGTCTTAAGGCTCAGGGAGATAAAAATGTTAAAACAGATTTGTTACACTTATTACATATGATCAGAGAACCCACGATCTGACTATATTCCCCAGACAGCCCTAGAGAGCACTGACTGCACTAGGGGAATGAGAAATGCACCAAGAAGTTTGCACTGGGTCATTTGAGAAACTCAGTGACACACTTCCTCTATATGTTGAAGAAATGCAGCTTTGAAATGAGTCTTCAAAAGAGATGATAGAATTCTAGAATGGCAGAGGCCAGGGAATGGCACCTACCAGCAGAGTCAATATGGACATAACTACTATAATAGACAGCAAGGCTGGAAGGGCAATCGAAGTATATTTGCCTACAGAAATTGTGCTGATGGTTAATAGATTATGATATTCCTAGGAGCAAGACAGATATCCAATCAAGGTGTTACTTGACTTACCTTGTAAGACAGCAACAACAAACACAACAACAACAAACAACTGCTAAGAAGATTGACAACAGCTACAAAATGGAAAAATATTGTGGTCTCTCATCCATTTTTAAACTAGCTCATAGACCAGAGCCTAGGATAAAAGCAGATTATGCATCTCTTTAAGGAAGGACTTTAGAATACCTCCTCGAGTTTGCACAATGAATATTCTTCCAATCTTGCAGCCATTTCCTATAGAAACTGAACACTGGAGAATGGAGTCTTCCCAGACTTCTTGAGGACTGTCACATAATAGGGTCTGAACTGCCACTGAAACAATCAAACCCAAAATGCCATCATAGACCACTGGGTAGAGAAAGGACTTATGGATGTCAAGTGATAAATGGCAGAAGTCCATGTTACTGTGAGCCCCAAAATGCTGCCGAATTGAATCTTGAAGACACAAAATAACTTATTTTGTGGTTATCTTCCCAGTTCCCCAGTGTGAAATTTGAATGGATGTATTTATCATTTGGGAGAATTTTCACACTCCCTGACCAACTGTGTGAAAGTCATCATGATAAGAAGGGCTATGAAGAAATCCTTGAAAATCACCCCTTCCATCCCCACTAGAGTCAAACTGCCAAGACAGTAAATCAAACATGTCCCAAGAAGAATTTCAGGAATTCACACAACTTGCAAATATTTAAAGGATGCTGAAATGTTGGTTTCCATCACATCCCTGTTTAATTTACCTGTATGACCTTTGCAAAAACCAGACAGATTATGATGGTTAATGGTGATATATTAAACTTAACCACTCAGTAGCTCCAACTTCAGCTGATGGGCTGGACATAATATCTTTTTTTTTTTTTAAAGATTTTATTTATTTATTTGAGAGAGAGAGAATGAGAGAGAACACATGAGAGGGGATAGGGTCAGAGGGAGAAGCAGACTCCCCGCTGAGCAGGGAGCCCGATGCGGGACTCGATCCAGGGACTCCAGGATCATGACCTGAGCCGAAGGCAGTCGCTTAACCAACTGAGCCACCCAGGCGCCCTGGACATAATATCTTTAAAACAGAAGATCAATATAAGCTCTGGTATATGGTATACATACAGCTCTTGATCTTACAAACATGTCTTTTTCAATATCCAAGAGTAAAGAGGGTCAAAAAAGTTTACCTTTACATGAGAAGGATGGTAGTACATTTTACTCTCTTCACTCAGGGCCATATAAAGTCTTCTGCTTTTGTAATAAGATTGTCTGCAAAATTCCTGATCATCACGACATTCTCCAGAAAATCAAGCTGGTATGACATCATAAGGAGACTTGGTAAATAGAAAGTGACAAGTACTCTGGATGCTCTAGTAAGACCCCTGCATGCCAGAGGGTGGGAGATAAATACTACAAAGATTCACAGGCCTGCTACTTGGGTGAGACTTTTAGAGGTCCAGTAGTCCAAGATGTCACAGACAGGCCACCTAAGGAATAGGACAAATCATTGTACCTTGCACCACGAGTGCTAGGAGGCACAGGGCTAGGTGGGCCTCTTTAGATTTTAGAGGCAGCATTTATTGAATTTAGGAATACTGCTCCAACCTATTTATTAAGCAATTCAGAGGGCTGCTAGCTTCAAGTGGGGCCTAGAAAAAGAGAAAGTGTATTAGCAATTTTAGGTACTCAAGTCATATGCTAACGAAGAAGCAATGGTATTAGAAGTATCATTGATATGTAAGGATTTAAAGATATTAAGAATCACTGGCAAACCTTAATAGAAGAGTTGCAACTCAGACCCTAGGATTATGGTGCAAAGTGGTGCTTTGGTGGCAGAGAACTAGTTGTCATTTGAAAAGAGGCTCCTATAAATAAAATCTTAAAAAAGGAAAGAAAAGTGGCTCCTGGTGTGCTAGGAGGTCTCAGTATAGACTGAGCTCCTAACATGGGGCATCAAGCAACTGTGCAACCAAGGCAAGCCATCATGAATTTGAGATGATAAGACCCATCAAACAGTAAGTTCAGATAGGTGTAGCAGTCACCTGTCATAAAAGGTAAATGATACGCACAGGATAATGTCTAGCGTGGCCCAAGCGCCCCTATCTCCTACTCCTAGTACACTAATGCCTCACTTCATGCCTCTGGCCAACTGATGGGGGAAGATAAAACTCAGCCTTGGCTGTCAGACAGGTTCCCTCACTATAATGCAGAAAAACTGAGATGCAAATAAGGTAAAAATTTCCAAATATGGATTAGAAAACAAATCTGATTGAAAAGACGTAGGAAAATGAATGGAGTAAGAGTCACCTTTAGTTAACATTGATTTTTAAACTTTTACCTAACCACCACAGGCCCTCAAGTGGGAAGAAATGGATGATAAACCAGTAAGAGGGCACAAGTTAACATTCAAAGCTTGGGCTCTGGAGAGCCCAAAATGCACTGCTGCTACACACAGCTGAACACAAACAGATGTGGTAAGTCCTCCCAGAGACAGAGCTCTCTGTGCCAATGAGATCTAGCATTTTCTTTGACTATGTATATAGACAACAAACCACGCTAAGACTGACAATATCTGTGACATTGGGGTAAATAAAAATAATAAATATTTTCATGTTATTTATGGCTATCACTACTTTGAAACTGTCAGTTATTTGTTACTACATATTTAATTCATCAATAAAGAAGCACACGTTTACTGTATATTAATATAAGTAATTTCTTTTATAATCCCATGTATTTTATCTTATGCATTTAAAGGCACTATTTTGAGGAGTCCACTGGCTTTACCACATTGCTACCGAGGTTATAGCACAAAAGTAACTAAGAATCAGGTCCAGAAAAAATCTCACCCAGCAGTGTCTACGGGCATATGTAGGGATAGTCATGCCAAAATTGTCTATTACACAGGGGAGCTATGTATCCATTGTTAGAATGGATAAGTTAAATGCTGTAGTTTTATACTATGGACTACTATAGATAAACATACTAAAACATGAATTCATCCTCAAATCATAGCATCGAGTGAAAAAGAAAAGGGACACAGCAAAATCTATGTGGTCTACACAGCACCATGTAATTCAGAAAAATTTAAAATAGTTGCACACATAAAACACTATATGCATTTCTATATCTATATATTGAAAGAACACATCTGCATTCAAGAACCTGTATTATAGGTCTCAGTATTAGAGTCATACTCTAGAGTAGGAGCCCAGGGCCAGGGGTAGGTGTAGGACCACAGGGTTGGGGAAGGAGGATGGAAAACAGAAAAAATTAGCTACCACATGAGAGGGGCCTTAAATGAAGCAGTAAGGAAGGTGGGCCATGAACTGAGAATTACGCATAGTTCATCCTGCTGATTAAAGTTCAAATAAACCAAAAGACCCCACCATGAACAAAATTCAAAGGCAAATGAAAAGCTAGGGAAAATATGTAAAAAATTGGCAAAGAGTTAATTTCTTTGATACAGAAGAAGCTTTTATCCATCAGTAAGGAAAATAAACAGATTTTTTAGTAGGCAAAAAATTAAAGCAGGCAATTAATAAAAGAAGACACACATACAAAACAAGGAAATGTTTAAGCTCACAAATAATACAAGGTAAAATCTCCTTGTCAAGGAAGGGGAAAATCTAACCTCTCAATCACAGCTAGAGGGGGAGGGAAAAGTGGTACGAATATTCTGGAGGGAAATTTGGCCTATATTTAAAATGCCATGAAAATCTGCTCTAAAAGCCTATAAATCCTTGGCACAGCACTTTCACATTTAGAAATATATCTTAAGGAAATAATCAAAGTCTACAAAATCTAGTTACAAAGTGTTTACTGTAGCATTGTTTCTCACAACTGAAATGAGAAAAGGTGATTAGATCTTAGCAAAGTGAACTGTAATACATTCATATCATAGAATAAGATGATGTCACTGAAGTAGTACCAATAAGATGGGAATGTGTTTAAACACAGTAAAGTGGAAAAACATAAAATTCGTGTAGTAGGAGTAATTTTGTGATTTAACACTTACATAATAGTATTTTGGATCATAAGTTTCACATTCATTAAAAGGATTTGGAAAACAAAGATCAAAGAATATAGAAATCACCCAAAATTTCACCAAACAGATATATTCACTGTTTATAGTTTAATGTTGGTTATATGGAGGAGAATCTAATGTAAACAAATAGAGCAAAAACATGGTCTTTGGGAACGCAAATGTCAAATTTAATTTCTAATCCAAATGTTCATAAATGAGTAAACCCAGTATGCACTATTTACCTCTTATGATGGATTACTTCCTGCACCCATCTGAACTTTGACAAACCTAATAATGCAGAAAAACTGAGATGCAAATAAGGTAAAAATTTCCAAATACGGATTAGAAAACAAATCTGATTGAAAAGACGTAGGAAAATGAATGGAGTAAGAGTCACCTTTAGTTAACATTGATTTTTAAACTTTTACCTAACCACCACAGGCCCTCAAGTGGGAAGAAATGGATGATAAACCAGTAAGAGGGCACAAGTTAACATTCAAAGCTTGGGCTCTGGAGACTCACTGCCTAGGGTTGAATCACCATTCCACTACTTACAAGCGCTAGGTCACCAGGCAACACAATGTCTCTGTCCTTTGGTTTCCTCAGAATGGGGATGATAATAGACCCTACTTTGGGGGTTGTAAGGTGAAATGAGATAATATATGTAAAGCATTTAGAACAGTTGCTGGTTCTTAATGAGCACCCTGTAAATGTTAACTACGGGCTTTACAAACATCAGTCAAGCAATGGGACCACCTTCTGAAAGAGCTATCTGAGGGGCAACTGGGTGGCTCAGTCATTGAGCCTCAGACTCTTGATTTCAGCTCAGATCATGATCTCAGGGTCATGAGACTAAGCCCCGAGTTGGGCTTTGTGCTGGGCATGGAACCTGCTTAAGATTTTCTCTCTCCCTCTCCTTCTGCCCCCTCCCCCCAACCCCCACCCCACTGTGCACCTGCTCTGTTCTCTTTCTCAAAAAATAAATAAAAATAAAATAACTACCTGAAAGCCTTCGCATCATGTGTATTGAATAAATGACTCAGTATGAAGCTGCACACATTACATTCTTGTCTTTCAAGTTTGCTCAGGAGAGCTTTTTAATACCAGTATAAATACTCATGGCCACTATCAGAACTTTATTAAAGCAGAGAATGACTGCCCTACTGGTTAGAGGCTGTGTGTGTGTATATGACATCTCAAAGTCAATAAACAGTGTCTCAGTGGATTAACTCTCCCCTCTCCTTCCTGGATTCTTAGAATTGGGATAATGATACTATGCTCAATATACGTTTTGATGTTGACTTATCAACATATTTAAGGCTTGATAGCCATCTTCTCAGAACTTAAAAATCACTTAAAAGGATGATGTCAAAATACCTAAAAAATAACTAAGCAATCCTAGTATATTAGTTTTCTTTTTTTTAAAGTTGGCTCCACGCAGGGCCTGAACTCACGACCCTGGGATGAAGACTTGAGCTGAAACCAAGAGTCAGACACTCAACCAACTGAGCCACACAGGTGGCCCCAATTTTCTATTGTTGCTGTAACAAATTACCATAAATTTAGGGCTTAAACAATACAAATGTATTAACTTACAGCTTGGGAGATCAGAAATCTGAAATGAATCTCACTGGGCTAAAATCAAGGTCTCAGCAGGGCTTCATTCTTTCTGGAGGCTCTCATCGGAATATCCGTATCCTTGCCTTTTCCAGCTTCTAAGACCACCCACATTCCTTGCTCATGGCACCCTTCAAAGCCAGCAATGTCTAGGCTGAGTCCTTCCCAAGCTGCATCTTTCTGGTTATCTCTACTGCCTCCCTCTTCCCCTTTTAAGGACTCTTAAAATCCCATTGGGCATACCTGGATAATCCAGGATAATTTCCCTACCTTAAAATCAACTGATTAGCAAGTTTAATTCCACCCGTAATCTTAATTCCTCTTTACCATGAGGAACCTAACATATTCATAGGTTTCAAGGATTAGGACATGGACATCTTGGGGGTGGGGGAGTATCCTCTCTATAATGCTCCTAGTAAATGATAATAATCAAGTGAAGTAAAGAAATGGTACTTGACAGGAGTTTGGTGGAGTCTAATGTCACTGCAGCTGGGGATGGTCAGGGAAATCTTAAAGGAAAAGGTATAGATTTCTTCTGGTCCTAAAAGCATAGGTTTAAAAGTGGAAGGGAGGGGGTGCTGCCTGAGTGGCTCAGTTGGTTAAGTGTCCTACTCTTGATTTCGGCTCAGGTCATGACCTCAGGGTCAAGACTGAGCCCTGCGCTGAGCCCCCATAGGGCTCTGCGCAGAGTCTGCTTGTCCCTCCCCCTCCCCTGCTTGTGCTCTCTCTCACACACATAATTAAATAAAATCTTAAATAATAATAATAATAATTAATAAAGGTGGAGGGGAAGGGTTCCAGATGAGAGCAAGAATAAGAACAAGGTCTGGAAAATGTAAGAAATGAAGTGGAGGGACGCCTGGGTGGCTCAGTCAGTTAAGCAACTGCCTTCGGCTCAGGTCATGATCTCAGGGTCCTGGGATCGAGCCCCGCATCGGGTTCCCTGCTCGGCGGAGAGCCTGCTTCTCCCTCTCCCTCTTCCTGTTGCTCTGCCTACTTGTGCTCTCTCTCTATCTCTCTGTCAAATAAATAAATAAAATCTTAAAAAAAAAAAAAGAAATGAAGTGGAATCAGGAGACAAGGAGTAGAATATTCTGGCTAAAGCAAAGGTTCACAAATGGGGAGAGTGAATGGGAACCAGTAAGAGAGAAGGGCTGAGGACTTTCATACTCATTCTTTCCCAAAGCTAATTGACCCCAGAGTACTTTTTATAATTATGATGTATTCATGGATGACCATCAAAAGTTAAATGCTTTTTGCCATAATAACATCTTGATGAAACACCATCAGAAAATCAGTAGATACAGTGCCTGTCTGAATTAAAGTAGGCAGCCAAAACTGTCCCCCAGATGAACTGCAAGAAATGATCAAATTTGGCTATTCCCCCATTTTTGACTCATCCATAGAAAAATCAAAACTGTTTCTTAAGAACAAATGATATCTACTATTAAATATGTCTCATATTTTTAATATACAGAGTAATATGCATAAATTTTAAATGAGGAAGCGTTCTTTTTCCCCATAATGTGGCCACTGATGTTGAGAGTCACACCGCAAGTCAGGTCCTCACATCAGGTGCTGCATCAAGTCTACTCCTGCATTTTGTCCTCACAAAACAGAGCTGCATTTCACAAGGTGCATCGGAGCAAAACAAATATTGCATAGATTGCGATATCCAAGTACTTTTGAAAGAGGTCATTACAAAAATCACTGCATATTTTCAATAGTTCACTTCCAGACTGGTAATTTTAGTTTTTTATTACGTTCTTTAAAAATGTATTATGTATATTGGTAAAAAAAAAACCAAAACAAAACAGATTTCTAACTGTACAAAAAGGTCGAGAGTGAAAAGCCAGTTTCTCCACCTGCTACCCTTGAGCCACGCGATGCCCTAGTGCACCTCCCCCAGAGACCACTGCTTCTGTCAGCATCTCAAGTGTCCTTACAGACAGTATCTTTATACCCCAAATGGTAGCATATTCCAAAAACATTCCCCAAACTTGCTTTTGCCATTCACTTCCCAGCTTTTTTAAAAAAATTTTTTAAGATTTTATTTTTATTTATTTGACAGAGAGAGAAAGAGGGAGTGGCAGAGGGAGAAGAAGACTCCCCGCCAAGCAGGGAGCCTGATGCGGGACTCGATCCCAGGACCCTGGGATCATGACCTGAGTGGAAGGCAGACGTCGAACTGACTGGGCTACCCAGGTGCCCCTCACCTCCCAGTTTTTTTAAAAACTGCTGGTGCCATTTGTTCAGCTTCACTTTGAAGTATTTAGAGATTTGCTTTTGGATTCAGAAAGTGTGAGACACCCAAGATGGCTTTTTTTTTTTTTAATTGGCCTCTTTCAGCCTCAGATTTGTGGAAAATGAGTGTAGTTAGAAAAGTTTAATTTATAGTGGAAACAGAATAACATCATAAATACGTGTGGCAGATGGAAGGTGAAACCACCACTACCACTAACAAATCAGAAAAAACTAGTGATTAGGAGGTAATGAGGTTTGAAGCTCTTGCCCAGATAATAAAGAGAATATCCAAGATTCCACATAGAAGGAGGTGCCTAAAAGGAATAGAGAGGAACCAGGTTAGAATAGGGATAAGTGGTAAGGGGTACGTTCTTGTAAGGGCCTATGTCCTAATTTGCCCTCCCTTTTGAGAATCAATTGAAAAGCCCAACTTGTGAAACTCTCTTGTGAAATTGCCCCAGCCCTTCCTCAGGAAGTTCTCGCAGACCAGTACAGCCTGCTGCGCTGGTCCTGGGGAGATGGAAAGGATGGAAAGGCCAGGGAAAAGTTCACTGTCCTATCCCATTTCTTCCCAGATTCCAGAAGACAGGAGACTAAAATTCAGGGTAGTGACAGTGAACAAGGCCAGTGGGTGACCTGAAGCATCGCTGAGGATGGTGGGAAAGACACACAGCACCAGACAGAACAAAGGCAAGAGGCAGCCCGCCTGGCAGCTGAGAGAGTCTGCTAATCGGCTTGGGTTTGAGTCAGCACACTATAATCTACTGATCCAAATCAAGTTATCCTCTTCATGACTCAGTTTCCTCATCTATGAAATGGGACTGGATATCTAAAGCAGACTTTAGACAAGTATGAGTGTTAAGTAACAAAATATGTGTTAAAAAGCTTGGAGTGGTGCTGGACGTATTGTGAGTGCCCCAAACCTGTGCCCCAGTGATGACAGTGGTGGTTTTCAAAGTGATCTCAGGCCTGGGGCGCCTGGGTGGCTGAGGCAGTTAAGCCTCTGACTCTTGATTTCAGCTCAGGTCATGATCTCGGGGTCATGAGATCAAGCCCTGCATTGGGCTCCGTGCTCAGCGGGGAGTCTGCTTGTCCCTCTCCCTTTCCCCCTCCCCCGCTTGCGCTCGCACGCACTCTCTCTCTCTCAAATAAATAAATAAAATCTTCAAAGTGATCTCAGGCCTACCTGGCTCTAGGCACTGGCCACCTCCTCACCCACCCCCGCCCCCCCCCACCCTGTCTCTCCAACTCCCCCGGAACCCACCTGCATCGAGGTGTTCACATTTGTAGCCTCCTGTGCCTCTGACGCGCCTCCCATGGCTCACTCCCTCAACTGTCCAGGGCTTACTCAGATGCCACCTGCACTGTAGGATTCTCCTGAAGACCCAAGAACTCCCCCCACTTCCCTTCTCTGCTTTATTTTTCTCCGTAACACATCTCACTATCTCCCATATATCATATTTTTCCTATCTCTCCTCCCCAACCCACACCCTCCCCCTCAATGAATTGTAAGTTCTGTGAGAGCAGATATTTTTGGTTTGTTTAGTGATGCATCCTTGATACCCAGAACAGCACTGGCATACCATAGGTGCTCAATAAATACTCCTTGCATCAATGAATGAATATTTCCCGGTATATCCATTCTCCAATTTAGGCATATTTATACATGTATATTGCTTCTCATTCTTGTTGTTGCAATGAACACTGTGGGTGACTGTACCTAGAAGTAACACGTCTGTGAGTGTACTTAGAAGTAGAACTACTGGAAAAAAAAAAAAAAGAAGTAGAACTACTGGACCATGCGTTAAGCACATCGTTAATTTGCCAGATATATTGCCAGTCAACTCTCCAAAGTGGTATTTACTACATTCCCGTGTGCAGTGTGAGACTCCTGTTTCACATTCTTGGCAACACCCAACATTGTCAGACTTTTCAGTTTTTGTCAATCTCAGTATTCAATGGTATTTATTTTAATTTTAGTTTTCATTCACCCGATTACTGGTAATTTGAACATCACGTATTTTTGATCATTTTGATTTTCTCCTTTGTGAATTACCTGTTCGTATCTTTTGTCCACATGTTTTATATATTCTGGATCCGATCTTTTGTCTGTTACACGTGTGGCATGTAACTTCAGTCTCTATGGTTTTTTAACTTTTTAAAAGTGACTTTGGTTGCACAGAAGTTGGCACTCCAATTCTTAAACAAAGATTATCCCATGCTAATAATTTCGTAGAGGTGTTCAGAAGTTTTCTTACATATACAGAATTTAAAATACATTTTAGAAAAAAGTTTTTCAGCAGGCATCTCTATTTTTCAGTAAGATCTATTACTGTCTTACAGAATGCCAGTGTTCCATGGCACAGATTTGGAGAGCTGCTTCTCTAAGAAGTAGGGACAGACAGACGGCTTCTGAGCAGGGCAGAAACCTGATGGGAACAGAGAACACTAATACTGTTTTCTTATTGTTAATGTGGGCAAGGCTGCCTCTGCCATATTTAGTTTGCACAGTTGTTCAAAAAATCTTGTCTGATTTATATGGCTAAATTTATCACTCCATCCAAAGGTCTTGTTTTATCAAAACATTTGACTAGGCTGACATCATTCTGCAGGCTTCTCTGCCAAAGACCTTAATAGGGTCTAGGAAACTTCTAAAATACTTTATTGGGAAATCTCTATGTCTAACTTCATATATGAAAGGTTTAATGCAGAATAGATTATTCTGTCTATTCTGTCTATTCTAAAAGATTTAACTCTCTGGAATTAAAGTCATGGGATTCAGTCCAATATGTTCATTTTAGTTTCCCTAAATGTCTGATGATTACCAGCCAAATGCCTAAACTCTAGTGTGACAGAGGAGACTTAGAGCCCACATTGCCTTTCCTCATATTGTCAAGGAAACATTCTAGAATCCTTATCAAGTTTGATCCTTTAAAGATAGAAACGGTATGAAGCTACTTCTTGTAACTCAATTCTGATCCTCTTCCTTCTCCCTCAGTTACAGTCTCAGGTAAACAAATGTTGATAATTTAAATGACGTTTAATTTCCTCAATGTTTCCCACCTTCTATTCTTCTGGCTTCTATTTATCTTAACTCAATTCTAAATTCTAGATTACAGGAGTCAAGAGTAAAGTTGTTTAAGCACTGTTAGTTGAATAATAAATATAATTTATCCATAGCAACAAAAATATGCTATTAAAGTATCAACTAATTTAACTCAAAGACTATTACCTTTTCAAATACCATAATTATTGATAATGTTTTCATGAAAGGAATTATTGAATATAATTTCTATGTCATCCAACCAAGACAATTAATGTGACAATAGCTAAGGAGAGGAGATAAAACTAAAGTCATATTTTTAAAGCATTCAACTTAAATGCCTATACCTCCACGTGTATATAAAGGAAAAATAATTTTATGATAAACTAATAAACAGAAAGGAGCAATGCTTAGGTTTGTTTCACTACAGAGTACTTGTTTTAGATATTTTGTCACCATCTTGTAAACCTCTCTCTTTTATGTAATAAAATAGCATCAACTAGGGGCACCTGGCTGATTCGGTTGGTAGAGCATGTGACTCTTGATCTGGGGTCCTGAGTTCAAGCCCCACATTGGACGTAGAGATTACTTAGAAAAAATAGCATCAATTATTTTTCTCTGCTGATAGATTTAGCTACTAAGAGATTATAGTTCACAAAAAGATCCAAAGTGTAAAGTTAATTTTAATACTGTAGCATTTCTTATTCCAGGAACTTGTCTGGATCTTTGAATTTCCCTTCCTTGTGTCCTAATACATGTTATGATCTCTCTCTCTCTCTCTCATCCCATCTTACAATTTGGCGCCACAGTTTGTAGCATAGATTGGAGGGGCACTCCTACATCCTGGGAGAGTTTAAGTGATAACTGGAAAGGGTGCGGAAGTCTCTGCAAACAACATATGGAAATTCTTAGATGTGAGGTATACTCCAAATAGCATCACCTTGAGAAAATCTCCCACTAAAATTGAAAAATTTAATCATAAAAGTCTGCTGAGTTACAAACAGAGCTTGAAAACATTTTTCTTTTTTCAGAGGCTAATAAGTAGTGAGTCAACCTTACAAAATTAGAAAACAAAACTAAAAATATTTAATATGAAAAAAATGTTCCCTTTTCTTTTTCTATAGTGTCCTCTTCCAGTGACAAATTGAAATAATAGCATTTATCAGTATGGTTATATAATACATTTATAAGTGACCCCGAGATTTGGGAAGAGCAGAGTATGAAAAGGGGGAGAAATTCAATGTTTTACAAGGAAGAATGTAAATAAAATATTAGAGAAGTGTATAGAAGAAAAGAATAATAAAATTTTTGGCAGTTATGACTGATACATAAGGTACCGACTAAAAGAAAAAGATCTGGAACTCACAAATATATATTTTTTTCAAAAAGCTGTGATATGGGAATATATTAATGGCATTACAGCTTAAAGGAACTATCAGGTGATCCTCCTTTTCAGAGTTGGTAAAATAAATACCCAGCCATCACACTTGTTATTTGAGGAAAACAGCAAGATCCTGTTTACCCTCTTTCGGTCTAGTGTTGATTTCTCTCCTACTTGGTCTGAGCTCACAACTATTAGAGCCATGCCTTTAGGTTACATAATGTATACAGGGCATTGGCCCAGAGTATACAATTGCACCCAGTGATGGTGAAAACACTCTCCTTAGCATGGATTCTCTTGTCAGATCACACAGTCACGGATGGATTCCAGCCCGCCCTCCGCCCTCCCTTCTGCGGCGTTCCTGTTTCTTTCAGGCTGTAATTTAGACTGTGGGTATCGGAAAATGAATAGGATATAGTCTTTTTCCTTTAGGAGCTCCTTGTCTGGCAGAAGACACCAACAGGAAAACAAATACAATGCAACATGATACATTTTCGACTACAACTGACCAAGGTTGAAAAGAATAATACCCAGCATTAGCTAGAAGGTAAGGACACAGAGCACTGAAACACCATTGCTAGAAGCTGGAATTCGTAACAAGTTTTCTGGAGGACATGTGGTACTATGGGCCAAACACCTTAAACAACAACAATAACAACAACAACAGCAAGTGAATACAGTTCACCTCAGCAGATCCTCAGAGCTCAAGATTCACCCTAAGGAGATCACCAGACAAGTTTGCAAAGTTGTTTGCACAAATATACATAGTGAAGCACTTGTTGCAATGGTAAAATACTGTAGTGGCCAACAATAGGTGATTGGTTAAATGAATTTTGCCACACCCATACAACAGAATATTGCTATCACCATTAAGACAGCTACAGATTTATGAAGTGAATAAAAATATGTTTTTGATATTTTTTTAAAGATTTTATTTATTTATTTGAGAGAGAGAGAATGAGAGAGAGCACATGAGAGGGGGCAGGGTCAGAGGGAGAAGCAGACTCCCTGCCGAGCAGGGAGCCCAATGCGGGACTCGATCCCGGGACTCCAGGATCGTGACCTGAGCCGAAGGCAGTCGCTTAACCAACTGAGCCACCCAGGTGCCCTGTTTTTGATATATTTTTGAGTGGAAAGTAGGTGATAAAGTATCACACCAATGTGATAAAAATGGCATTTAGTCCCCGTGGTCTTCCTCTGCAAAACCCGTAACTCCAGTCTAATCATGAGAAAAAAATCAGACAAATTCCAACAGTGAGACATCTTACAGTATCTCTGACCAGTACTTTAAATCTGTCAAGGTCATCAAAGCAAGGAAGTCTGAGAAACTGTCAGAACCAAGAGGAGTCTCAGGCGACATGACAAATAAATATAATACCCTGGATGGGATCCTGCAACAGAAGGAGAACACTAGGTAAAAACTAAGGTTATCTGAATAATCTGTGAACTTTAGTTAAAATAAGTGTATCAATGCTGGCTCATTAACTACAACAAACGTATCAATTAATGGAACATGTTAATAACGTGAGGGGTGATTTGAGAACTTTGCAATTTTTCTGTAAATCTAAAATGTTCTCAAAAGCATATTAATAAAAACTAAATCAGTTTTCAAGATATATATTTATTATATATGCTAGGAAAAAGTGAGGAAAGCTATACCTCAAGGTGCTACTTTTTTTCAGTCAGATTTATTGAGGTATAATTTACATACAGTAAAATGTACTTTTTTTAGTGTATAGTTCTGTTAATCTTAATATACATAGTCATGTAACAACCACCATAATCAAGATACAGGACATTTCAGGGACGCCTGGGTGGCTCAGTTGGTTAAGCGACTGCCTTCGGCTCAGGTCGTGATCCTGGAGTCCCAGGATCGAGTCCCGCATCGGGCTCCCTGCTCGGCAGGGGGTCCGCTTCTCCCTCTGACCCTCCCCCCTCTCATGTGTGCTCTCTCTCTCTCTCTCATTCTCTCTCTCTCAAATAAATAAATAAAATCTTTAAAAAAAAAAAAGATACAGGACATTTCTATCAGCCCTAATGCCCTTTGTAGCCCAACCTCTGGCAACCATTGTTTTTCCCTTTGCCTTTTCCAGAACCCATATAAATGGAATCATACAGGATGAACTCTGTTGATTAAAATTGTTTTTTCCCCCAGAATGTGGGACTATGGGTAATAATTTCCTTATTCTTCTAACCTTATTTGCATTTTTAAGTTCTCTATGATAGACATAACTTTTGCTATTTAGAAAAATAAAAGTAAAAAGTAATTGTACAGTAAGTGAGGAGATAATGCTACTGGCGTACTGATGAAGAAATTTTTGTTTAAGATATTTAAGTTGCTGAATTATTTTACTAAAGAGTTAATTCTGAGCAGCAACAGAAGTTAAGAGGTGGGCTCTAGGATTAGCTAGAGCTAGGTATGAATCCTAGCTGCACTACTGACTAATTGTGTGACTTCGGTAGTCTACTTAATATCTTTTACCCTTAATATCCTCATTTTAAAATAGAGCTAGCACAGTACCTGTCTCATACAGTTGTCAAAAGGATTAGATGAGACTGCAAATTTGTGCATAATAGGTTTTAGCTACTAAAATGATTTGTACTGCTTATTTGGCTATTCTCATTCTCATGATGATGCTACCACTAAGAATACTGAACTCTGGAGGGGTGGAAGATATGGAAGGCCATTCGAGGCTAAGGAAACAGAATGTGTGAGAGCAGAGTTATGGAAGTGCCTCGAAGGACAGAGAACAGCAAGTAGGGTCTGAAGGAAAGAAGGCAAACACCTTAGAGCCAGGTCATACAGGACCTGCTCACCCAGGCCAGGGAATTTGTTGCTTATCTTAGGCCCGAGGACAGAAACCATTTTGTCTGGCCATATATATTGTACTTCTGCTTATCTGTCTTACACCTTTTATGCCAGGTTAGTCTCCCCTTTCCCCCTTCTACTCCCCATGCTTCCAAAGCATTCCATTCATATCTATGTCACCACATGTATCACGTGGCATTGTTTACAAGCCTGCATTTCCCGTTAGGCATGCGCTCCTGTAGACTCTGTCCCCTAACTCACATTATATTCCAAAGAGGTAGGAAATGCTTACATATTTAGGGAATGAACAGCTATGTTTTCTCAGGACAAAAAAGAAAACAAGAAAAACTGTGGGAGGATGCAATTCCTGGTAGATAGGTTTCCATAAGGAGAAAAAGAAGAAACCAAGAACTGAATGGTCAGAAGGAAAAACAGGGTAAAAGGACAGACAGACGAAAAGCTCAGCCTGACCCTCGAGTGTGTGTGCGGGGCCCCTCAGGGCATGTTCACCTGACAGGTTTGACTAGAAAAGTCTGGGTAGCTATCATATTAATCAACTCTTAATATACTACAATATTTAGAAAGTGGCAGCTCTGTATAGTCGATATGGAACAAAATCTAAGATACATTGTTAGGTGAAAAAAGGAAGTTGCAAACAATGTGCATAGCCTATCTGTGAGGGGTGGGAAACACATCTGTATACACAGACACACACATATATTCATATGCTTATACATGAATCAGATGGAACCAATAACACAGGTTGTCTCTGGAGAGTTCCTTTTCATTATAAAATGTTCACTACCTTTTACTTGAATACCACATATATACATTAATCTACTCAAAATTTATTTTTAAAGAGATCTATAAAGTGATATTTTAGAATACATTTCTAAGACTAACTTTTAGAAAAGGTAGCCATATACATACAAGGAAAAAAGATCTGGAATGAAACGTGCCAAAAGGTGAATGGTACACATTCTGTGGATATTTTTCATTTTCTCCTTTTCTAGTCTTTTCTATTTCCATTTTCTAATTTTGCTGTTCCTCCTTTTTCCCAGAGCTCAGTCCTTAGTAGTTTTCTCTGCCTGCATTTTTTTGGTGATCTCATAGAACTTCATAGTTTTAAATACCAATAATATGCTTGACAAATTTATATTTGCAGGCAAGATCTGGGCTCCAGACAAATATACAATGTTTATTCAACATCTCCACTTGGATGTCTAAACATCATTTCAAACATAACACAACTATAAGTGAACTTCCTGCTCCCTCCCATACACTTCTAACACACAAGTCTTCCCATCTTAGTCTACGGAAAATCCTTCTTGCAGTTGCTCAGGCTAAAAACTTGGGGGTCATTCCTGACTATTTCTCACAGCCCCACCCAATCTCTCAGTAAACCTTGTTAGTTTTACCTTCAAAACTCATCTGGGTTTTGACCACTTCTCACCTCCGTAGCAGCTGCCTCCCTGGTCCAGGCACCATCATCTCTCCCGTGGATCACCTCAATTCTCTCCAAATTGGCTTCCCTGCTTCTCCCCTTTACCTTCTACAGTCTATCCCCAACAGCAATATGATGTAGTGATCTATCGAAATATGGACCTGATCATGTCACTCTTCCGCTCAAAACTCTCCAGGTGCTTCCACTTCTCAAAGAGAAAAAGCCTTAAAATAGCCTGCAAGGCCCCATGTAATCCGCATAGCCCTCCCCACCCTGCGCCCATAGAGCCTTGTCTCTTCACCCCCACCACTTCTTGCCCTTTCTCTCGCTCATCCCCCTCCAGCCAGCCTGGCCTCTACTGGTTTTCACACATAGGGCATACTCCCGTCTTACACCATGGTGCTGGTCCCTCCTCTGCTCTGACCCCAGGTATTCTCAAGATCCATTTCCTCCCTTCCTTCAAGTCTTTGCTCAAAACTCACCTGCGCAATTAGGACCTTCCTGGAACGCCCCATCCAAAACTGCAACCACCCACCCACAACACTACTCCCTTTCCCAGCTCAATCTCTTCCCCTAACACTCATCCCTTTCTATTCTGTAACGATGATTTGGTTAATTCATACATAATTGGCCATGCTCACATTTGAATACAAGCTCCATGAAAACGGGGATTTTTGTCTGTATTGTTCACTTAGCCTAGAAAATACATGGCATAGAGTGGACGCTCAGTAAATACATGCTGAATAAGTTTGCATTACCCATGCAGTAGAGAATAATTTTTCAAATAAAAATCATTATAATGAATGAATGCTGCAAGGGTATACTTAATCATAATTTGAAAGCTTTCTTGAATGTGCATAAACATATCTTCTGTTAAAAAACCTTTCCATTTTTGTTATCCTAGGGAAATACATTTCCCTAGGTTTTACTTATTTTTTTCCTATTTATCAGGACTGCAGTAGTAAAAGGCTTTTAAAACTTTTGCTCCGGAAAAACACTGTAAACCATTTAATTCCACTGATTTCCTTTTCTGCTGCAGGCTGCACAGCAAAGGCAAGATCAGCAGCATCAGCGCTAAACAACAGGGGTGCCTATCTCCACTGTTAGCCCTTGTATGCTCTCAAACAAGGGTTTTCACCTCTCTGAGCCTCCTTTTCCACATCTGGAAAATGGGAATGAATCCTCATACGGTCATGAAGATTAAATGGGACCAGAGCTAATATTTGCCAGGTGCTTACATCACGAAGTGGGTAAAATCATCACCATTTTCACAGCTTAGGAAACAGAGGCCAAAGGTTAGAGAACTAGTTAGGTAGAAGGGTCAGAACCCTGCTCCCTAAATAGTAAGTTCAGGGCTCTTCCCCTCCACTCTCACTATCTCTTATCTCTTTGGGAAGGGTAAAGGGTAGACAGAGTGTCTAAAGGCAACCAACTGGGAAGGGAAGTTTGAGTCTGCCTTCAGCACGTGGAAGACCATCACCTAGAGCAGGGGCCTTTGGCAAGTCCACTACTGCCACAAATGGGGGGCACAAGAACCACCCAGGTAATCACAAATCTAAGCGAGTTAGAGAGAATTAACAATAATACAGGGCA